>NC_091282.1:1173382883-1173689550 GCF_032444005.1 Ranitomeya imitator | reverse complement strand
GATGGGGACGCAGGATGGAGCAGCGCATGACAGGATGGGGACGCAGGATGGGAGCAGCGCATCACAGGATGGGAGCAGCGCATCACAGGATGGGAGCAGCGCATCACAGGATGGGAGCAGCGCATCACAGGATGGGGACGCAGGATGGGAGCAGCGCATGACAGGATGGGGACGCAGGATGGGAGCAGCGCATGACAGGATGGGGACGCAGGATGGGAGCAGCGCATGACAGGATGGGGACGCAGGATGGGAGCAGCGCATGACAGGATGGGGACGCAGGATGGGAGCAGCGCATGACAGGAAAGGGAACGGGAACGCAGGATGGAGCAGCGCATGACAGGATGGGGACGTAGGATGGAGCAGCGCATGACAGGATGGGGACGCAGGATGGAGCAGCGCATGACAGGATGGGGACGCAGGATGGAGCAGCGCATGACAGGATGGGGACGCAGGATGGAGCAGCGCATGACAGGATGGGGACGCAGGATGGAGCAGCGCATGACAGGATGGGGACGCAGGATGGAGCAGCACATACCATGATGGAGACAATATACCAATATAAATGCTCGCCACCCGGGCGTAGAACGGGTTCAATAGCTAATATATATATATATATATATATATATATATATATAGATTCAAGATTCAAAGAAGCTTTATTGGCAGGACCAAATACATATCAGTTTTGCTAAAGCAAGTGTATAGAGGCAATAGGGATTGTGGGGATGTTGGGTAGGAGCTGTGGGGGAGGTGGATGGGGCAGATCCAGGTTGGGGGCTATAGTCCATGGCACAGGGGAGGTGGATGGGGCAGATCCAGGTTGGGGGCTATAGTCCATGGCATAGGGGAGGTGGATGGGGCAGGTGTGTGTATATATATATGTGTGTGTGTGTGTGTGTGTGTGTGTGTGTGTGTGTGTGTGTGTGTGTGTGTGTGTGTGTATGTATATATGTATATATATATATATTTTTGTCTAGGGGTCACTTACGTCTGTCTATCCTTCTGTCACGGTTATTCATTCGCTGATTGGTCTCGGCAGCTGCCTGTCATGGCTGCCGCGACCAATCAGCGACGGCCACAGTCCGATTAGTCCCTCCCCTACTCCGTAATCCCCTCTGCTCACACAGGGTTAATGGCAGCAGTAACGGCCCACGGTGTAACGCACTCCGTTACCGCTGCTATTAACTGTGTGTCCCCAACTATTTACTATTGATGCTGCCTATGCAGCATCAATAGTAAAAATATGTCATGTTAGAAATAATAATAAAAAAAAAACCCTGCTATACTCACCATCCGCCGCCTTTGCCGCTCCTCGCCAAGCTCCCGGGACCGCTCCATTGCAAGCGGCAGCTTCCGGATCCAGGGCTAGTGTGTGACAAGGACCTGCCGTGACGTCACGGTCATGTGACCGCGACGTCATCATAGGTCCTGCTCACACCAGCCCTGAGACCGGAAGCTGCCGCTTGCAATGGAGCGGTCTCGGGAGCTTGGCGAGGAGCGGCAAAGGCGGCGGATGGTGAGTATAGCAGGACTTCAACGGGCTCTCGGAAGGTGAGTAGATGTTTATTTTTTTTTTTAAGTCTCTATACTACGTGGCTCTGTGCTGGGCAATATACTACGTGGCTGGGCAATATACTACGTGGACATGCATATTCTAGAATACCCGATGCGTTTGAATCGGGCCACCATCTAGTCTAAATAAAATGGGAATGGTTGGTGATATCAACTTCCTGTTTGTGGTACATTAGTATATGGGACGGGGAAAGCTTTTCAAGTTGGGTGGTGACCATGGCGGCCATTTTGAAGTCAGCCATTTTGGATCCAACTTTATTTTTTCCAATGGGAAGAGGGTCATGTGACATCAAACTTGAGAATTTCACAAGAAAACCAATGGTGTGCTTGGTTTTAACAACTTTATTCTTTCAGGAGTTATTTATAAGTTTCTTTGTTTACAGCCATTGACATGTCACAGAGGTTCACAAGTGAGGAGCGGATAGAAATTGTGTTGATGTCTGGTGAACGCAGTACCTGGGTCATTGCAGCAGATTTCAATGCAAGACACCCTACGCAAGAAAACTGTCACCATTCCCATGTTATTTAGGTGTATCCATATAAATGGCCCACCCAAAAAAGTTTGCCTCCTCACTGAACATAATGTTCTGTGTCAACTGAGGGTCCTATTCCAATTTTTGTTTTACCCATTCTGGGTAAATATTGCACATAGCTATTCTTGGCAGTGGGAGTCCTCTTTACAAGGTGCAAAGGGCGATGCTCCACGGAGAAGGATGGAATGTTGTACTTTTCATTAGGTGATCAGCAGACAGTTTACACTTATTATCTTTATCACAAAACAACCTCATTCACAATTATCTTTCATTGTAAATGCAGCTTTAAAGTGCATGAAAATAGACAAGCGTGCAATTTACTTGCTTGCTCTACCTGCTGGCATTCTACTGCTGTGAGAGCTTTTATCTTTCATAGTGAACAGCTGGTATTCCGAGGAACTTGGCCACTAGTGCCTGCAAAGACCTTGGCGAGAGTGTGTAGTAAGTAGCTGCAATCTAGTAATGAATTAACTCCAAACAAACTAATCTATCTCCAGACCAATGATTTTTATACAACAGATAGCTGCTCACCTCTCTCTTCCTCAGCTTCTGACAAAGTCACCACAATGGGGATGCTTCCATAGCAGGTCTCCTAATCACAGGTGTGTACAGTTATCCTTGAGTTAATACAGTGATTGCCAAATGGGTTACAGCAGAACTTGCGCTGAGATTTATAGTTCTACTAATATTGAAGCTCTTCTACTCATCAGACCTGTCACTCAAAAAGGAGAGCCTCCCTGCCAGATGGGAGGAAGTAAGGAGAGACTGGAAACTGAGCAGCTCAAGAGACAACTTAGGGTTATCCTCTTCAATCTTTAGAAGATCTCTCCACAGACTCACCATTTTCTGGAAGTATAGTTAAAGAGCTTGCATATGCTGCACACTTTTGCTAGGATAGTAAAACAAACTCCAACAGGCACATATCGTAACTAAGCTACTAAGTATGCCATTATTACCAGAAAATACCATCTAACATGGCAATGAAAGCAACATCATAATGGAAAATTATAAACCTCAATTTTTTTATTTCCTAAATGTTTATTACTACAAAAACTTTAAAAAACAAATACAAAAACAGAATAATTGAAGACGAATTAGATGGTACATTTGGTGGGTGTGCATTTTGTCTGGCTACCTAAGTGTAATGAGTATTGGAAAAATGCCTACATTGTATTTAGTAAAGGAAAGCACAATGGTCAAAGACATAGAATGCACGCATAGGAAAAGGCACAAAACAAATGCATGGAAAAAAAATATTCATAGCCATGGTGCGCAGAGTGAAAGGCTACCAAGGAACGGAACGCGAAGCGCGTTTCGGGTGTTGAAAGTACGTTGCTTCCTCAGGGGGAGCAGTGTATTGAAAGTGACAAGCAGAACCTTAAATATCATAAGTGCTTTTGCTAGAAGACTAAATACTCATGATAAACTGCAGAGGTAGCTGGTAACGTAGGCCATGAGCGGTACACTATGATTAAAAATCTCACCTTAAGAACGGAGAAGATTTTAAAAAAGCAATTTTCAAAAAAAGTTTGTGTTTTTCCCTTTTACGTATTTCAGAAGTTAAGAAAAACCTCTTTAACCCCTTCCCGACCTCCGCCGTACTAGTACTGCACGCTGCAGGATGTGCATTTCTGACCAACACAGTACTAGTACGGCCCCGTCATTTTCCAGTCACCACGCGGCATCCGGGTTCCGATGGCTGCTGTCCACCACAGCAGACCATCTCCGCACGTAGCCCCGGGGGAGCAATTCTGACCAGCCAATCACAGCAAAAAAAATTAAATTAAATTAAAAAAAATAAAAAATAAAAGAAAAATAAAAGCACGTGACCAGCTTTTATCTGTACTTCGTGACGTCGCACCAATCACAGGGGGTGGGGTGATCCCCACGTCACCACCTGATTAACTCCTATGGCGCTGATTGACTAGAAGCTATTGTTCAGCCAATCAGCGCCAAAGGTGTTAATTTAAAACAGCGATCACCGCTCTGCACGCCATGTTTCTCTCAGATTTAGCGTGCAGAGAGGTTGTCCAAGCCCCTCTATGTACCCGAGTCAAAGAATCCATTGGTGGCCAGTGTGATCAACCCGGCGATCTCCTGCCTCCTTCTGCAGCGTCCTGCTCCAGCTTCCTGCTCTGTGCTTTCTGCTGCCATATGCCTGCTGTGTGAGGCCTGTGATCACAGCAGAGCAGCACCTCCCCCACCCCTTTCCCATCCCCCATCCCTGTTCCAGTACCCCCCTCCACCTCCCATTGATTTTTTTTAGCGCACTTTTTTGCGCTTTTTTTCTGTGTGCGGCGCCCTGCGCAGAGCATTCGTGCTCTTCCCGTAAATGCAGGAGAGATGATGACATTTTGGGGAATTGTGCTGCATATGGGCATAATAAAGAAAAATAAAAAAAGATTCGTCAGTACTGGAGTACTGATATTTTCTACAGTACACCGGTATTCCGCATGGCCATGACAAGGAAACGCTTTGAAAGGATCCATAAATTTTTGCATTAAAAATGATAATGAGCAGTGTCCTCCCCGAGACGATCCTAACTTTGATTGTCTATATAAAATTCGGCCAGCGATTGAACACTTCAGCAGAAAATTTGCTGAGGCACAAACACCCCAGAGGGACATCGCTATTGATGAATTTCTCGTTCACTTCAAAGGGAGGCTAAAATTTCGACAATACCTGCCCAGTAAGAGGTCCAGGTACGGAATAAAGCTGTACAAATTGTGCGAGAGTACCTCAGGGTACTCCCATAGATTTAGGGTCTACAAGGGGAGGGACACCCAAATGAACCTCCCTGAATGCCCCCCTTCCCACCCGTCCTGGGGGTGAGTGGGAATATTGTGTGGGAATTGCGGCACCCACTGATGGATAAGGGTTATCGCCTCTACATTGATAACGTTTACACCAGCATCCCACTCTGCCAGAGGTACAGTTCACGTGGCACCATGCGGAAAAAAAAAAAAATGATCGAGGCCTCCCTAAGCCGCTAATTGGGCAAACACTGAGAAAAGGGGAAATAAGAGCCCAATGCAGTGACAACATGCTGGTGGTCAAGTATAAGGACAAAAGGCATGTCCTTATCCTGACCACCATACACCGTGACAACAGCACCCTGGTCACTGTTCGTGGGACGACAACACAAGTCCCAAATCCAGATTGTATCCTGGATTACAATCGGTATATGGGAGGTGTGGATCTTTCAGATCAGGTCCTCCAACCATACAGTGCCATGTCAAAAGCCAAAGTATGGTACAAAACATTGGCCGTGCACATTGTACAGATGGCAATGTACAATGCTTTTGTGCTGTTCCGATCCGCAGGCAATACGGGGACCTTCCTTCAGTTTCAGGAGGTAGTCATCAAGGCCCTAATGTTTGGCACTCGGAGGGGAGGGTTCCAGTACTTCTGAATCTGATAGTGCCCATATTGTCCCAGGTCAACATTTCCCAGGACAGGTTCCCCAAACAGCGAGGACAGGACAATCACAAAAACAGTGCAGAGTATGCTCCAAGAGGGGAATCTGAAAGGACAATTTACCATTGTGAAACCTGCCCTGAGAAACCTGGCCTTTGCATTAAGGATTGCTTCAAAGCGTACCACACGTCCACAAATTAATACAATTAGTTTATACCCTGTTGACAACACTTTTATAAATCTGATGTACCCCGCACATCTTACATATAAACACCACATTATAAATTCATACACCAGTAAAACAAAAAGCATTATAATAATACTATAAAACTATGCCTCTAGATAAATTCCTTCAGGGGTGTAGATTTAAAATGGGGTCAATTGTGAGGGGTTTCCACTGTTTAGGCACATCAGGGGCTCTGCAAACACAACATGACGCCCGCAGACAATTCCATCAAAATCTGCAATCCGAAACGTCACTTTCCCTTCCGAGCCCTGCCATGTGCCCAAACAGTGGTTTTCCCCCACATGTTGTATCCGCGTACTCTTGAGAAATTGCACAACATATTTTGTGGTCCATTTTCTCCTTTTACACTTGCGAAAATAAAAATAAATTGTTGCTGAAAAATCATTTTTGTGGAATAAAAAGTGATTTTTTATTTTCACGGCTCTACGTTCTAAACTTCTGTGAAGCACCTGGGGGTTCAAAATGCTTACCACACAGCTAGATAAGTTCCTTGAAGGGTCTAGTTTCTAAAATGGGGTCACTTGTGAGGGTTTTCCAATGTTTAGGCACATCAGGGGCTCTTCAAACGCGACATGGCGTCGGCTATCAATTCAAACCAAATTTGCGTTCAAAAAGTCAAACAGGGCTCCTTCCCTTCCGAGCCTTGCAGTGTGCCCAAACAGTGGTTTTCCCCCACATATAGGGTATATGTGTACTCCGGAGAAATTGCACAACAACTTTTGTGGTATATTTTCTCCTTTTATACTTGTGAAAATAAAATTGTTGCTGAAAGGTCATTTTTGTGACTAAAAAGTTAAAATGTTCATTTTTTTCCTTCCACGTTCCTTTAGCTGCTGTGAAGCACCTGAAGGGTTAACAAACTTCTTGAATGTGGTTTTGATCAGCTTGAGGGGTGCAGTTTTTAGAATGGTGTCACTTTTGGGTATTTTCTTTCATATAGACCCCTCAAAGAGACTTTACATAGGATGCGGTCCCCAAAAAAAAAAAAATTGGTTTTGTAAAATTTGTTGAAAAAATGAGAAATCGCTAGTCAACTTTTAACCCCAAGGCTAGGGTTACGTTGCGTTAGGGCAGTCCGTTTAGCAAGCAGCGTTCGCGGTCCATCACTCAAATGACGGCACATCGCTAGCGCACGCCCAATGTGGGCGTGCGCTAGCGATGCATTCGCCATTACAAACAATGGCGGCGTTAACGGACTACGTTACACCACGTTATGCCGCGGTATAACGTAGTCCGTTAAACGAGTTCACATAACGTAATGTGAACCTAGACTTATAACAAAAAAAAAAAAATTGGCTCCAGAATTGTGCTGATGTAAAGTAAACATGTGGGAAATATTTATTAACTATTTTGTGTGATATGACTCTCTGATTTAAGGGCATAAAAATTAAAGTTTGAAAATGGCAAAATTTTCACCAAATTTCTATTTTTTTCACTAATAAAATGCAAGTCACATTGAAAAATTTTTTTACTGCTATCATAAAGTACAATGTCAAGAGAAAACAGTCTCAGAATCAGTGAGATCCGTTGAAGTGTTCCAGAGTTATTACCTTATAAATTGACAGTGGTCAGAAGTGTAAAAATTGGCAAGGTCAGAAAGGTGAAAACCGGCTGGGTCTTGAAGGGGTTAAAAGGGAATCTTATGCCCAAAGTGAAAATTACCCTGCTTAAACAATTATAGATGGCACTCCCCACTCTAAACAGCATACCTGGCATACACATTTTAATGTTAAATCTTTTAATATGCTAATGAAGGTGGAAGGTGAATGGTGGACCTTAGTGGGACAGTTTGCTTGGTGTACCATTACTCCCTTTGATTTTTATATTAGGCCTAGCTGTCTAAAAATCATTCAATCCTTGTTTCTGCGCTTGCCATACATCAAAGTCAACAGTGCCGTGGCTTACTCTGTAAAGCCGCTAGTTCACTAAACTTCTGCATGTATTAAGTGGCGGCTGCTGACATACAGGGGCCAGGTGTCCGTACACATCCACACTGATAATTAGGCGCCAAGCAGCACGCTCGCAGTATCAGGGCACAAGTGCAGAATCAGGGATTGAAATTAGGCCAGCTCCCTTATTATGCATCACCATGTTCGAACTTCAAGTAAACGAGTAAACAATGTAAGGGCATACAATATTACTACAATATCTAAAAGTACTATTAAAGGAACTACAAAAAAAAAAAAAAAAAACACCTGTTCTTCATTAAAAACAGTCATATGCAAAGGACTGCATAGTTGTAAGTCAACAAACTAAGATCCTACTTGCTTTTTCTTGGCAAAGAAGCAACCATGTGTCCTTGCACCGGGATGTGTTTTGGTGGTCATGGTTAGTTCATGCTCTCAAAACACCAACGCTGCAGCCAATCTCTGAGGCTTGTGCTGTCTGCATCAACTGCGAAAGAAGAACCAGTGACAGACAGGGGGAAGGATGAGCATTATTGCAGTAAAACACGTGGGGGTGCTGGATGCTAGACACCCACCAAGATGATACTGACCTCCCCAACGTATCCTATTCTATGGATGGGCCACCAACATTAAGATATGGACCACAAAATACTTCTGGATTGCACTGATTTAAAGCAACACTCCTGCTGTGATGTCGTTGGTCGGGGCTAGAACTTTATTTGGTCGCTGGCTCTCCCGCTGACATCGCTGAATCGGCGTGTGTGACACCGATTCAGCGATGTCTTCGCTGGTAACCAGGGTAAACATCGGGTTACTAAGTGCAGGGCCGCGCTTAGTAACCCGATGTTTACCCTGGTTACCATCCTAAAAGTAAAAAAACAAACGCTTCATACTTACCTTCCGCTGTCTGTCCCCAGCGCTCTGCTTCTCTGCACTCCTCCTGCACTCACTGTGAGCACAGCGGCCGGAAAGCAGAGCAGTGACGTCACCGCTCTGCTTTCCAGCCGCTGTGCTCACAGCCAGTACAGAGAAGCAGAGCGCAGGGGACAGACAGCGGAAGGTAAGTATGAAGCGTTTGTTTTTTTACTTTTAGGATGGTAACCAGGGTAAACATCGGGTTACTAAGCGCGGCCCTGTGCTTAGTAACCCAATGTTTACCCTGGTTACCGGCATCGTTGGTCGCTTGAGAGCTGTGTGTGACAGCTCTCCAGCGACCAAACAGCGACGCTGCAGCGATCCGGATCGTTGTAGCGTTGTTTAGTGTGAAGGTACCTTTAGGCTATGTGCACACATAGGAAATGTGATGCAGATTTTTCTGCACTAAATCTGCATCTCCTGGCAGAATTTGCAGCTGCGGATTTTCTGCAGTTTTTGTGCGTTTTTGTTGCAGATTTTGTGCAGATTTTACCACTGCAGATTTTTATCATGGAGGGGTGCAGAAACGCTGCAGAAGTGCACAAAAGAAGTGACATGCACTTCTTTTAAATCTTCAGCGTTTCTGCGTGGATTTTTCTGCCACAGCTTTTTTTTCTTCACATTGATTTACATTGTACTGTAAAGCACAGTGCAGTTCTGCAGCGTTTCTGCGCAGAAAAAAACATTCTATTTCTATTTCGACGCGTCATTTCACTGCACTATGACGCACACCCAACGACGATGCACTATGACGATTTAGTGCAGATCTGCATCGTGTGCACACAGCCTTAGGCCTCTTTCACACTTCCGTCGTTGGGTGTGCGTCATAGTGCAGTGAAATGACGCATCAAAATAGAAATAGAATGTGAAAATAGAGGAAAACGTGTGTGACGCATCCAGCATTATGACGGATGCGGGGAGAGAGGGAGATTTTTTTTTTCCCCCGGACTTAAAATCTTCCCGGGCATGCTCAGAGTGGAAAAACGGGATACGTAGCTGGATTCCTGTGTGTGAAGGTCACCAACAGATCCTGCGCCCATAGGCTTCCATTATAGCTGATGACTGACAGTGCAGGACCCGTTGCTGAGCAATTTTCCTCTGAACGTTTTCTCTGCACGACGGACCACTATTTTCTGATGGACGCAGTGCACGACGGATGAAACGGATGGCCATCCGCCACAGTCAGTCACTAAAACAAGTCGATCCTGCAGAAAAATTTGCAGCATCCTGTTTTTTCAAAACTCTGATTTCGACGTGAGACAAAAGACGAAGTGTGAAAGAGGCCTTATACACTCCCCTTTTGGCGGCTTCACCTCTTACTGACATTGCTCATATCCCACAGCGCCATCTTGCGACAGTAACTTGTGTCTGGCCGGAAGTCAGATGCTACGTCAAGCTCTCAATACAAGTCTATCAGAGCCAAACGAGGCTCTCAGACTTTTATAGTGACCACCGACTCACTCCAGAAGACACTGGGAAGCACTGGCAGCTTAATTTTTGCCAGAAACGGACCAGAGTGATGCTATAAAAAAAAAAATGAATAAAAGAATGAAGGGTACTACGAGTAAGAGGCAAGGAACTTACATTTAAAGCACCACTCCAGTGGTGCAAAAAATAAAAAAACACGCTGGAGTGGTGCTTATACAAAAAAAAAAAGCCTCATTACACAGGAGTGGGTTTATACAGCTTCTTTAGTTTTCAGTAGCGAACATTTTGTTTTGTTCAACTTGCGCAACCGAACAATAGACTGGTTAATGTGTTACTTGAGGGTAATTTCTGACACTTGCACCACATTATGAAGGAAAACTTGGCCAAAACCCATGTTTATTTAGTAGGTAATTGAAAGCATTGAATCCCCATTCAAGCTTGTGCATACAGAGAATATGGTCAAACCAATATCTAGCAGAGAAAAAAAAAAGTAGATGAGCTTTAAAAAAAAGGAAAGATGACAAGTGAACTTACAGTGAAATACAAAATACCCAAGGAAAAAGTAATGAGCGCAAAAACAAACATTTCACAGTGCTGTCAGAAAACAAGCATAAAACCAGTGCAGTTCAACAACGTCCAACAAGTTGACTATAAGACTATATTCACAAAAGGTTTTTGACAGATTTGTTTTAGCTGGAAATAAATAATAATCTTTATTTTTATATAGCGCTAACATATTCCGCAGCGCTTTACATTTTGCACACATTATCATCACTGTCCCCAATGGGGCTCACAATCTAAATTCCCTATCAGTATGTCTTTGGAATGTGGGAGGAAACCGGAGTACCCGGAGGAAACCCACGCAAACACGGAGAGAACATACAAACTCTTTGCAGATGTTGTCCTTGCTGGGGTTTGAACCCAGGACTCCAGCGCTGCAAGGCTGCAGTGCTAACCACTGAGCCACCGCTCTTAAAAGGAAAAAGAAAAAACCCAAGTGGTTTTTGGTGTGTGTTAGTAAACACGTAATTTGATACATTTTTTAATGTGATTTTACATACTGTATATATTATGGGATGTAACATGGGTTATGTATTATGGCACTAATTTGAGGAAACTCGCTGCCTGAGAACCAGTCACTTTAACTGGCATCAGTTATTGACGGCGACATTCATATTGTAAGGGTATGGGCCCACAATCCGGAGTTCCCATGGGTGCGTCATAGCTGCATCGGCCAGCTGTTACAGCATAGTGGATGGAATTACAAGAAATGTCATGTCCACTATATGTCCACAGACGCCCACAGATCACCCATGGAGACTGACATGTGGCACATCAACGCTAGTCTCTGCAAGAGACATTTCACCAATACAATGCATTGAAAGCGATAAATCCAAGCGGTTCAGTGAACACATGCGGATTCACCTGCGTTTAATCCAAAGTAGGGTTGAGCGACTTCCTTTTTCGAGGTCGAGTCGGGTTTCGTGAAACCTGACTTTCTCAAAAGTCGGTCGATTATCTTGAAAAGTCGAGATCGGGGGTTCGGCTGAAACACGAAACCCAATGCAAGTCAATGGGAAATCTCAATATATTTATATTTACTTCAGCGCGATATAGCAGAAAACCCGGTAATTCAATTGCCGGCTTTTCATTTCTCCTTCCTAAACCCGACATGATATGAGACATGGTTACATACAGTAAACCATGTCATATCCCCATTTTTTTTTGCATATTCCACACTACTAATGTTAGTAGTGTGTATGTGCAAAATTTGGGCGCTCTAGCTATTAAATTAAAGGGTTAAATGGCGGAAAAAATTGGCATGGGCTCCCGCGCAATTTTCTCCGCCAGAGTGGTAAAGCCAATGACTGAGGGCAGATATTCATAGCCTGGAGAGGGTCCACGATTATTGCCCCCCCCCCCTTCCCGGCTAAAAACAACTGCCCCCACCCACCCCAGAAAAGACACATCTGGAAGAAGCGCCTACTCTGGCACTTGGCCACTCTTTTCCCATTCCCATGTAGCTGTGGGATATGGGGTAATGAAGGGTTAATGTCACCTTGCTATTGTAAGGTGACATTAAGCTAGATTAATAATGGAGAGGCGCCACCTATCCATTATTAATCCAATTGTATGAAATGGTTAAAAAAAAACACACATTATTACAAAGTCTTTTAATGAAATAAAGACACAGGTTGTTGTAATATTTTATTAGACTCTTAATCCACCTGAAGACCCTCACTCTAACAAAGGAAAAAATAGAATTATTCTTACCGTTAATTCGGTTTCTAGGAACCTTCCACGACAGCCACTTCGGAGGTTGTCTTCCCCGCCCTAATAGGGGACAGGAACACAAGAGGTTAAATACCCCTCCCCTTCCTGCACCGCCAGTGTTTTCCTGGACACAGTAGCATGTATAGTTACCACAAAAGTGCAGGAATCATCCAATAAGAATATCAGGTAGGGAGGGAAATTAGTGCTGTCGTGGAAGGTTCCTAAAAACCGAATTAACGGTAAGAATAATTCTATTTTCTCTAGTCACCTTCCACGACAGCCACTTCGGAGTAGTACCAACAGCTAATTTCTCTAGGGAGGGACTACAGCCTGCAGAACACGTCTGCCAAACGTTAAATCCCTATTGAAATTTAGCCGGTAATGTCTGGTGAACGTATGGATGGACGACCAGGTGGCGGCTCTGCATATCTGCTCTGCTGAGGCATTCCCCCTCTCTGCCCACGATGTTGCCATTGCTCGGGTAGAGTGTGCTTTCAGAGAGGCAGGTGGATCCAGTCCCTGTGATGAATAAGCCAAGCAAATAGATTGTTTGATCCAGCTTGCGATGGTGTTTTTTGCCGCCTTCTTTCCTTTGTTTCGTCCAGAAAACTGAATGAATAAATTTTGATCAATTCGCCAGGTTTCAGTTTGTTGTAAGTAAAATAAGACCACCCTGCGAACATCCAAGGTGTGGAAGGTCTGTTCTTTAGGGTTGGAGGGGTTTGGGCAAAAAGAAGGAAGTAGAATGTCCTGATCTCTGTGGAAATTCGAGACCACCTTGGGTAAAAAGGACCGGTCTAGTTTTAGTACAATGCTATCCGCAGTGACCGTTAGATAGGGTTCCTGTATTGACAGGGCCTGTAATTCCCCAACACGTCTAGCCGTAGTGATTGCGACTAGAAAGACTGTTTTCAAAGTTAAGTTTTTAATGGTTATAGCATCCAGGGGTTCAAATGGATCCTGGGTTAGTGCGTTAAGTACAGTATTGAGGTCCCAGGAGGGTACCCTATTACGGAGTGTAGGACGAATTCTGGATGCAGCTGTCATAAATCGCTTGATCCAGCGATGATTGGCTAAATTAGAGTCAAAAAAGCTACTAAGGGCCGATACTTGCACTTTGAGTGTGCTAGGGGTAAGGCCTATATCCAAGCCCTTCTGTAAAAATTGTAAGATCCTCGCTATATCAGGATTGAAGGGGTCTGGAACTTCTGGGGAGCACCAGGACGTAAATTTTTTCCAGACCTTAGTGTAGATGGCATTGGTTACTGCCTTTCTGCTTTTTTGAAGGGTCTGGATTACTTCATCCGAGAGCCCTTTAGCTTTTAAAATTGTGGCTTCAGTAGCCATGCCGCCAAGTTCAATCTGTTTAGATCCGGATGTAGTAGAGGACCCTGGTGTAGGAGATCGGTCTTTTGAGGTAGAAGGCAGGGACCATCCAGGGCCATATCTAATAGAGCGCCGTACCAACTCCTCCCGGGCCACAATGGGGCAATCAAGATTGTGGTCACTTCGTCTGTCCTGATCTTTTGCAGAGTTTTCGCCAGCATGGGAATGGGAGGAAAGGCATATGCAAGGTTGAATTTCCACTGGTGTGAAAAGGCATCTATTCCCTGTGCCTTGTCTTTGTGATGAAGGGAGAAAAATGTTTCTACCTTCGCATTTTGCCTGTTGGCGAATAAATTCACCTCTGGAGTACCCCATTTTTTGGTTAGGGACTGAAACACTGCTTGGTCTAGGGACCACTCCCCCGGATGAACGTCTTTCCTGCTGAGGAAATCCGCCTGAGTGTTGTCCAATCCCCTCAGATGTACTGCTGTGACCGATAGAAGGTTCTTCTCTGCCCAGAAAAATATTCTTGCAGCCACTTCTTTGAGAGAGGCATACTTTGTCCCCCCTTGGTGTCGTAGATAGGCTACTGTGGTCATATTGTCCGAGTAAATACGAACGTGATGATTTTTGATCAGTGCAGATGATGCCTTTAGGGCCTCCTCTACAGCTTTTAATTCTCTTAGATTCGAGGAGCTGCTGCTGATGTTCGATGTCCATTGTCCCTGAAAGTGGAAACCCTCTACCACCGCACCCCAGCCTCTTTTGCTGGCATCTGAGCGGAGTGTTTTTAGGGGAAGGTGGTCCCAGCTGACCCCTCTCTGGAGATTTTGGTAATCTAGCCACCATTTTAGCGCTGATTTCACATGGCCAGGGAGAAGAATCTTCTGATTCAATGGAGTCTGTCGTCTCCTGGAATGTAGGAGAACATAAGTCTGGAGAGTTCGTGTGTGAGCCTGGGCCCAGGAAACCGACTGTATACATGCGGTCAGGGACCCTAGTACAGACATCAATTCTCTGAGGGTCGGTGCACGCTGGCCTCTGAACTTGGTTACCTTGCGGACAAGGTTGATTTGATGATCTTTGGGTAGAAAAGATGTTCTTACATCCGAGTCCAGTAGCACCCCCAGAAATGTCCTTCTTGTGGAGGGATGGACCTCCGATTTCTCCAGATTTGGGATCCAACCCAGGGTTTGTAATATCTCCAGGGACTTTGATACGTCTGTTTCCAGACGGGAGGCAGATGGAGCCATGATAAGCAGGTCATCTAGATACGGGACTATGCATATTCCCTGTTGATGGATGAAGATTATCGCTTCCGCCATAATCTTTGTGAAAACCCGTGGGGCCGAAGAGATGCCGAAGGGGAGAACATTGAACTGAAAATGTTTGATTTGGTGACCCTTGGAGACTGCGAACCTGAGGAATTTCCTGTGCTCTGGATGGATTGGCACATGGTAATACGCATCCCTCAGGTCCACAGTCGCCATCATCCAACTCTGACCGATGAGGGGGATTACTGATTTGACTGTCTCCATTTTGAATCTCCTGTATCGGACAGATTCGTTTAAGGGTTTCAAATTTATGATAATTCTGTTCTTCCCCGACGGCTTGGTTATTAGAAAAAGGCGTGAATAATGACCACGTCCTTCCTCTAACTTCGGCACCTGAGAAATCACATTTGATTGCATTAGTTTTTGTAGATCTTGTAACAAGGAGTTTTGGAGATCTGGGTTTTGAAGGGAGGTTATCTTTACGCATTGTGGGGGTGGTCTCACGAATTCTATTTTTAATCCTTCTTGAATGGTACGAAGGACCCACTGATTTGTGGAGATGTTTTGCCACTCGGTGAAGAATCGTGAGAGTCGACCCCCGACCGGAGTACAGTCATTGCTTATCTGGGGTTTGCTGGGCCTGAGGGGCCAGGATATTTTTTCCCCTGCCTCCCTTAGGATAACTCCATCTTCCCGTTTTGCCTTTTCCTCTCTGTGAGGTTTGATCACGGGAGGGACGAAAAAAGCGTTTTTTGGGGGTCTTTTGCTCAGGAAGAGATTTCTTTTTATCTGCCGCCTTATCCAAAATATCGTCCAGGACTGGTCCAAATACATTATGACCCTGAAAGGGTATGCTACATAATTTGGACTTGGAGACAAAATCGCCTCCCCAGGATTTTATCCAGAGTGCTCTCCTGGACGAGTTAGAGAGAACGGCAGCTTTTGCGGCTACTCGAACTGATTCAGCAGACGCATCGGCTAGGAACCCCGTAGCTTTCTGTAGTAATGGTAGGGAGTCTAAAATCTCCTCCCTTGGGGTGCCTTGAGTCAAGTGATCCTCAAGTTTGCGTAACCAGATAAATAGAGATCTGGCTACGCAAGTAGAGGCTATATTAGATTTCAGCAGATTTGTGGAGGTGTCCCAGGACTTTTTTAATAAACTCTCTATTTTACGATCCATCGGCTCCTTGAGTTGCGAAGAGTCCTCAAAGGGGAGGGCAGTTTTTTTAGTTACCCTAGACACCTGAACATCTACTTTCGGGGTCTCCCCCTCCCATGGGTTTCAGACCCTCAAACATCTCATCATGTACTGTGAGTGTAACTTCTTCATCCTCTACCCCCATGGTGCTTCTTACTAAACCGATTAGTTCACTCATGTCCTCAGAACTAAAATAATATTTTTTGTTTTCTGATTTACAGGTGGGGGTAGAAGTAGAGCCTTTGTTTTCCCAGTTATCCTCTGAACCTGAGGACTGGATTTCTCCCGAGTCCGGGTCGGATTCTACTGGGGCTTTTTTCCTCTTTTTTTGGAGGGGGTGGCTGAGGCACCGACATTTGTGAGAAGGTAGCCATAGAAGAATGGACCTCATCTTTAATGAGAGATCTAATGCTATCCAACAGCGAGGGTTGTTCAGCGCGTAGGACCTCATCCGTACAGGATTGGCAGAGCTTTTTCTCGTATGTTGATGGGAGTTTGGCTGTACACACTTTGCATTAGAGAGAGAGAGAGAGAGAGAGAGAGAGAGAGAGAGAGAGAGAGAGAGAGAGAGAGAGAGAGAGAGAGAGAGAGTTTGCTAAGCCACTTAGGGGTATACATCTACATATATACATGAAAGCACATATGTATATAGGGGATGGCTGGGCCCAACACCTGCTACTTACTTTGGTAGGAGGGGGAACGCTGGCATCTGCAGATGCAGAGCAAGGGGGTCTGTCACTGTCCATGTCCGTCAGCTGTTAACAGTCAGACAGCTTACCTTGCTACCCGGATCTTTTTATAAGGATCGGTGGTCCCAGCGTGCAGTGCTCCTCCCCCCATGTGTGCCCGATTGGGGTAGGTCCTGGAACGCCCCCGAAACGCTGTCTGTATGGCGTGCTTCAGCTGCTGGACGCCATTGCCGGCCGGCGTGCGCTCCATGGAACGCTCCCTGAATGAACCGGAAGTGACGCGCGTTAACCCGGAAGTCATCGGGCCTCCGGCCACAGCCCGGGACGCGCGCCACCTCCAGCGCTGCAGCCATGGGAGGAGAGCACCGGGGGGCTGCAGGAAGCCCCCGGCAAGCACGTCACCGCCCCGCATTACTCCCAAAGGGAGCGCCGGAGGGGCGGGAAGGTCCCGAGTCCCTCCGAAGAGAGGAGATGGGAGCAGCATACTAGAGGAGGGAGCCCGACCTCATGCCGCCCGGCTTTCCGGTAAGTGGAGCTCCGTCGCCGGCCACGGCAGCCCCTTCAGATCTCTTCATGCCCCATAGGGGACAGGAAAACACTGGAGGTGCAGGAAGGGGAGGGGTATTTAACCTCTTGTGTTCCTGTCCCCTATTAGGGCGGGGAAGACAACCTCCGAAGTGGCTGTCGTGGAAGGTGACTAGAGAAATAAAAAAACAACAATATCCCATACCTTCCGATGATCTGTCACGTCCCACGCTGTAAATCCATCTGAAGGGGTTAAATTATTTTACAGGCAGGAGCTCTGTTATAATGCAGCTGTGCTCGTGCCTGTAAAACCCCAGCGAATGAATGGAAAGTAGGTCAATGATCTGTAGTTACCTTCAGTTGCGGTGATGCGCCCTCTGCTGGATGTCCTCATATGACCTTGAGCGTGGGAAAATATTCAGAAAAGTTCCCAGGCTCGAGTTCATATGAGGACATCCAGCAGAGGGCGCATCACCGCAACTGAAGGCAACTACAGGTCATTGACCTACTTTCCATTCATTTGCTGGGGTTTTACAGGCAGGAACACAGCTGCATTAGCAGAGCTCCTGCCTGTAAAATAATTTAACCCCTTCAGATGGATTTACATTGTGGGACATATCGACAGAAGGTATGAGATATTGTTGGTTTATTATTTTTAATTTGTTACAGGTCGAGGGTCTTCAGGTGGATTGAGAGTGCAATAAAATATTCCAACAACCTGTGTGTTTATTTCATTAAAATACTTTGCAATATTGTGTGTGTTTTTTTAACCATTTCATGCTATTGGATTAATAATGGATAGGTGTCATAATTCACGCCTCTCCATTATTAATCTGGCTTAATGTCACCTTACTATAGCAAGGTGACATTAACCCTTCATTACCCCATATCCCACCACTACACGGGAGTGGGAAGAGAGTGGCCAAGTGCCAGAATAGCCGCATCTTCCAGATGTGTCTTTTCTGGGGTGGCGCCAATAACCATGGACCCTCTCCAGGCTATTAATATCTGCCCTCAGTCACTGGCTTTACCACTCTGGCGGAGAAGATTGTGCCCACACCAATTTTTTCCGTGATTTAACCCTTAAATTTAATAGCTACAGCGCCCAAATTTTGCACACACACACTACTAACATTAGTAGTGTGGAATATGCAAAAAAAAGTGGGGATATGACATGGTTTACTGTATGTAACCATGTCTCATACCATGTCGGGTTTAGGAAGGAGAAATGAAATGCCGGCAATTGAAATCGCGCTGATATATATATATATATCCGACTTTGGAGCAAAGATCTCCGACCTGATCCCACAGTGGGATCAGGTTTCACGAAACCAGACTTTGCCAAAAGTTGACGACTTGAAATTGGCCGATCCGTTACGCTCAACCCTAATCCAAAGCACTACTAGTTCCGGATTGTGGGCACCCGGCCTTAAAGGACAAATTGTGTCTGCATTCCCTCTTTTTAGCTTTTCTGTAAGTCCTTCTCAAAGAGGTCAAATGTCAAGTGTGGGTGCACAGAGCAAGCTCAGGAGCTGAGCCTTTTCTATACACAGAGGATGTTGCCTGTTAAGGTACCGTCACACTAAGCTGCAGCGATACCAACAACGATCCGGATCGCTGCAGCGTCGCTGTTTGGTCGCTGGAGAGCTGTCACACAGACAGCTCTCCAGCGACCAATGATGCCGGTAAACAGGGTAAACATCGGGTTACTAAGCGCAGGGCCGCGCTTAGTAACCCGATGTTTACCCTGGTTACCATCCTAAAAGTAAAAAAAACAACCACTACATACTTACCTACCGCTGTCTGTCCCCGGCGCTGTGCTTCTCCGCCCTGTGTAAGCACAGCGGCCGTAAAGCAGAGCGGTGACTTCACTGCTCTGCTTTCCGGCTGCCCGGCGCTCACAGCCAGAGCAGAGAAGCACAGCGCCGGGGACAGACAGCAGTAGGTAAGTATGTAGTGGTTGTTTTTTTTACTTTTACGCTGGTAACCAGGGTAAACATCGGGTTACTAAGCGCGGCCCTGCACTTAGTAACCCGATGTTTACCCTGGTTACCAGCAAAGACATCGCTGAATCGGTGTCACACACGCCGATTCAGCGATGTCAGCGGGAGCTCCAGCGACGAAACAAAGTGCTGGCCTTTCTGCCCCGACCAGCGATATCACAGCAGGGGCCTGATCGCTGCTGCCTGTCACACTGGACGATATCGCTAGCCAGGACGCTGCAACGTCACAGATCGCTAGCGATATCGTCCAGTGTGACGGTACCTTTATTCAGCTGTAACTGTATGGATCAGATCTACCACTGCCTAACAGTTTAAAGGTACCTTCACACTAAACGATATCGCTAGCGATCCGTGATGTTGCAGCGTCCTCGCTAGCGATATCGTTCAGTTTGACACGCAGCAGCGATCAGAATCCTGCTGTGATGTCGTTGGTCGGGGCTAGAAGGTCAGAACTTTATTTGGTCGCTGGCTCTCCCACTGACATCGCTGAATCGGCGTGTTTGACACCGATTCAGCGATGTCTTCTCTGGTAACCAGGGTAAACATCGGGTTACTAAGCGCAGGGCCGCGCTTAGTAACCCGATGTTTACCCTGGTTATCCTAAAAGTAAAAAAAAAAAAAAAAAAAAAAAACACTTCATACTTACCTTCCGCTGTCTGTCCCCGGCGCTGTGCTTTCCTGCACTCACTGTGAGCACAGCGGCCGGAAAGCCGAGCGGTGACGTCACCGCTCTGCTTTCCGGCCGCTGTGCTCACAGCCAGTACAGAGAAGCAGAGCGCCGAGGACAGACAGCGGAAGGTAAGTATGAAGCGTTTTTTTTTTTAACTTTTAGGATGGTAACCAGGGTAAACATCGGGTTACTAAGCGCGGCCCTGCGCTTAGTAACCCGATGTTTACCCTGGTTACCGGCATCGTTGGTCGCTGGACAGCGGTCTGTGTGACAGCTCTCCAGCGACCAAACAGCGACGCTGCAGCGATCCGGATCGTTGTCTGGATCGCTGCAGCGTCGTTTAGTGTGAAGGTACCTTAACCCCTTAAATGCGGCTGTCAAAAACAGCAAGGGCACCTTGCTATTATAGGAAGAGGTGTCCTCAACAAATCAGCTCCTCCCTCCTCCACAGAGAAATCATGAGGTGCAAATGAATTGTCATAGCAGCCAAAGGAGAAGACAGGTCCCATCAAAGTCAAGTTTAAAAAATTTTTTGTTGGCTTCGCAAAACTAAGGCAAGGAGTCTTGAAGACTAGCACTTTGCACAAAGTAGTAAAAAAGTAAGTTGAGAACTTGAACATATTATTCGAGCATGCCGAAGACATTCTTAGCACCCTAGCTTGTTCTGACAACACCGTCTCCACACATGCTCACTCATCACTATTGTGCACTTCTTAGGGTATGTTCACACGTTCCTGATTTCCATCCTTTTTTTCAGGACTGAAACCGCAGCTCTTGGCAGAAAACGCAGGTCCTTTTTTTGTGCTTTTTTGATGCGTTTTTTGATCCTTTTTTTATGCTGTTTTCTATGCAGAGTCTGTGTGTTTTCTAGGAAGTTTTTTAGGGTTAAAATGGCTGAAAATACCCTAACCCTACCCCTATTCTAACCTTAGTGGGAAAAAAAAAAAAAATCTTAATTTTTTTATTGTCCCTACCTATGGGGGTGACAAAGGGGGGGGGGGGGGTCATTTACTATTTTTTTTATTTTGATCACTGAGATATAACCTATCTCAGTGATCAAAATGCACTTTGGAATGAATCTGCCGGGCGGCAGATTCGGCGGGCGCACTGCGCATGCGCCCGCCATTTTGCAAGATGGCGGCGCCCAGGGAGAAGACGGCCGGACGGACATCGGGAGGCCGGGTAAGTATAAGGGGGGGAGATTAGGGCACGGGGGGGGGGGGCATCGGAGCACGGGGGGGTGGGGGGGCATCGGAGCACGGGGGGGCATCGGAGCACGGGGGAGGGGCATCGGAGCATGGGGGGGTGGGATCGGGGCAGCCACACTCCGCCCACGCACTTCCGCCCGCTTCCCCGCACTTCCTGCTGCAGCGGTTCGGCACCACAAACCGCAATAGAACCCGCAGATATATTTTTGATCTGCGGGTTTTACTGCGGGTTTGACCTCACAATGGAGGTCTATGGGTGCAGAACCGCTGCGGCTCCGAAAAAAGAAGTGACATGGTACTTCTTTTTTCCCGCAGCTATTCAGCGCGGCTTTTTTTTTTGAAATTCAGGAACATGTGCACAGCGGTTCCTGTTTTCCATAGGGTACATTGTACTGTACCCTGCATGGAAAACAGCTGCGGAACCGCAGCGGCAAAAACGCTGCGGTTCCGCAGTAAAAAACGCACTGTGTGAACATGGCCTTAAGCACAAGCTGATTTGTAAAATAGCAATGACATTGATTTTCCCAAAATCTTATGAACTTTAGAAACTGTTCACAAAATGGCCATTTTCAGTTTTTGCTTTTTCCTCACCTTCTTCCCCAAAGCCATAACTTTTTTCCCCCACATAACCGTATGAGGGCTTGATTTTTGTGGGACGAGTTGCACGTGGGCCTTCAAACTACCTTCTGCGCAGGCGCAGTATGCTTTGCCCAACGGCGGGCAAAGCCGAAAAGCAGTAGTACGCATGCTCTGGAAGTACAGCGAAAGACTTCTGGGACATAGTACTTCTGGAGCATGCGCACTAATGCTTTTCGGCTTTGCCCGCAGTTGGGCAAAGCATACTGCGCATGCGCAGAAGGCAATTTGAAGGCGCACGTGCAGGACCTGTACGCGAACAACACTATTCACAGAACGGAATGCGTAAAGCACGCTGATTTGGGGTGGGGAGAGGGGCCAGAACCAACACCCATCGGACTGGACTGAGGATTTTTCTATACAGCGCGGGAGCAATATAAAAGGTTCTTATGGGGGGGTTTCACAAGTAGTTGAGGAATGTATAGCTCACACTCTATTAGATGATATTTTTAGTTGATAGGCAAAAAAACTGGTGACAGGTTCCCTTTAATAGCCCTCTTAGTAGACTTTCAGCTGCGATCATCCGATCGCTTGTGCGAAAACATAGCAGTGCTTTTATAGGAAATCACGCTCTCCTATGAACGCAGGGCTTTGACAGGAAGATAGTAATGATAAGGACGGAGGGGGGGGGGTTGTGTTCAGCGGACCCTCGACTGTCATGACAACCGATGGGTGCGATCATGTCAGACTCCCACTCATCAGTAAGCCTTCTCCTAACCTGTTGATGGGTGATAACTTGTTTTCACAGGACAACCCCATTAATATATACATCAAAAAGATTACACCATGAAAAAAATAAAATAAAATAAAAATGTACACACCAACACAAACTACTAAAAGTAGTCTCCCACTGTAATAAAACATCAGTGTACAGTTTACTATGTCTTTGTATGGCGCAGAAGTCTGCTATGCCATTAAATCTTTTTTGTGGTATAGTAACCCCTTAACATGTACGCCAGAAGCATACGTGATGTGAACACTAAGGCTATGTTCACACCTTGCGGCGTCCCTCTGCGGGTTTTCCCGCAGCGGATTTGATAAATCTGCAGGGCAAAACAACTGCGGTTCTCCCTGCAGATTTATCGCGGTTTGTTCCGCGTTTTCCGCTGCGGGTTTCCGCCTATACTATTGATGCTGCATATGCAGCAATATGCAGCATCAATAGTAATGTTAAAAATAATAAAAATTGGTTATACTCACCCTCTGACGTCCCGATCCCTCGGCGCTGCACCCGGCGGTCCGGTTCCAGAGATGCTGTGCGAGAAGGACCCTTCGTGACGTCACGGTCATGTGACCGCGACGTCACCGCAGGTCCTGGTCGCACAGCAACTCTGACCGGACAGCCGCGTGCAGCGCCCAGGAGCTCCGGACATCAGAGGGTGAGTATAACCAGATTTTTTATTTTTTAACCCCAAATATGGTTCCCAGGGCCTGGAGGAGAGTCTCCTCTCCTCCACCCCGGGTACCACCCGCACATTATCCGTTTACTTCCCGCAACGTGGGCACAGCCCCATGCGGGAAGTAAGCTGTTCAATGTATTCCTATGGGTGCAGAATCGCAGCGATTCTGCACAAAGAAGTGACATGCTGCGGGTTGTAAACCGCTGCGTTCCCGTGCGGTTTTTCCCGCAGCATGTGCACAGCGGTTTGCGGTTTCCATAGGGTTTACATGTTACTGTAAACGCTATGGAAACTGCTGCGGACCCGCAGCATCAAAATCGCGGCGGTTCCGCGGTAAAAACCGCTAAGTGTGAATATAGCCTAAGTGTGAATATAGCCTAAGGCTATGTGCACACGTTGCGGAATGGGGTGCAGAATTTTCTGCACAAAAACCACATCTCCTGGCAGAACCCGCTGGTGCAGATTTGCCACGGATTTTATGCGGAATTTGTGCAGATTTTGTGCGGTTTTTACCACTGCGGATTTCTATAATGGAAGGGTACAGAAACGCTGCAAATCCGCACAAAAGTAGTGACATGCACTTTTAAATCCGCATCGTTTCCGCGCGGATTTTTCAACACCATTAGCACAGCTTTTTTTTCCCACTATTAATTTACATTGTACTGTAAGTCACAGTGTGGATCTGCAGCATTTCTGCGCGGAAAAATCCACTGCGGATCCGCAATAAATCCGCATCGTGTGCACATAGCCTTAAGTGTACGTGCACTATAGTATTTGCAGTAGAATACTCTGCAGCAAAAAACAGTATTGGCCATAAAAGTGCACTTTGGTATGATTTTTTTTTTTTTTAACTTGCGTCCCCCCCCCATTCATTTAACCCCTTCATGACCCTAGCTTTTTTCGTTTTTCGCTCCCCTCCTTCCCAGAGCCATAACTTTTTTTATTTTTCCGTCAATATGGCCATGTGAGGGCTTATTTTTTGCGGGACGAGTTGTACTTTTGAACGATACCATTGGTTTTACCATGTCGTGTACTAGAAAACGGGAAAAAAAAATCCAAGTGCGGTGAAATTGCAAAAGTGCAATCCTCCACTTGTTTTTTGTTTGGCTCTTTGCTAGCTTCACTAAATGCTAAAACTGACCTGATATTATGATTCTCCAGGTCATTACGAGTTCAAAGACACCAAACATGTCTAGGTTCTTTTTTATCCAAGTGGTAAAAAAATTCCAAATGTTACTTAACCCCTTCATGACCCAGCCTATTTTGACCTTAAAGACCTTGACGTTTTTTGCAATTCTGACCAGTGTCCCTTTATGAGGTAACTCAGGAACGCTTCAATGGATCCTAGCGGTTCTGACACTGTTTTTTCGTGACATATTGGGCTTCATGTTAGTGGTAAATTTAGGTCAATAAATTCTGCATTTATTTGTGATAAAAACGGAAATTTGGTGAAAATTTTGAAAATTTCGCAATTTTCACATTTTGAATTTTTATTCTGTTAAACCAGAGAGATATGTGACACAAAATAGTTAATAAATAACATTTCCCACATGTTTACTTTACATCAGCACAATTTTGGAAACAAATTTTTTTTTTTGCTAGGAAGTTATAAGGGTTAAAATTTGACCAGCGATTTGTCATTTTTACAACGAAATTTACAAAACCATTTTTTTTAGGTACCACCTCACATTTGAAGTCAGTTTGAGAGGTCTATATGGCTGAAAATACCCAAAAGTGACACCATTCTAAAAACTGCACCCCTCAAGGTACTCAAAACCACATACAAGAAGTTTATTAACCCTTCAGGTGCTTCACAGCAGCAGAAGCAACATGGAAGGAAAAAATGAACATTTAACTTTTTAGTCACAAAAATTATCTTTTAGCAACAATTTTTTTGCCAATGGTAAAAGGAGAAACTGAACCACGAAAGTTGTTGTCCAATTTGTCCTGAGTACGCTGATACCTCATATGTGGGGGTAAACCACTGTTTGGGCGCACGGCAGGGCTTGGAAGGGAAGGAGTGCCATTTGACTTTTTGAATCAAAAATTGGCTCCACTCTTTAGCGGACACCATGTCACGTTTGGAGAGCCCCCGTGTGCCTAAAAATTGGAGCTCCCCCACAAGTGACCCCATTTTGGAAACTAGACGCCCCAAGGAACTTATCTAGATGCATAGTGAGCACTTTGAACCCCCAGGTGCTTCACAAATTGATCCGTAAAAATGAAAATACTTTTTTTTCACCAAAAAATTCTTTTAGCCTCAATTTTTTCATTTTCACATGGGCAACAGGATAAAATGGATCCTAAAATGTGTTGGGCAATTTCTCCTGAGTACGCCGATACCTCATATGTGGGGGTAAACCACTGCTTGGGCACATGGTAAAGGCCCCTTCACATTTAGCGACGCTGCAGCGATACCGACAACGATCCGGATCGCTGCAGCGTCGCTGTTTGGTCGCTGGAGAGCTGTCACACAGACCGCTCTCCAGCGACCAACGATGTCGGTAACCAGGGTAAACATCGGGTAACTAAGCGCAGGGCCGCGCTTAGTAACCCGATGTTTACCCTGGTTACCATGCTAAAAGTAAAAAAAAACAAACAGTACATACTTACCTACAGCCGTCTGTCCTCCAGCGCTGCGCTCTGCTTCTCTGCTCTCCTCCTGTACTGTCTGGGAGCCGGAAAGCAGAGCGGTGACGTCACCGCTCTGCTTTCCGGCTCACAGACAGTACAGGAGGAGTGCAGAGCGCAGCGCTGGAGGACAGACAGCGGTAGGTAAGTATGTACTGTTTGTTTTTTTTTACTTTTAGCATGGTAACCAGGGTAAACATCGGGTTACTAAGCGCGGCCCTGCGCTTAGTTACCCGATGTTTACCCTGGTTACCAGTGAAGACATCGCTGGATCGGTGTCACACACGCCGATCCAGCGATGTCTCCAGGGAGTCCAGCGACGAAATAAAGTTCTGGACTTTATTCAGCGACCAACGATCTCCCAGCAGGGGCCTGATCGTTGGTCGCTGTCACACATAACGATTTCATTAACGATATCGTTGCTACGTCACAAATAGCAACGATATCGTTAACAATATCGTTATGTGTGAAGGTACCTTTAGGCTCGGAAGGGAAGGAGCGCCATTTGACTTTTTGAATGAAAAATTATTTCCATCGTTAGCGGACACCATGTCGCGTTTGGAGAGCTCCTGTGTGCCTAAACATTGGCGCTCCCCCACAAGTGACCCCATTTTGGAAACTAGACCCCCCAAGGAACTTATCTAGATGCCTAGTGAGCACTTTAAACCCTCAGGTGCTTCACAAATTGATCTGTAAAAATGAAAAAGTACTTTTTTTTTCACAAAAAAAATTTTTCGCCTCAATTTTTTCATTTTCACATGGGCAGTAGGATAAAATGGATCATAAAATTTGTTGGGCAATTTCTCCCGAGTACGCCGATACCTCATATGTGGGGGTAAACCACTGTTTGGGCACACGGCAGGGCTCGGAAGGGAAGGCGCGCCATTTGACTTTTTGAATGGAAAATTAGCTCCAATTGTTAGCGGACACCATGTCGCGTTTGGAGAGCCCCTGTGTGCCTATGCATTGGAGCTCCCCCACAAGTGACCCCATTTTGGAAACTAGACCCCCCAAGGAACTTATCTAGATGCATATTGAGCACTTTAATCCCCCAGGTGCTTCACAGAAGTTTATAACGCAGAGCCATGAAAATAAAAAATAATTTTTCTTTCCTCAAAAATGATTTTTTAGCCTGGAATTTCCTATTTTGCCAAGGATAATAGGAGAAATTGGACCCCAAATATTGTTGTCCAGTTTGTCCTGAGTACGCTGATACCCCATATGTGGGGGTAAACCACTGTTTGGGCGCACGGCAGGGCTCGGAAGTGAGGGAGCACCATTTGACTTTTTGAATACAAGATTGGCTGGAATCAATGGTGGCGCCATGTTGCGTTTGGAGACCCCCTGATGTGCCTAAACAGTGGAAACCCCTCAATTCTAACTCCAACACACCCCTAACCCTTATCCCAACTGTAGCCGTAACCCAAATCACAACCCTAACCCCAACACACCCGTAACCCCAACACACCCCTAACCCTAACCACAACCCTAATTCCAACCCAACCCTAGCCCTAAGGCTATGTGCCAACGTTGCGGATTCGTATGAGATTTTTCAGCACCATTTTTGAAAAATCCGCGGGTAAAAGGCACTGCGTTTTACCTGCGGATTTCCAGTGTTTTTTGTCCGGATTTCACCTGCGGATTCCTATTGAGGAACAGGTGTAAAACGCTGCGGAATCCGCACAAAGAATTGACATGCTGCGGAAAATACAACGCAGCGTTCCCGCGCGGTATTTTCCGCACCATGGGCACAGCGGATTTCGCTTTCCATATGTTTACATGGTACTGTAAACCTGATGGAACACTGCTGCGGATCCGCAGCGGCCAATCCGCACCGTGTGCACATACCTTTAGAATTAGGCTATGTGCACACGGTGCGGAAAACGCTGCGGATCCGCAGCAGTTTCCCATGAGTTTACAGTTCAATGCAAACCTATGGAAAACAAAAATCGCTGTACACATGCTGCAGAAAAACTGCACGGAAACGCAGCGGTTTACATTCCGCAGCATGTCACTTCTTTCTGCGGATTCCGCAGCGGTTTTACAACTGCTCAAATAGAAAATCGCTGTTGTAAAACCGCAGTGATATGCGCAGAAAAAACATGGTAAATCCGCCATAAATCCGCAGCGGTTTAGCACTGCGGATTTATCAAATCCGCAGCGGAAAAATCCGCAGAGGACCAGAATACGTGTGCACATACCGAAACCCTAACCCTACGCCTACCTCTAGTTCTTACCCCAACCTTAGTGGAAAAAAAAAAATTATTTTTTTTATTGTCCCTACCTATGGGGATGACAAAGGGGGGGGGGGTCATTAACTTTTTTTTTTTATTTTGATCACAGATATAACCTCTCTCAGTGATCAAAATTCACTCTGGAACGAATCTGCCGGCCGAATCGGCGGGCGCACTGCACATGCGCCCGCCATTTTGGAAGATGGCGGCGCCCAGGAAAGAAGACAGACGGTCCCCGGGAGGTCAGGTAAGTATAAGGGGGGGGGGCGTCGGAACACGGGGGGGTGGATTGGAGCACGGAGTGGGGGATCGCTGTGCGGGCGGGTGGATCGGAGCACGGGGTGGGGGAAAATCGCTGTGCGGGGGGGTGGATCGCTGTGCGGGGGGGTGGATCGGAGTGCGGGGGGTTTGATTGGAGCGCGGGGGGTTTGATTGGAGTGCAGGGGGTGTGATTGGAGCACGGGGGGAGCGGGCAGGAGGACGGGGGATCGGAGCACAGGACCGAGGGGAGCGGACCACAGATCGGGGGGGCTGGGGGGCGAGGGGTGGGTGCACATTAGTGTGTCCAGCCATGGCCGATGATATTGCAGCATCGGCCATGGCTGGATTGTAATATTTCACCATTTTTTTAGGTGAAATATTACAAATCGCTCTGATTGGCAGTTTCACTTTCAACAGCCAATCAGAGCGATCGTAGCCACGAGGGGGTGAAGCCACCCCCCCGGGCTAAACTACCACTCCCCCTGTCCCTGCAGATCGGGTGAAATGGGAGTTAACCCTTTCACCCGATCTGCAGGGACGCGATCTTTCCATGACGCATATGCTGCGTCATGGGTCGGAATGGCACCGACTTTCATGACGCAGCGTATGCGTCAAAGGTCGGGAAGGGGTTAAAAAAAAAAAAATTGTGCAATTTTCCGATACCCGTGGCATCTCCATTTTTCGTGATCTCTGGTTGGGTGAGGGCTTATTTTTGGTGAGCTGACCTTTTTATTGGTACTATTTTGGTGCAGATACGTTCTTTAGATCACCCGTTATTGCATTTTAACGCAATGTCGAGGCGACCAAAAAGAACGCAATTCTGGTGAATCGAATTTTTTTCTAGCTACTCCGTTTAGCGATCAGGTTAATCCTTTTTATTGATCGATCAGGCGATTCTAAACGTGACGATACCAAATATATGAAGGATTTTTTTATTTTATTTTGAATGGGATGAAAGGGGGGGTGATTTAAACACTTATAGTTTTTATTTTTTCATATATATTTTTTACACTTTTGAAATGCTTTAAATAGCCTCCATTCGAGGCTAGAAGCTGGCACAACTCGATCGGCTCTGCTATATAGGAGCAAAGCATAGATGGCCTCTATGTAGCAGAATTACAGGCTTGCTATGAGCGCCGACCACAGGGTGGCACTCACAGCAAGCCGGCATCAACAACCACAGAGGTCTTCAATAGACCTCTGGTTGTCATTGTGGGCAGCATGGTGGCGCAGTGGTTAGCACTACAGCCTTGCAGCGCTGGGGTCCTGGGTTCTAATCCCACCCAGGACAACATCTGAAAAGAGTTTGTATGTTCTCTCCGTGTTTGCGTGGGTTTCCCCTGGTACTCCGGTTTCCTCCCACATTCCAAAGACATACTGATAGGAATTCTAGATTGTGAGCCCAATCGGGGACAGTGATGATAATGTGTGCAAAACTGTAAAGCGCTGCGGAATATGTTAGCGCTATATAAAAATAAAGATTATTATTATTTATTATTATCGCTGACCCCCGATCACATGACGGCCGGAAATGCTAGTTAAATGCTGCAGTCAGCGTTTGACAGCGGGCATTTAACTAGTTAATAGCGGTGAGTGGATCGCGATTCCGCAGCCCACATCAAAGCGGGGGTACTGACCTTAGATGTACTATCCCATCCGAGGTCAGAAAGGGGTTAAAATTAGTGAAAAACGCAACAGTGAAAGAATTGACATCCTGAATATGTGGGGGGAAAAAAAAAAAGCTTAGATGGTTCAAATCTGCAAAGAAAAATAAGCAGCATGTGCATAACATTTCAGAAATCTGATTTCACTTTGCTGTTAAGGCCCTGTCACACTTAGCGACGCTAAAGCGATCCCGACAACGATACGACCTGTCAGGGATCGTTGCTGCGTCGCTATGTGGTCGCTGGTGAGATGTCAAACAGTGAGATCTTCCCAACGACGCAGCAGCGATGCGGCGACCTGTAGCGACCTGTACAACGATGTCGTTGGTCGTTGTGACCCTGTCACATGGCAGCTATTATGACGATTCAGACCTCGATGAGGGACGTCCTGTGCGACGTTGTAGTCACACAGGCGTGCATTTGCGGTGCCTTTTCCGCGCCCATTCAGTTCCGATTGGTGGCCGCTACTGCGTTCTGATTGGCGGCCTTGCATTATGAGGCGACACAATAGCCCTTCCGTCCTTTGTTCCTGTCCGCGTGGTGGTTTGCAGATTAAGGAAAAATGAAAACGCATTTGAGACCCCAAACGATACAAACAGTGCACAAAATATAGGTGTCAGAAGAACCGTTTAAGAATAGATAAATCGAAGAGGAAAAGGATGGAAGCGCTACTATGTCGCCTTCTGTTGAAGGCATGACCGCTAATCAGAACACAGTAGCGACCACCAATCGGAGCGGAGGGGTGGGGAAAAGGCAACGCAAATGCACGCCTATGTGTCGGTGTCTGAGTCGTCAACGAGGTCGTTGGTAAGGTGTCAAACACAGCGATGTGTGCTACCCAGCGGGACCTCAACGATCAAAAAAAGGTCCAGGCCATTCCTTCACGACCAGCGATCTCACAGCAGGAGCCTGATCGCTGCTACGTGTCACACATAGCGAGATCGCTACTGAGGTCGCTGTTGCGTCACAAAACTTGTGACTCAGCAGCGATCTCGCTAGCGACCTTGCTTAGTGTGAAGTACCCCTTACTGTGAAACGCTTTTTTTCCACCTACAAAAAATAAAAATAAAAACACCATGGCAAAATCAGAGTGAACAAGCACTAAGCAATGGCAATCACCAAAGAACCCAAATATTTAAGAGGTTGACTCTCCAGAGGCAGCTTCTCCTACTAAGGCTGTGTACACACGATGCAGATTTGGTGCAGAATTTTCTGCATAAAATCTGCACTAAATCTGCATCTCCTGGCAGAATCCGCAGGTGCGTTTTTTATGCGTTTTTTGTGCAGATTTTACCAATGGATTTCTATAATGGAGGGGTGCAGAAACGCTGCAGAACTGCACAAAAGTAGTGACATGCACTTCTTTGAAATCTGCAGCGTTTCTGCGCAGATTTTTCTGCACAGCTTTTTTTTCACATTGATTTACATTGTACTGTAATCACAGTGCAGTTCTGCAGCGTTTCTGCTGCAGTTCTGCACTAAATCTGCATCGTGTGCACATACCCTTAGGGTACATGCCCCTGATCAGGAATAGTAGAGTTTTGGAAGCAGCGCATGCACTTTTGCTCTAAAACTATGCGGAACACTATTATTCCCGATCGTGGGCACGTACCCTTAGGCCGGCCTCACACTAGCGAGTTTTACGGACGTATGAGCGCATTAAATACGTCCGTAAAACACGCATTCCTTCCACACGGCCCAATTATTCTCTATGCCCCAGCTCCTATCTGCCGTATTTTACTGATCCGTATTATACGGCTTTCTACGGCCGTAGAAAATCGCAGCATGCTGCGTTTGTCACCGTATTGCGCAAAAAAAAAAAAAAAAAAAAAAAAAATCGCCAATGCAAGTCTATGGGGGCCCGAAAAATACGGATTACACACGGACCAGCAGTGTGACTTGCGAGAAATATGCAGCGGTGTTAGCGAGAAAAGCCGGCAATTCAGTGCGGTGTACAGTAAAATCACACTGACAGCTTACAGTAGAATAGGTGGATTGAATGTGTACACATATATATTGTCACTGAGACACATATGTATATATATTAATATTTCATACAGCGCTAGATAGCTTAAATGCCGGTAATTTAATTACCGGCTTTTGCCATCTCCTTCCTAAACCCGACATGATATGAGACCTGGTTACATACAGTAAACCATGTCATATCCCCCTTTTTTTGCATATTCCACACTACTAATGTTAGTAGTGTGTATGTGCAAAATTTGGCCGTTCTAGCTATTAAATTAAAGGGTTAAATGGTGGAAAAAATTGGCGTGTGCTCCCGCGCAATTTTCTCCACCAGAGTAGTAAAGCCAGTGACTGAGGGCAGATGTTAAAGGGAACCTGTCACCCCGTTTTTTCAGATTGAGATATAAATACTGTTAAATAGGGCCTGCGCTGTGCGTTATTATAGTGTATGTAGTGTACCCTGATTCCCCACCTATGCTGAGAAATACATTACCAAAGTCGCCGTTTTCGCCTGTCAATCAGGCTGGTCAGGTCAGGTGGGCGTGGTGACATCACGCTTTTCTTCCCCAGCTTTACGTTGGTGGCGTAGTGGTGTGCGCATGTCGCAGTGACGAATCCACTGCGCGCACGTGAAGAAGCAGCGCGCGATCTGCGCTATTACCCCCTGTCATCGGTGGGGGCGGCCATCTTCCTGGGGCCGCGCGTGCGCAGATGGAGTGCTCTGCTGCACGGGGCTTCAGGAAAATGGCCGCGGGATGCCGCGCGTGCGCAGAAGAGATCGCGGCGGCCATTTTCCCAAAGCCGAGATGCAAAACCAGCTTTATTTAACCCCTTTCCGACACTGGGAGTAATAGTACGCCCAAGTCTGACACCTTCCCTTTGAGGTGGGCTCCGGCGGTGATCCACCTGGTCGGCACTCATAGCAAGTAATTCAGCTACATATAGGCAAACTGATTTTCGCCTATATGTTGCTGAGTCGATCGGGTTATGGCAGAGCTTCTAGTCTCCCATGGGGACTAATGAAGCATGTCAAAAGTAAAATAAAAAATAAAAAAGAGTTTTTTTTTTAAATATTTTAACCCCTTCATGACCTAGGGATTTTTCCTTTTTCCGTGTTCGTTTTTCACTCCCCTCCTTCCCAGAGCCATAACTTTTTTATTTTTCCATCAATTTGGCCATGTGAGGGCTTATTTTTTGCGGGACGAGTTGTACTTTTGAACGACATCACTGATTTTAGCATGTCGTGTACTAGAAAACAGGAAAAAGTGCGGTGAAATTGCAAAAAAAAGCGCAATCCCACACTGGTTTTTTGTTTGGCTTTTTGCTAGGTTCACTAAATGCTAAAACTAACCTGCCATTTTGATTCTCCAGGTCAGTACGAGTTCATAGACACCTAACATGACTAGGTTATTTTTTACCTAAGTGGTGAAAAAAAAATCCAAACTTTGCTAAAAAAAAAAAAAAAATTGCGCCGTTTTCCGATACTCGTAGCGTCTCCATTTTTCATGATCTGGGGTCGGTTGAGGGCTTATTTTTTGCGTGCCGAGATGACGTTTTTAATGATAACATTTTGGTGCAGATACGTTCTTTTGATCGCCCGTTATTGCATTTTAATGCAATGTCGCAGCGACCAAAAAAAACCTAATTCTGGCGTTTTGAATTTTTTTCTCGCTACGCCGTTTAGCGATCAGGTTAATGCTTTTTTTTAATTGATAGATCGGGCGATTCTGAACGCAGCGATACCAAATGTGTAGATTTGATTTTTTTTTATTGATTTATTTTGATTGGGGCGAAAGGGGGGTGATTTAAACTTTTATATTTTTCTCACTTTTTCTTTTTTTTTTTTTTACTTTTGCCATGCTTCAATAGCCTCCATGGGAGGCTAGAAGCAGGCACAGCTCGATCGGCTCTGCTACATAGCAGCGATGTGCTGTTCGCTGCTATATAGCAGAAAATCAGGTGTGCTGTGAGCGCCGACCACAGGGTGGCGCTCACAGCTACTGGCGATCAGTAACCATAGAGGTCTCAAGGACCTCTATGGTTACCATTCTGAAGCATCGCCGACCTCCGATCATGTGACGGGGGCCGGCGATGACGTCATTTCCGGCCGCCCGGCCGGATGCGGTAATTAAATGCCGCTGTCTGCGTTTGACAGCGGCATTTAACTAGTTAATAGGCGCGGGCAGATCGCGATTCTGCCCACGCCTATTATGGGCACATGTCAGCTGTTCAAAACAGCTGACATGTCCCGGCTTTGATGCGGGCTCACCGCCGGAGCCCGCATCAAAGCCGGGCTTCTGACCTTGGACGTACTATCCGTAATGCAGAGCCGTAAAAATAAAACAAAAATTTTTTCCCACAAAAATTATTTTTTAGCCCCCAGTTTTGTATTTTCTCGAGGGTAACAGGAGAAATTGGAACCCAAAAGTTGTTGTCCAATTTGTCCTGAGTGCGCCGATACCCCATATGTGGGGGGGAACCACCGTTTGGGCACATGGGAGGGAAGGAGCGCCATTTGGAATGCAGACTTAGATGGAATGGTCTGCAGGCGTCACATTGCGTTTGCAGAGACCCTGATGTACCTAAACAGTAGAAACCCCCCACACGTGACCCCATATTGGAAACTAGACCCCACAAGGAACTTATCTAGATGTGTTGTGAGAACTTTGAACCCCCAAGTGTTTCACTACAGTTTATAACGCAGAGCCGTGAAAATAAGAAATCCTTTTTTTCCCCCCACAAAAATTAATTTTTAGCCCCCAGTTCTGTATTTTTTAGAGGGTAAAAGGAGAAATTGGACGCCAAAAGTTGTTGTCCAATTTGTCCTGAGTACGCTGATACCCCATATGTTGGGGTAAACCACTGTTTGGGCACACGGGAGAGCTCGGAAGGGAAGGAGCACTGTTTTACTTTTTCAACGCAGAATTGGCTGGAATTGAGATCGGACGCCATGTCGCGTTTGGAGAGCCCCTGATGTGCCTAAACAGTGGAAACCCCCCAATTATAACTGAAACCCTAATCCAAACACACCCCTAACCCTAATCCCAACTGTAACCCTAACCACACACCTAACCCTGACACACCCCTAACCCTAATCCCAACCCTATTCCCAACCGTAAATGTAATCCAAACCCTAACCCTAACTTTAGCCCCAACCCTAACTGTAGCCTTAACCCTAGCCCCAACCCTAACCCTAGCCCTAAGGGGAAAATGGAAATAAATACATTTTTTAAATTTTTTAATTTTTCCCTAACTAAGGGGGTGATGAAGGGGGGTTTGATTTACTTTTATAGCGTTTTTTAGCGGATTTTTATGATTGGCAGCCGTCACACACTGAAAGACGCTTTTTATTGCAAAAAATATTTTTTGCGTTACCACATTTTGAGAGCTATAATTTTTCCATATTTGAGTCCACAGAGTCATGTGAGGTCTTGTTTTTTGCGGGACGAGTTGACGTTTTTATTGGTAACATTTTCGGGCACGTGACATTTTTTGATCGCTTTTTATTCCGATTTTTGTGAGGCAGAATGACCAAAAACCAGCTATTCATGAATTTCTTTTGGGGGAGGCGTTTATACCGTTCCACGTTTGGTAAAATTGATGAAGCAGTTTCATTCTTCGGGTCAGTACGATTACAGCATCACCTCATTTATATCATTTTTTTATGTTTTGGCGCTTTAATACGATAAAAACCATTATAGAAAAAATAATTATTTTTGCATCGCTTTATTCTGAGGACTATAACTTTTTTATTTTTTTGCTGATGCTGTATGGCGGCTCGTTTTTTGTGGGACAAGATGACGCTTTCAGCGGTACCATGGTTATTTATATCTGTTCTTTTGATCGCGTGTTATTCCACTTTTTGTTCGGCGGTATGATAAAGCGTTGTTTTTTGCCTCTTTCTTACGGTGTTTACTGAAGGGGTTAACTAGTGGGACAGTTTTATAGGTGGGGTCGTTACGGACGCGGCGATACTAAATGTGTACTTTTATTTGTTTTTTTTTATTTAGATAAAGAAATGAATTTATGGGAATAATAATTTTTTTTTTTTTTTTTTTCATTATTTAGGATTTTTTTTTTTTTTTACTTTTTTTTAAACTTTTTTTACTTTGTCCCGGGGGGGGGGGGGGGGACATCACAGTTCAGTGATCTGACAGTTTGCACAACACTCTGTCAGATCACCGATCTGACTTGCAGCGTTGCAGGCTTACCAAGCGCCTGCTCTCAGCAGGCACTTGGTAAGCCACCTCCCTCCCTGCAGGACCCGGATGCCGCGGCCATCTTGGATCCGGGCCTGCTGGAGGGAGGTAAGGAGACCCTCGCAGCAACGCGATCACATTGCGTTGCTCCGGGGGTCTCCGGGAAGCCCGCAGGGAGCCCCCTCCCTGCGCGATGCTTCCCTGTACCGCCGGCACACCACGATCATGTTTGATCGCGGTGTGCCGGGGGAGGTCTGTGACCGCTCCTGGCACATAGCGCCGGATGTCAGCTGCGATAGGCAGCTGACACCCGGCCGCGCTCCACCGTGAGCACGGCCAATCGCGCTGGACGTACTATTCCGTCCTTGGGAAGTAGGGCCCACCCCACATGGACGGAATAGTACGTCCAATGGCAGAAAGGGGTTAAACATTCCAAAAATTCTTGTGAATCATCTGAAGGGTTAATAAACTTCTTAAATGTTTTGAGCACCTTGAGGTGTGCAGTTTTTAGAATGGTATAACTTTTTGGTATTTTCTATCATATAGACCCCTCAAAGTGACTTCAAATGTGATGTGGTCCCTTAACCCCTTTCTGACCTCGGACGGGATAGTACGTCCGAGGTCAGATCCAAAAAGAACGTATCTGCACCAAAATGCTATCATTAAAAACGTCATCTCGGCAAAAAATAAGCCCTCAACCGACCCCAGATCATGAAAAATGGAGACGCTACGAGTATCGGAAAATGGCGCAATTTTTTTTTTTTTTTAGCAAAGTTTGGAATTTTTTTTCACCACTTAGGTAAAAAATAACCTAGTCATGTTAGGTGTCTATGAACGCGTACTGACCTGGAGAATCATAATGTCAGGTCAGTTTTAGCATTTAGTGAGCCTAGCAAAAAAGGCAAACAAAAAACAAGTGTGGGATTGCACTTTTTTTGCAATTTCACCGCACTTGGAATTTTTTTCCCGTTTTCTAGTACAAGACATGGTAAAACCAATGATGTCGTTCAGTACAACTCGTCCCGCAAAAAATAAGCCCTCACATGGCCAAATTGACGGAAAAATAAAAAAGTTATGGCTCTGGGAAGGAGGGGAGTGAAAAACGAACACGGAAAAACGAAAAATCCCAAGGTCATGAAGGGGATAAAATAAAAAAAAAAACAACAAAAAAAAATGTTGTAAAAATGAGAAATCGCTGGTCAACTTTTAACCCTTAACTCCTCAACAAAAAAAACAAAAAAAACAAAAAAAAAATGATGGTTCCAAAATTGTGCTGATGTAAAGTAGACATGTGGGTAATGTTACTTATTAAGTACCGTATATACTCGAGTATAAGCAGAGATTTTCAGCCCAAAATTTTGGGCTGAAAGTGCCCCTCTCGGCTTATACTCGAGTCACGGTGAGCGGCAGGGTCGGCGGATGAGGGGGAGAGGGTGCTGAGGCATACTTACCTAGTCCCGGCGGTCCCCCTGCCTTTCACACGGTCTTCGGTGCTGCAGCTCTTCCCCTCTTCAGCGGTCACGTGGGACCGCTCATTAGAGAAATGAATATGCGGCTCCACCTCCCATAGGGGTGGAGCCGCGTATTCATTTCTCTAATCAGCGGTGTCGGTGACCGCTGATAGAGGAAGAGGCTGCGGCACCGAAGACCGTGTGACAGGCAGAGGGAGCGGGACGCCGGGAGCAGGTAAGTATGTAATAGTCACCTGTCCGCGTTCCACATGCCGGGCGCCGCTCTGTCTTCGCGTCCTCTTGCACTGACTGTTCAGGTCAGAGGGCACAATGACGCATATAGTGTGCGTGCCGCCCTCTGCATGATCAGTCAGTGCGGAGAGACGCCGGGACCGGACGCTGGGAGCTGCAAGCAAGAGAGGTGAGTATGGCTTTTTTTTTTTTTTTTTTTTTTATTGCAGTAGCAGCAATGGCACAGCTTTCCATGGCACAGCTATGGGGCAGGAATGAACGGCGCAGAGCACTATATGGCAGCTATGGGGCAGGAATGAACGGCGCAGAGCACTATATGGCAGCTATGGGGCAATGATGAACGGCGCAGAGCACTATATGGCACAGCTATGGGGCAATAATGAACGGCGCAGAGCACTATATGGCACAGCTATGGGGCAATAATGAACGGTGCAGAGCACTATATGGCACAGTTTTATATGGCACATCTATGGGGCAATAATGAACAGTATGGAACATTATATATGGCACAGCTTTATATGGAGCATCTTATGGGGCAATAATGAACGGTATGGAGCATCTATTTTTATTCTTGAAATTCACCGGTAGCTGCTGCATTTTCCACCCTAGGCTTATACTCGAGTCAATAAGTTTTCCCAGTTTTTGTGGCAAAATTAGGGGGGTCAGCTTATACTCGGGTCGGCTTATACTCGAGTATATACGGTATTTTGTGAAACATGTCTCTGACTTAAGGGCATGAAAATTCAAAGCTGGAAAATTGAGACATTTTCAAAATTTTCGCCAAATTTCTGGGGGTTTTTTTTCCCCCCCACAAATTAACAAATATCAAAGAAATTTTACCACTAACATGAAGTACAATATGTCACTAGAAAACAATCTCGGAATCATCAGGATCCGTTGAAGCGTTCCAGAGTTATAACCTCAAAGGGACAGTGGTCAGAATTGTAAAAATTGGCCCGATCATTAACGTGCAAACCACCCTAGGGGGTAAAGGGGTTAAAATCTTCAACATCAAAAATTCACCTAAAGCTCATCTTGAGAAGAACATAGCCCAACCCTGACAAACCGCAAATATCGCTAGGGCTGCTCTTTGTCAGGCATTTTTCCTGCAGTAGCCATTCAGACAAGAAGCCAGGGAGTAATACAAGAATGGCTCAGGTCTGCAAAAACAGCACCCACTTCAGACAAGTTCCAAGTCCTGGCCCAGAGAATAACCCCCCCCGCCCCAACATGACATCCATATGCCAATAGCACACAGTCTTTTCCACGCAGCTATGGAAATTGACCTGCAGTATATCAATTTATACTGAGTCAATTTGCGTTTTATTTATTATGGTTTGCTTATGGAGCGCTATCATATTCCACAGCACTATACACACACAATATTGCTGCCCCCACAGGGTATTTATATCATGAACCCCAATCACTAATCTTTGGAGGGTGGGAGGAAACTGAAGAACACGGAGGAAAGACACGTAAATTTGGAGAGAACATACAAAAGACGCATGAAACACGTACATGCCATTACCAAGAAGTTGAAGACACATACACAAAAAAAAAAAAGATCGTACAAAAGAAATGCAATTTACCAAAATGTGATCATGGCTACAGAAACACTGCTAAAAAGTTTCAGCATCAATTCGCTGCTCCAAAATATACACCATGGGAACTTTCAAGTAACATTCCCTTTAAAATCAAAGTAGGGGGTAAAAAAAAAAAAAAAGCCCTGCAAACAAAAACTTTCTGTGACTATTTGTAAAGTTAGGCTGCCGTCACACTAGCAGTATTTGGTCAGTATTTTACATCAGTATTTCCCAGCCAAAACCAGGAGTGGGTGATAAATACAGAAGTGGTGCATATGTTTCTATTATACTTTTCCTCTTTGTTCCATTTCTGGTTTTGGCTTACAAATACTGATGTAAAATACTGACCAAATACTGCTAGTGTGACGGCAGCCTCACTCTGCAAAAGTATGAAACACCGAGTAAAGACTGTCTGTGGTCTCCTTAGCTGGACTTGATAGCTAGAACATACGAAGCTGTAGAATTCGGGTCCGGAGACCTGTGGAAAATCGTAGTTACTTACCGATAATGGTATTTTTCTGATCCCATGACGGCACCACGGAGAGAATTACATAGATTGTACATTAGGGGGGGACCACTGCCACCAGAACCCTTCTCCCAAAGGTGATGTCTGAAGAAGAAGTTAAATCTAGCCGGTAATGGTTAAAGAATGTAGAGGGAGAAGACCAAGTAGCAGCTCTACATGTCTGCTCTATCGAGGTGCCGGCTCTCTGCCCAGGAAGTCACCACCGCTCTGGTTGAATGGGCTCTTATCTCCTCCGGGACGGCTGCTCCACAGGAGGAATAGGATAGGGTGATGGCGTCTCTTATCCATCTTGCCAGTATGACCTTTGATGCTTTTTGTCCATTCCGTGGACCCAGGAAGCAAACAAAAAGCCCTATCCTTCCTACACTCCCTCGTAGCTATCAGATACTGGACTAGGCATCTCTTTACATCTAAGGTATGTAGCACTTCTTCCCCCTTACTTTTGGGATTGGGGCAGAAAGAGGGCAGAGAGATTTCTTGGGTCCTATGGAATTGTGATGCAACTTTCGGGAGGTAAGATGGGTCGGTCGTAAGGATGACTATCTTCCAGTATCTGCGTAAAGGGTGGGTATGCTGATAAAGCCTGTATATCGCTAGCCCTACGGGCTGATGTTAAAGCTACGAGAAGGGAGGTCTTAAGGGATATGATTTTCAACTGAACCTCAGACAGAGGTTCAAAGGGAGCCTTAGTTAATGCATTCAGGACTAAGGTTAGATCCCGGGAAGTAGTATGAAGGGGAATAGGCCTGGATCTAGTTGAAGCCCTAATAAATCTTATTATCCAACGATACGATTTTTAGCTAGGTCATAGTTGTACAAAGCTCCTAGAGCAGCCACCTGAACTTTCAAGGTGCTTGTAGACAGCTCCTAGAGCAGCCACCTGAACTTTCAAGGTGCTTGTAGACAACCCCTGTTCCAACCCTTTCTGTAAAAACTCTAAGATTTTGTTTAATGGGACTTCCCTGGTTAGGTCGGCACCTGATACTGCGATGAATTTTTTCCACACTCGCCCATATGCTTTAGTAGTTACTGGTTTCCTACTTTGTAGTAGGGTGGATATGAAGTTTGAAGAGAAACCCCTACTGCTTAGGAGTTCCCTCAAATGCCAAGCTGTCATGTGTAAGTTTTTTTTTTATGTGTAGATGATACACTGGCCCCTGGGACAAAAGGTCTGGAGTGTCCGGCAGGACCCAAGGGTCTGAGATGGACATCATCTTCATCCACAAAAAACATTCTTCGTTCAGGGACAGGAAACCAACTAATGTGGGAGAGAGAGAGGTACCGCTTTTTTTCACCTGTAGGTTTCCTGTCCCTGAGGGCGGATCCCTCTCCGTGGTGCCGTCATGGGGGAAAGAAAGTTTGTACATTTGGACTTGCCGTAGCGCAACACTAAAATGTTGTAAAATTGACTAAGGGTCTCACCAACCTGGTACCCATCTTGGCATGCTCTTTGTCTATAATATTCCCAATGTAACGAGTGTGTAGGAGTATACAAGGAAGCATATCAATCACGCTCCACACAAACTTTGGGAAAGTTCACACCAATACCAGGTAACGAAGCATTTCCTCCTTGTACCCGACGCTTTCTTGCACAATACAAGTTGTGATCCTCTCCCCTGCACAAGCCGAACACGAGAACACTGCGCAGCCAAATTGTATAACATTTCGGCTAAAGGAAGACTATTTTAGTCCATTAAGAGATGATTAGTGTCCTTATAAAAGGTCATTTCAGGACTCGATTGTCATTACCCATGAACTGTTAACCCTTTGACGCACAAGAAATCCAACACAATCCATGGCTACGGGAGTCACAAATGCAGGTTTATTAGCGCATTTCACACCATTAACTGATTTTACCAGTGCATCCCCTCAGGAACACATACGTACAAATCTATCTATGGACATATTGGTAATATCTAACTACTTACAGGAAAAAAAAATTCTTCTGCCATGAAAACTAAAAGCAGCTTTATCTTACAACTCGAGTTACATAATCTACTGAGCGGAGGGTCAATGTTATATTCGATAACTTACATACGGGCGATATCGAACAGCTCCTCACCTTTTGTCAATCATTAGCTGTGTTAGCACTGACATACATGATGAAACAATGGGACTCCCCTTCCCCCCTCCCAAAAAAATAAATAAATAAATGGAGTCTCCGATGTTTAATTATCTCAGCCTTGCGCCTGCGAGGGATTCGTTCAGCGGTCCCAAGATATGCAGATTAACAAAGAAGGCGCCCGTCCACTAAGCAGATTCTAGAAGAGGATAGAAATGTTACTCACGATGATCGGAGAGTGGTTACATGCTCGCTTCTTCTCCGAAGGTGTGTGGTATTGCTTTAAAGGAGAGGGGTGTGATGGCAGTGACGCAGTATACAAGGGGTTAAGCACAGTTTAGCAGCCAGAGGGGGTCCCTGACCTATACCCCCTCCTACTGCAGATGCAATGGAGAGCTGTTAGTAAGTGGCACTGCAGCACATGAAGGCTTAACAGGGGGAGGTGTGCCTTCCCTATACTTAAAGTCCATCTCCATCTAGGCTACAGAAGAAGCAGAAGACTCCAGATGATGCAACCGAGCACATTCACAGCAATTAAGACTTTAACACAATATCCCCAATCCCGGGAGACCAGTCAAAAAGCTTATACACAACAGAGCAGCGTGCCCAATGACAGAGCGCGGGCGCACAGCCAAGGAGCGTGCTTCAAAAATCAACACGTTCTACTACTTCCAAGATGATTCCTCTGCCTCCCAGCTATTAATATATTGGGTGGGGTTAGAATATTTGCAGATCCGGGGCACAGGTCGCCTCTTACAGGCTGGGATTAGATAAAAATAACATCACAGACCAGCACGGTTACACAGGCCGCATGTGGGCTATAATCTGCGCCACCCAAATAAATCCAATGATCCACAAGACGGGGATTGTGCACAGCAGATGGATACGAAGAGGGACAACAAGCAATCCTACACGTGAAGAGCAGCGTACATCCAAAAAAAAGGTTGTATGTACGCACAAAATTAGGACGATATTCAATATGGGGCTAAAAAAGTATCATGGGTACCTGTGTGGGAGAAATGGGGGGTTGACGTGCCTATTAAGGATCATAGGAGCACTGAAGCTTCTATGATTCCTGTAGATAGAGATAATCTGTACATCTACATACATGAGAGATCCAGCTATGACCCACACAATGTAGTGTGCATAGCTTTAAAAGGCATTTTTTAATACTTGACCCATTAGCATCAAATAAATCCCCCCCGGACCCTCTACGTAAAATTATGTTTTGTAAAGTGCTCATTCTGACTACAGGGCAACGATCTAGGCAGCCAGGAGGTGATCCTGTACATCAGGGGGCGCACATCACCTCGTCATTGACACTTTACCCATGTACACGGCCACACAAAGGATCCGTTAACTAATAGGACCCACCCACACGTAACAAAGATGCGCATCACAGCAAGCATTAGCAACGTCATCACGGGAAGCATTGGCAACGTCATCACGGGGAGCGCAGGACGTACCCCTGTGCCAGCGCCGCACGCCAGCGCTCACATAGTATCGATTAGACCGTGCACAGGAGAATCACATTCTGTAACAGGTGTTGAAGGTGACAGAATAAAATATCACAATTCCAAGGTCATCTAATAAGAACCCCGAAACTGGAGGTACAAAGTCAGATGGAGGAATGATGCACGGATCGGGCCGCCGTGCGCAAAGAGCGACTGCTGTAATCTACATTTTATGGAACGTGAAGAAACGCAACAATAGCGTCTGAACAAAGGGGGCGTCCGGAGCAGAGGGGGCGGCGGCGTCCGGAGTAGGGATATACAGGATACTACATGGAAGGGAACGGATATCACTACGAGAAGGATTTATAGCTGACCAACCTCTGTAATAATATGGATTCCACCTGCTTGTATTATTACAGGTCACTGGTCTGCTTGTCAGTAACTCTTACATCTGACCGGACACTAATACAAGGGGGGGGTACGGTAACACCTACCACAGTACATTAATACAGGGGGGTACGGTAACACCTACCACAGTACATTAATACAGGGGGGGGGGGGGGGAACGGTAACACCTACCACAGTACACTAATACAGGGGGGGGATATGGTAACACCTACCACAGTACACTAATACAGGGGGGGGATATGGTAACACCTACCACAGTACACTAATACAGGGTGGGGGGGGGACGGTAACACCTACCACAGTACACTAATACAGGGGGGGATATGGTAACACCTTACACAGTACACTCATACAGGGGGGGGGGATATGGCAACACCTACCACAGTACATTAATACAGGGGGGTACGGTAACACCTACCACAGTACACTAATACAGGGGGGGGACGGTAACACCTACCACAGTACACTAATACAGGGGGGGGGGGGGGACGGTAACACCTACCACAGTACACTAATACAGGGGGGTACGGTAACACCTACCACAGTACACTAATACAGGGGGGGATATGGTAACACCTACCACAGTACACTCATACAGGGAGGGGTACGGTAACACCTACCACAGTACACTAATACAGGGGGGGGACGGTAACACCTACCACAGTACACTAATACAGGGGGGTACGGTAACACCTACCACAGTACACTAATACAGGGGGGTACGGTAACACCTACCACAGTACATTAATACAGGGGGGGGGGGGGGGGAGGGAACGGTAACACCTACCACAGTACACTAATACAGGGGGGGATATGGTAACACCTACCACAGTACACTAATACAGGGGGGGGGGACGGTAACACCTACCACAGTACACTAATACAGGGGGGGGGGGACGGTAACACCTACCACAGTACACTAATACAGGGGGGGGGACGGTAACACCTACCACAGTACACTAATACAGGGGGGGGGGACGGTAACACCTACCACAGTACACTAATACAGGCGGGGGGACGGTAACACCTACCACAGTACACTAATACAGGGGGGGTACGGTAACACCTACCACAGTACACTAATACAGGGGGGGGGGGCACGGTAACACCTACCACAGTACACTCATACAGGGGGGGGGGGGGGACGGTAACACCTACCACAGTACACTAATACAGGGGGGGGGGGCACGGTAACACCTACCACAGTACACTAATACAGGGGGGGGGGCACGGTAACACCTACCACAGTACACTAATACAGGGGGGGGGACGGTAACACCTACCACAGTACACTAATACAGGGGGGGATATGGTAACACCTACCACAGTACACTAATACAGGGGGGGGGACGGTAACACCTACCACAGTACACTAATACAGGGGGGGGGGGACGGTAACACCTACCACAGTACACTAATACAGGGGGGGGGGGGACGGTAACACCTACCACAGTACACTAATACAGGGGGGGGGACGGTAACACCTACCACAGTACACTAATACAGGGGGGGGGACGGTAACACCTACCACAGTACACTAATACAGGGGGGGGGACGGTAACACCTACCACAGTACACTAATACAGGGGGGGGACGGTAACACCTACCACAGTACACTAATACAGGGGGGGGGACGGTAACACCTACCACAGTACACTAATACAGGGGGGGGGGGACGGTAACACCTACCACAGTACACTAATACAGGGGGGGGGGACGGTAACACCTACCACAGTACACTAATACAGGGGGGGGGGGGGGGGACGGTAACACCTACCACAGTACACTAATACAGGGGGGGGGGGGGACGGTAACACCTACCACAGTACACTAATACAGGGGGGGATATGGTAACACCTTACACAGTACACTCATACAGGGGGGGGGGATATGGCAACACCTACCACAGTACATTAATACAGGGGGGTACGGTAACACCTACCACAGTACACTAATACAGGGGGGGGACGGTAACACCTACCACAGTACACTAATACAGGGGGGGGGGGGGGACGGTAACACCTACCACAGTACACTAATACAGGGGGGTACGGTAACACCTACCACAGTACACTAATACAGGGGGGGATATGGTAACACCTACCACAGTACACTCATACAGGGAGGGGTACGGTAACACCTACCACAGTACACTAATACAGGGGGGGGACGGTAACACCTACCACAGTACACTAATACAGGGGGGTACGGTAACACCTACCACAGTACACTAATACAGGGGGGTACGGTAACACCTACCACAGTACATTAATACAGGGGGGGGGGGGAGGGAACGGTAACACCTACCACAGTACACTAATACAGGGGGGGGGACGGTAACACCTACCACAGTACACTAATACAGGGGGGGGGGACGGTAACACCTACCACAGTACACTAATACAGGCGGGGGGACGGTAACACCTACCACAGTACACTAATACAGGGGGGGTACGGTAACACCTACCACAGTACACTAATACAGGGGGGGGGCACGGTAACACCTACCACAGTACACTCATACAGGGGGGGGGGGGGACGGTAACACCTACCACAGTACACTAATACAGGGGGGGGGGGGACGGTAACACCTACCACAGTACACTCATACAGGGGGGGGGGGGGACGGTAACACCTACCACAGTACACTCATACAGGGGGGGGGGGGACGGTAACACCTACCACAGTACACTAATACAGGGGGGGGGGCACGGTAACACCTACCACAGTACACTAATACAGGGGGGGGGGCACGGTAACACCTACCACAGTACACTAATACAGGGGGGGGGACGGTAACACCTACCACAGTACACTAATACAGGGGGGGATATGGTAACACCTACCACAGTACACTAATACAGGGGGGGGGGACGGTAACACCTACCACAGTACACTAATACAGGGGGGGGGGACGGTAACACCTACCACAGTACACTAATACAGGGGGGGGGGACGGTAACACCTACCACAGTACACTAATACAGGGGGGGGGGACGGTAACACCTACCACAGTACACTAATACAGGGGGGGGGACGGTAACACCTACCACAGTACACTAATACAGGGGGGGGGACGGTAACACCTACCACAGTACACTAATACAGGGGGGGGACGGTAACACCTACCACAGTACACTAATACAGGGGGGGGGGGGGACGGTAACACCTACCACAGTACACTAATACAGGGGGGGGGGGGACGGTAACACCTACCACAGTACACTAATACAGGGGGGGGGGACGGTAACACCTACCACAGTACACTAATACAGGGGGGGGGGGGGGGACGGTAACACCTACCACAGTACACTAATACAGGGGGGGGGGGACGGTAACACCTACCACAGTACACTAATACAGGGGGGCACGGTAACACCTACCACAGTACACTAATACAGGGGGGCACGGTAACACCTACCACAGTACACTAATACAGGGGGGGGGGGACGGTAACACCTACCACAGTACACTAATACAGGGGGGCACGGTAACACCTACCACAGTACACTAATACAGGGGGGGGACGGTAACACCTACCACAGTACACTAATACAGGGGGGGGACGGTAACACCTACCACAGTACACTAATACAGGGGGGGGGGGGACGGTAACACCTACCACAGTACACTAATACAGGGGGGGGGGACGGTAACACCTACCAGCACACTGTGGGTCAGGAATCCATTATTACAGGAACATTACTGCCCGGGGGTCCGGTGCCATACAATACATGGGGGGTGGGAGCAGGCATTGTGTCCCCTATGACAGGACCGGGCCTCCCCACCACACGCAGAGACATCCATCTATCTATATTACACACGGTTCCCCGGGCATGTTACCGGCATATGTGCACGGTTGCAGCTCTCTCGTCACACGCGGCTCCGTGCTTCCTCCTGCGGACCCGTGAGGAGAAGTTGCGGCTCGCAGTGCGGAAGTCGCTCCCGGAGCCCTCGGCCTGGCCGTGCACCCCTGTGGGGGGTGGGGGTTGGCACCGGCCGCGCTCTTCCTGCGTGGCGCTCGGAGTGCTGTGGCCGGACAGCGCCACCTGTGAGGGGGGTACCGGCCGCGCTCCCGCACACGGTGGTGCCGTCCAGGAGTACAAGTTACGGACTATGGACAGTAACGGTGTGGCCGGACTGTCCCATCCCCCGCAGGGGGAGCACGGCCGCCCGGGGCATTTGTAGTGAACTCTCCACCTACCTGACACACGGTGCTCACGGCCGCTCTCCGGGCACAGCCTGCAGGTGACTCGGTCCCAGGCCACAACTCTCCGGTTTGTTTTGCTTCCTTGCTGTCAGTTGTGTGACTCCGGAGCGGGCGCTCCTCCTCCTGTCAGGCAGACAATACAGCCACACGCACTCCTCTCCACTTACCTACACAGTGGATGAGCCGGTGCCGCCAGGAGTCGAGCTCCCGCCGGAATCCCTTCCTCTCCGCCGTGCACCGAGGGCTCCGGCACTGGGCAGCCATTCTGTCGGTTCCCTTTTTCCATCTGCGTCTGACGTCACCGCTCGTCACTTACCATTCACTTCTCGCACACGCGAGGGGGCGGGGCCCGCGCCGGGTGATTGACAGGAGCATCTTCCTGGGTGGGCGGGCTCACGTCTGATTGGCAGGTCATGGGGACTGTCTGCAACGAGTGACCACGTGACTGTGACTAGCCCAGGCCGCCGAGGAGTCGTCTCCCCCGTCCCCCTCTTACCCCGGTGCCCCCATTACTGTCTGTTTAGGCTTCTGTTTTACAAAGTTATGTATGGTGACCCCATAAAGTAATACCCCCTCTGTGCTTCAATGCAAAATGGCCCTCTCTTTTTGTCCTATAAACAGTTATCTCCCTTTTAGGCCGGTTTCACAACACGTCAGTGGCTCTGATACGTGAGGAGCACCGGAGACACTGACTCGCGTAGACACATTAAAATCAATGTGTCTCTGCACATGTCAGCGTGTTTTCACCGACCGTGTGTCCGTGTGCAAAACACGGAGACATGTCAGTTCGTGGGATCACACAGACCCATTAAAGTCAATGGGTGCGTGTAAACACGTACCGCACACGGATCCCGTCCGTGTGCTTTTTTTAAAGTCATGGGGTTAAAGTTGAAACAAATGTTTCTACACACGGACAGCACATGAGCAAGAAACACGGACGACACACGGATGGCCTACGTGCACACACGGATACGGATAGCTCCGGGACCGGTTTTTCACGTACCGGAAAAATCTGGACGTGTGAGACTGGTCTTTTTAGTAGTATTAAAATCCAGTGTGTCCTGCTCATAGTATTAATTACCCTTTTGTGGCCCCAGAAAGGAATAGTGCTCCCTGTGCCTCCCACAAAGGTATAGTGCCTCCCATACAGGAATATTGCCCCCTGTGTGCCTCTCAGAAAGGAATAGTGCCGCCTTTGCCTCCCAGAAAGGAATGGTGGTCCCCTGTGCCTCCCAGAAAGGAATTGCGCCTCCCTGAAAGGAATAGTTTCCCCTCTGTGCCTCCCAGAAAGGAATAGTGTCTCCCAGAAAGGAATAGTGCCCCCTCTGTGCCTCCCAGAAAGGAATAGTGCCCCACTGTGCCTCCCAGAAAGGACTAGTGCCCCCTCTGTGCCTCCCAGAAAGGAATAGTGCCCCACTGTGCCTCCCAGAAAGGACTAGTGCCCCCCCTGTGTTTCCCAGAAAGGAATAGTGCCCCCTCTGTGCCTCCCAGAAAGGAATAGTGCCCCACTGTGCCTCCCAGAAAGGAATAGTGTCTCCCAGAAAGGAATAGTGCCCCTCTGTGCCTCCCAGAAAGGAATAGTGCCCCCTCTGTGCCTCCCAGAAAGGAATAGTGCCCCACTGTGCCTCCCAGAAAGGAATAGTGCCCCCCAGCTGTGTTTCCCAGAAAGGAATAGTGCCCCCTCTGTGCCTCCCAGAAAGGAATACTGCCCCCACTGTGCCTCCCAGAAAGGAAGAGTGCCCCCCCTGTGTTTCCCAGAAAGGAATAGTGCCCCCTCTGTTCCTCCCAGAAAGGAATAGTGCCCCCACTGTGCCTCCCAGAAAAGAATAGTGCCCCCCCTGTGTTTCCCAGAAAAGAATAGTGCCCCCCCCCCGTGCCTCCCAGAAAGGAATAGTGCCCCTGTGTTTCCCAGAAAGGAATAGTGCCCCCCCCCCTGTGTTTCCCAGAAAGGAATAGTGCCCCCCCCCTGTGTTTCCCAGAAGGGAATAGTGCCCCCGTGCCTCCCAGAAAGGAATAGTGCCCCCCTGTGCCTCCCAGAAAGGAATAGTGCCACCTCTGTGCCTCCCAGAAAGGAATAGTGCCCCCCCCGTGCCTCCCAGAAAGGAATAGTGCCCCACTGTGCCTCCCAGAAAGGAATAGTGCCCCCTCTGTGCCTCCCAGAAAGGAATAGTGCCCCCCCGTGCCTCCCAGAAAGGAATAGTGCCCCCCCTGTGCCTCCCAGAAAGGAATAGTGCCCCATTGTGCCTCCCAGAAAGGAATAGTGCCCCCCCCCTGTGCCTCCCAGAAAGGAATAGTGCCCCCCCTGTGTTTCCCAGAAAGGAATAGTGCCCCACTGTGCCTCCCAGAAAGGAATAGTGCCCCCTGCGCCTCCCAGAAAGGAATAGTGTCCCCCTATGCCTCCTAGAAAGGAATAGTGCCCCCCCTGTGTTTCCCAGAAAGGAATAGTGCCCCCCCCCCTGTGTTTCCCAGAAAGGAATAGTGCCCCCCCCCTGTGTTTCCCAGAAAGGAATAGTGCCCCCGTGCCTCCCAGAAAGGAATAGTGCCACCTCTGTGCCTCCCAGAAAGGAATAGTGCCCCCCCGTGCCTCCCAGAAAGGAATAGTGCCCCACTGTGCCTCCCAGAAAGGAATAGTGCCCCCTCTGTGCCTCCCAGAAAGGAATAGTGCCCCCCGTGCCTCCCAGAAAGGAATAGTGCCCCCCCCTGTGCCTCCCAGAAAGGAATAGTGCCCCATTGTGCCTCCCAGAAAGGAATAGTGCCCCCCCCTGTGCCTCCCAGAAAGGAATAGTGCCCCCCCTGTGTTTCCCAGAAAGGAATAGTGCCCCACTGTGCCTCCCAGAAAGGAATAGTGTCCCCCTATGCCTCCTAGAAAGGAATAGTGCCCCCTGCGCCTCCCAGAAAGGAATAGTGTCCCCCTATGCCTCCTAGAAAGGAATAGTGCCCATCTACATCTATATGGTGAGTATATAATGATTTTTTATTTTTTTATTATTTTTAACATTAGATCTTTTTACTATTGATGCTGCAATAGGGGCAAATTCGTGGCCGGACTGTGCTCGTCGCTGATTGGCCGTGGCCACAAGGGATTTCCGTGTCAGACAGACAGACAAACAGACAGACAGACAAACAGACGGAAGTGCCCATTAGACTATTAAATATATAGATCTCTTGTCGACATGCACCTAGATTTTGTCGCTTGGCCTGGACACCCATCCCTATTCATTATATTTGTTGTTTGGTTGACAAACCTGCTGGGCATTCATGAATCTAAAAACATTGTTCCAAATCAGGCAACAATTCATTATTTTGTATAGCATACTATAATCACTGGATTGTAGTAAGATATGGTGTATCGAGTCTATGTACGTATATGCACTTTAATTGCTGGGTCAGGTCCATGAGTGTGGGGTGACGGTTGTAGCAGGCTTTTTTGTTATGTAAGACCTTTTGGCTTTTTAATCTACTATATAATTGTCTAAGGGTCACTTCCATCTGTCTGTCTGTCCTTCTGTCTGTCACGGTTATTCATTCGCAGATGGGTCTCGCCAGCTGCCTGTCATGGCTGCCGCGACCAATCAGCGACGGGCACAGTCCGGAAGAAAATGGCCGCTCCTTACTCCCCGCAGTCAGTGCCTGTCGCCCGCATAGTCCCCTCCGGTCACCGCTAACACAGGGTTAATGCCGGCGGTAACGGACCGCATTATGCCACGGGTAACGCACTCCGTTACCGCCGCTATTAACCTTGTGTGTCCCCAACTTTTTACTATTAACGCTGCTTATGCGGCATCAATAGTAAAAAATGTAATGTTAAAAATAATAATAATTTAAAAAAAACCTGCTATACTCACCCTCCGTTGCAGTTCGCGCCGGCCGCCATCTTCCGTTGCAGGTTCCGGTGGCAAAAGGACCTGCCATGACGTCATGGTTATGTGACTGCGACGTCATCACAGGTCCACATCAGTGCAAGGCCTGCAGGTACTGAATGTGGCTATATAGATATTTCATACATCAAGAGGGTACATTACTGTCTGCTGCTGCCTATTACATATATATCTAGCTCCAGCTATCAGGGGTTAGCGATAATATTTTATGGCACCTTAATCCTGATTTTTTTCATTCCAAAGCAATCCAGACCCCCTTTTTTCTCTCCATTTGCTTGTTGACAATGCAGACTACAGCCAGATCATTTTAATACTACAGTGTGAAAATCCAGCAATTTTAAACAGCTTTGCCTTTCCCAGGCATTACATCTTAGTGCACAGAAAATTGTGGCATTTTTTGTGGTACTGTAATATTTTTTTGAGTGTCCTATAAAAAATGTTGACACCATTTTGCTGACCCAAAAAATATTTATCTGCCCAAAAAATATTTAGCTACAGTTCATATATTTAACACTGTGTTTTGTCCGCCACACGCATCTCATATCATAGCGGTAAATATTTTACAATTTTAGTCCTCCAAATAACTTTTTTTGTAGTGTCGTAGCCTAGTTATTGACAAAATGTTGGTGGGCAAAAAAAAATCCAGGCCACATATTTAACAGTGTACTATCTCCGTCCGAAGCCTGATCTATCTCTGGCCTACAAATTGTGGCATTTCAGGCCTACATTCTCCTTTTTTGCCTGTGTCTTACCATAATTCTATACAGTATTTTTTGGTAAAAAATAAACATACAGGCCACATATTGAACCGTCTGGTATCTCCATCAGACGCCTAATCTATCTGTGGGCTACAAATTGTGACATTTCAGGGCTACATTCCCCTTTTTTTGCTGTGTCTTACCCTAGTTCAATAGACTACTTTGGGGTAAAAAATTTAAAAATACAGGCCACATATTCAACAATCTGGTATCTCCGTCAAACGCCTCCTCTATCTGTGTGCTAAAAATTGTGGCATTTCAGGCCGATATTCTCCTTTTTTGCTTGTGTCTTCCGGTAATTCTACAGGTCCTTCTCAAAAAAGTAGCATATAGTGTTAAATTTCCTTATTTACCATACTGTAATGATTACAATTAAACTTTCATATATTATAGATTCATTATCCACCAACTGAAATTTGTCAGGTCTTTTATTGTTTTAATACTGATGATTTTGGCATACAACTCCTGATAACCCAAAAAACCTGTCTCAATAAATTAGCATATTTCACCCATCCAATCAAATAAAAGTGTTTTTTAATAACAAACAAAAAAAACAACAAATAATAATGTTCAGTTATGCACTCAATACTTGGTCGGGAATCCTTTGGCAGAAATGACTGCTTCAATGCGGCGTGGCATGGAGGCAATCAGCCTGTGACACTGCTGAGATGTTATGGAGGCCCAGGATGCTTCAATAGCGGCCTTAAGCTCATCCAGAGTGTTGGGTCTTGCGTCTCTCAACTTTCTCTTCACAATATCCCACAGATTCTCTATGGGGTTCAGGTCAGGAGAGTTGGCAGGCCAGTTGAGCACAGTAATACCATGGTCAGTAAACCATTTACCAGTGGTTTTGGCACTCTGAGCAGGTGCCAGGTCGTGCTGAAAAATGAAATCTTCATCTCCATAAAGCATTTCAGCCGATGGAAGCATGAAGTGCTCCAAAATCTCCTGATAGCTAGCTGCATTGACCCTGCCCTTGATGAAACACAGTGGACCAACACCAGCAGCTGACATGGCACCCCACACCATCACTGACTGTGGGTACTTGACACTGGACTTCAGGCATTTTGGCATTTCCTTCTCCCCAGTCTTCCTCCAGACTCTGGCACCTTGATTTCCGAATGACATGCAAAATTTGCTTTCATCAGAAAAAAGTACTTGGGACCACTTAGCAACAGTCCAGTGCTGCTTCTCTGTAGCCCAGGTCAGGCGCCTCTGCCGCTGTTTATGGTTCAAAAGTGGCTTTACCTGGGGAATGCGGCACCTGTAGCCCATTTCCTGCACACGCCTGTGCACGGTGGCTCTGGATGTTTCCACACCAGACTCAGTCCACTGCTTCCTCAGGTTCCCCAAGGTCTGGAATCGGTCCTTCTCCACAATCTTCCTCAGGGTCCGGTCTCCTCTTCTCGTTGTACAGCGTTTTCTGCCACATTGTTTCCTTCCAACAGACTTACCATTGAGGTGCCTTGATACAGCACTCTGGGAACAGCCTATTTGTTGAGAAATTTCTTTCTGGGTCTTACCCTCTTGCTTGAGGGTGTCAATGATGGCCTTCTTGACATCTGTCAGGTCGCTAGTCTTACCCATGATGGGGGTTTTGAGTAATGAACCAGGCAGGGAGTTTATAAAAGCCTCAGGTATCTTTTGCATGTGTTTAGAGTTAATTAGTTGATTCAGAAGATTAGGGTAATAGGTCGTTTAGAGAACCTTTTCTTGATATGCTAATTTATTGAGACAGGTTTTTTGGGTTATCAGGAGTTGTATGCCAAAATCATCAGTATTAAAACAATAAAAGACCTGACAAATTTCAGTTGGTGGATAATAAATCTATAATATATGAAAGTTTAATTGTAATCATTACATTATGGTAAATAATGAAATTTAACACTATATGCTAATTTTTTGAGAAGGACCTGTATACAGTATTTTTTGGTAAGAAACAAATATACAGGCCACATATTGAAGAGTCTGGTATCTCCGTCAGACGCCTGATCTATCTGTGGGCTACAAACTGTGGCATTTCAGGGCTACATTGCCCTTTTTTACTGTGTCTTACCCTAGTTTAATAGACTACTTTGGGGTAAAAAAAATAAAAAATACAGTCCACATATTGAACAGTCTGGTATTTCCGTCAAAAGTCTGATCTATCTGTGGCCTGCAAATTGTGGCAGTTTAGGCCTACATTCTCCTTTTTTGCCTATGTCTTACCCTAATTCTATACAGTATTTTTTGGTTAAAAAAAATAAACATACAGGCCACATATTGAACAGTCTGGTATCTCCATCAGATGCCTGATCTATCTGTGGGCTACAAATTGTGGCATTTCAGGGCTACATTCCCCTTTTTTTGCTGTGTCTTAACGTAATTCTATACAGTATTTTTTGGTAAAAAAACAAACGTACAGGCCACATATTTAACAGTCTGGTATCTCCATCAGATGCCTGATCTATCTGTGGGCTACAAATTGTGGCATTTCAGGGCTACATTGCCCTTTTTTTGCTTTGTCGTACCCTAGATTAATAGACTACTTTGGGGTAAAAAATTTAAAAATACAGGTCACATATTGTACAGTCTGGTATTTCTGTCAGAAGCCTGATCTATCTGTGGCCTACGAATTGTGGCATTTCAGGCCTGCATTCTCATTTTTTCCTGTGTCTTACCGTAATTCTATACAGTATTTTTTGGTAAAAAAACAAACATACAGGCCACATATTGAACAGTCTGGTATCTCCATCAGACGCATGATCTATCTATGGGCTCCAATTGTGGCATTTCTGGGCTACATTCCCCTTTTTTTGCTGTGTCTTACCCTAGATTAATAGACTACTTTAGGGTAAAAAAATTTAAAAATACAGGCCACATATTCAACAGTCTGGTATCTCCGTCAAACACCTCCTCTATCTGTGGGCTAAAAATTGTGGCATTTGAGGGCTCCTTTGAACTGGTTTTCCTGTGTCTTACCCTAGTTATTAACAAAATTTAAAAGAAAAAACAAAAAAAACTTCATTCCAGAGAATTAGAACTGTGTTTTTTTATGCACGCTGATCACATATAAGTTTGCTCCAAATTCTGCCATTTGTAGTGAACGGGGAAAATATTTTAGTAGTCCGTTTAAAATGGGCAAGACGCATGGCAAGGGACTGGGAAGTGGACATGATGCTGCTCTGCATGCAGAGGCCGAGGCCGTGGGCAAGCAGAAAGTGGGCCACAACTAACACCCATATCTTCTCGCTCGACCTTCCTGGCTCAATTACTAGGGGACCGCAGCACACCACTATTGAACCCAGAGCAGTGTCAAAAGGTTGTTGGTTGAATAGTGGATAATGCTTCCAGTCACCTGTGCCACCACCACCACCGCCATGTCTTCCACATGGTCAAATCTGAGTAGCCGTGAGTCTGGTCTGCATAAAACTTACCCTGATCTTCCTTCCTCCCACCATGCCGAGTGCCCGGAGACAACTGATCCCACACTTGGAGCTATTCACTTTTCCATCTATAGATTTGGGACTCTCGGCCGGTCAACTTGAAGTGGGGACAGATGAGATCTCATGTAGCGATGCCCAAATATTTCAGCAACCACGGTCACACAAAGGCGACGGTGGGAAAGTGTCACAAGAGGTGGACGATGATGAGACACAATTGCCAGAAAGGAGGAGGACCAGGGTGTGGATGTGGAAGATGAGGTGATGGATGATATAGTAACTTACCCAACTTGGCAGTAGGACATGCAGAGCGAGGATAGCAGCACACATGGGGAAGAGGCATAGCACCCCAACAGGCAGGAAGAAGCAGTGTAGTGGCTGCAGACAGAAGGCATGCATCTGTTCCCCGTAACACCAACATGACGGAAGTTGCCATTCCAACTTTTAGGTCTTCCCGAGTCTGGTTGTTTTTTAAGGACTCTACCGATAACCCCAAACAGGCCATTTGCACCACCTGCCATGCCTGCATCAGCAGGGGTAGCAAACCTACCAGCCTGACCACCACCAGCATGATCAGGCACATGGCAGCAAATCACCCGACTTTGTGGGCCGAACCCCAGGCTCCAGGAACAGTGTCTGCAGGTGACACCACTGCTTCTTCCACTGTTTTGCGTGTAAGCCAATCCCCTGTCCACGGTGCATGTAAAGATGCCTCATGCCCTGCACCTGTCGTTGCCCACAGTCAACTAGCACCATCATCAAGCACGTCCACGTCCTTGTCCCAGCGCAGCCTTCAGTTGTCCATACCTCAGTCATTGTAACGCAAGCGAAATACGCAGCCAACGCTCCACAGGCCACAGTACTAAATTCACATATTTTTCATCTGCTTGCGGTCAAAATGTTGCCTTTTAGGCTTGTGGAGACAGAAGCTTTCCGCAACCTGATGGCGGTGGCCATCCCAAGGTATGCGGTCCCCAGCCGCCACTATTTCTCCCTGTGTGCCGTACTGGCATTACACCAGCACGTGTCCCACAACATTACCCGTGCCCTTAACAATGCTGTTACTGGGAAAATCCACCTAACCACGGACACGTGGACAAGTGCTTGTGGGCAGGGATAGTACATCTCACTGACGGCACACTGGGTTAACATAGTGGAAGCCAGAACCCAGTCGGACCTTGGGATGGAACACGTCCTTCCGATGCCGAAGATTGCAGGCCCAATAAGGGTTGCCCCCACAGTCTACAGCTCCTGCACCTCCTCCTCTTCAGCCTCCATGTCTGAAATGAGCACATCAGTCACAAACTAGAAGCACTGCCTCAGCCAAGCAGCAACAAGCTGTGCTGAAGCTAATCTGCTAATCTGTTTAGGTGACAAATTGCACAATGCTGAAGAGTTGTGGACAGCTCTGAAAGAGCAGTCAGATTTGTGGCTGACACCACTAAACCTACAGCCAGGCATGGGCATGTGTGACAATGGCCAGATCCTGGTGTCGGCTCTGAGACAAGGTGAGCTCACACATATAGCATACCTGGCCCATGTGATTAACATCGTCGATCAACGGTTTCTCAAAAGCTACATGGAGCTGCCGGATCTGTTTGTGAAAGTACACCGCCTGTGTGCCCCTTTTAGAAAGTCAGCTACAGCTTCAGCTGCCCTTGCCATGCTTCAGCAGCGTTTGCAGCTTCCAGTTCACCGACTGGTGTGTGACGTCCCCATATGTTGGAAAGGATTTGTGAGCAGAAGAGAGCAATTGTTGACTACCAGCATCAACAAGGCCGTCGTTATTGAGTTCAGACTCCACACATAAGACCTCAGGAGTGGACATGGATGTTAGACATATGTACAATCCTACAAAACTTTGAGGACTCCACCAAGATGATGAGCGGCGATTACGCCGTAATTAGCATCACCATCTCGCTTCTCTGCATTCTGAAAAGCTCTCTGCTCACAATGAAAGAGGATGCATTGAAGGCGGAGCATGAGGACATGGAGCAAGGAACCATACAGGGCGATTACACACAGCCCAGCCTCATGGCGTCCCAACGTGGAATGGTAGACAATGAGGAGGAGGATGAAGAACAGGAGCTACTTTCACTTGCTATAGACGGTACTACAAGCACAACTGTCATACCGTCTATCCCGCGTGGATGGCCTGAGGACAGGGAGGAGGAGAAGGACAGCATGGTCAATCTTCCTGTTGGTGAGGACATAGAAGTCTTGCCTGTTAGCAGTCTGGCACGCATGTTGCGCTGCCTTTCCCATGACCCTCGCATTATGAAAATTTTCAGTGACACTCATTACTGGTTGGTGATACTTCTACACCCATGCTACAAGGAGAACTTTCAGTCTCTTTTTCCAGAGGCAAACAGGTCTACTAAAATGGTGCAGTACCAGAGGACCCTTGTTGCGGAATTACTAAAAAAATTCCCATCTGATAACGCTGGCAGCAAATGTCATAGTTCCTTGGACAACCAAGCAGTACAGGCAAGAGAGACACAACTCCAATCCAGCAGAAGCAGGTGAACACTGGCAAAGTTCTTGGACAGTTTTCTCAGACCCTCCCATTGCTCTTGCACAGAAGCAAGGGGTACTGTCAAAAGGAGCGCAATGTTTTGAAAGATGCTGAGGGAGTACCTTGCTGACCATACCAACGTCCTCCGTGATTCCTCTGTGCCTTTTAATTATTGGGTATCCAAGCTGGACACGTGGCATGAACTGGCTCTCTACGTCTTGGAGGTCCTGTCCTGCCATGCCGCTGGCATTTTGTCAGAGCGGGTTTCTAGTGCTGCTGGTGGAATTATAACTGATAAGCGCATCCGCCTGTCAACTGAAAATGCTGACAGGCTGACTCTTATAAAAATAAAAAAGGGCTGGATTGGGCCAGACTTATCACCGAATGATAAGAGCGATACATAACCTCCAATACCGTGTCTTTTTTTGGGAGGTGTATTCCCATGCACCTCTTCACACCCACAAAAATCGGATTGCACTCGGACCAATGTTATTCAATGGGTCACATCTCATCTGCGATTTTTTTCTCAGCTGAAATCGGACTGAGAAAACATCGCAGCATGCTGCGTATTGCTGCGATTCTCGGACGAGACTCGCCAATGTAAGTTAATGGGTGCGAGAAAAAAAATTACACAGCACTCGCACTATGCTAGTTCTGTCCGATTTTTACGCACCAGTGTCCTTTGAAAAGCCGGCAATTCAGCGCGGTGTACAGTAAAATCACACTGACAGGTTAGAATAGAATAGATATATACAAATAGAATAGGTATACGAGTACAGTATATATGTCAGTGAGACACCTATATATATATTTATATTTAATGCAGCGCTAGATAGCAGAAAAGCCGGTAATTCAATTGCCGGCTTTTGCTATCTCCTTCACAAACCCGACAGGATATGAGACATGGTTTACATACATTCAAGAAAAGAGGAGGGGGGAGAGGGAAAGTTAGGAGCTTGACACGCCGAGACATGCATCTATAAGCCGTTGCAAATGAATATAGCTGGTGGGTGCAGTACCTGCTGGTGATTTCAGCTGAAGTAGAAGAAAGGAAAAGGGAATATCCAGCACGTCCATCCAGTGTAAGTAAAATATCCAAAATTTATTGAAGCATTTTAATAATAATAATAATAAACCATTTCATATCCCTTATTTTATTACATATTCCTGACTACTAATGTAAGAAGTGTCTGTGTGTAAAATTTGATTTGGTGGCTCTAGCTGTTAAAATAAAGGGTTAAATCACGGAAAAAATTGGCGTGGGCTCACGCGCAATTTTCTCCACCAGAGTGGTAAAGCCAGAGACTAAGGACAGATATTAATAGCCTAGAGAGGGACAATGGATATTGCCCCCCCCCCCGGCTAAAAACATCTGCCCCCAGCCACCCCAGAAAAGGCACATCTGTAAGATGCGCCTATTCTGGCACTTGGCCTCTCTCTTCCCACTCCCCTGTAGCGGTGGGATATGGGGTAATAAAGGGTTAATGCCACCTTGCTATTCTAAGGTGACATTAAGCCTGGTTAATAATGGAGTGGGGTCAATAAGACACCTATCCATTATTAATCCAATACTAGTAAATGGTTAATAAAACACACACACATTGGGAAAAAAGTATTTTAATGAAATAAAGACACAGGGTGTTGTAATAGTTTATTATACTCTCAACCCAATTGAAGACCCTTGTCACCTGAAACAAAGTTAAAATAAAAAATCAACAATATCCCATACCTTCCGTCGTTCAGTCTTGTCCCACCCTGTAAATTCATCTGAAGGGCTTAAATAATTTTACAGCCAGGAGCCTGCTAATGCAGCTGTGCTCCTGCCTGTAAAATCTGGGGAATGAATGGAATGCAGTGGAACGTAGCTACCTAGACTTGCGGTGCTGCGCCCCCTGCTGGCATAAACTCATATGAACTCCAGCGTGGGAATTTTTCTGAATATTTTCTCACGCTAGAGTTCATATGAGTTGGCATGCCACAGTCCAGGGTACCAGGCACGGATGGTGATGTGGCCCAGCCGGCTCAGAGGCAATGGGAGAATCCCTTTTCCATTAGAGGTCCGTGAGCCTTTCCAACTAGCGCTGTTCTATGTGAGGTCCCTGCTGCCTGAAGCTTACTGGCAAAGTCATCTTTTCCCCTGTCCTGGGACAGGCACCTGAATGATGGGCAGCTTGAGCCGTTTTACTGGGACTCTATCATTCACTTAAAGTTCTGAGCCCTCCAGTTTTGCCAAGTGTCCTACAGTTCCACTATAGCCTCGGGCTCCTGGTACCCGATACTGCGCTTCGGCTCTGAGGTCACAGTTCCCCTCTGAGCCCTGTTCCTCTCCTTTGCTCCTTTCCTCTGAAGCTCCACCACATACAACCTTTTGGATCTTTCTTCTTCCAGAGGCTGCAGCTCTCACGAGGCTGCTAGGCCTCTCTGTCTGCTCTCTCAGACTTCCTTCTCTGTCTCTCTTGGACTGGCTAACTACTCTTCCAGACCAGGACATATATCCATATTTGAGGGAAGCTCCCCTAAGTCCGGGTCCTTTGCTCCCCCTCCTGGTCTGGATTTGGAATATGTTGCATGTGAGTGCCTTACCTGATAAAGGGAATTCCATTGCCTCTGAGCATGATATCACCCTCCCCGAAAGGAAGGTAACATCACTGCAACAACCGGTTACCTGGGGTGTTGCATCTGTAAATGGAGTTATTGACACACAGAGAAGCATACCTATCTCCCAGGTAGGCAGGTAACTTTCTCCTGAAATTCACATAACCCAGACTCGTCCTTCAGATGCCAGATATAGAAGTGTGATTCATCACTCCACAGGACGTTTCCATTGCCACAGAGTCCAATGGCAGCTTTACGCCACTCCATCCGATGCCTGGCATTGTGCTTGGTAATGTAAGGATTGCATGTATTTGCTTGGCAATGGAAACCAATGTCATGAAGCTCCCAGTGCACAGCCATTGTGCTGATGTTACCAGAGGAGATTTGGACTCTGCAGTTAGAGAGTCAGAAGAGCATTGATGACTTTTATGCCCTCTGCTCCTCACCCTCAGTGACCCCTCTCTGTAGTGTTACGTGGTCTCCACTTTGTGGCTGAGTTGCTGCAGTTCCTTCCATTTTTTAATAATATCACTCACAGGTGATGCTGCTATCGTATTATAAGATGATCCATGAATTCAGTGACCTCCTGAGGGGCCAAATGTTATACAGTGGAGCAATGGGACTGAGTGAAAAACCTGAATCCAGCGATGAAGACGTGTCCTAATACTTTTGTCCATACAGTGTATATTTACAGGGAACCTATCATATATAGGTGATTTTTCTAAATATATTTAAAATAAAAGTGATCAGATGGGTCCCTAACTTCAAAAGTGAGGTCTGAATTTTCGAGCTGTGGCATCCCTGTGTCACGGTCCATTTTTGAATTTGTGGCAGATCTGGTTTCCCTCAGTTTAAGAACTATTTTCCTTTCTGGTCATCAGGGGTTCCTCCCCCGGTGGCCGCTGGTGTTATTGCATTGCATTGCTGCTGGGTCAGCTGATGTTGGTAGTGACCACTCCCACCATCCTTTAACCCCTTTACCCCCAAGGGTGGTTTGCACGTTAATGACCGGGCCAATTTTTACAATTCTGACCACTGTCCCTTTATGAGGTTATAACTCTGGAACGCTTCAATGGATCCTGGTGATTCTGACATTGTTTTCTCGTGACATATTGTACTTCATGACAATGGAAAAAATTCTTTGATAGTACCTGCGTTTATTTGTGAAAAAAACGGAAATTTGGCGAAAATTATGAAAATTTCGCAATTTTCCAACTTTGAATTTTTATGCAATTAAATCACAGAGATATGTCACACAAAATACTTAATAAGTAACATTTCCCACATGTCTACTTTACATCAGCACAATTTTGGAACAAAAATTTTTTTTTGTTAGGGAGTTATAAGGGTTAAAAGTTGACCAGCAATTTCTCATTTCTACAACACCATTTTATTTTAGGGACCACATCTCATTTGAAGTCATTTTGAGGGGTCTATATGATAGAAAATACCCAAGTGTGACACCATTCTAAAAACTACACCCCTCAAGGTGCTCAAAACCATATTCAAGAAGTTTATTAACCCTTCTGATGCTTCACAGGAATTTTTGGAATGTTTAAATAAAAATGAACATTTAACTTTTTTTCACAAAAAATTTAATTCAGCTCCAATTTGTTTTATTTTACCAAGGGTAACAGGAGAAAATGGACCCCAAACATTGTTGTACAATTTGTCCTGAGTATGCCAATACCCCACATGTGGGGGTAAACCACTGTTTTGGCGCATGGCAGAGCTCGGAAGCGAAGGAGTGCCATTTGACTTTTCAATGCAAAATTGACTGGAATTGAGATGGGACGCCATGTTTTGTTTGGAGAGCCCCTGATGTGGCTAAACATTGAAACCCCCCACAAGTGACACCATTTTGGAAAGTAGACCCCCTAAGGAACTTATCTAGAGGTGTGGTGAGCACTTTGACCCACCAAGTGCTTCACAGAAGTTTATAATGTAGAACCGTAAAAATAAAAAATCATATTTTTTCACAAAAATTATCTTTTCGCCCCCAATTTTTTATTTTCCCAAGGGTAAAAGAAGAAATTGGACCCCAAAAGTTGTTGTACAATTTGTCCTGAGTACGCTGATACCCCATATGTGGGGGTAAACCACTGTTTGGGCGGATGGGAGAGCTCGGAAGGGAAGGAGCGCCGTTTGACTTTTCAAAGCAAAATTGACAGGAATTGAGATAGAACGCCATGTTGCGTTTGAAGAGCCACTGATGTGCCTAAACATTGAAACCCCCCACAAATGACACCATTTTGGAAAGTAGACCCCCTAAGGAACTTATCTAGAGGTGTGGTGAGCACTTTGACCCACCAAGTGCTTCACAGAAGTTTATAATGCAGAGCCGTAAAAATAAAACAAAATTTTTTTCCCACAAAAATTATTTTTTTAGCCCCCAGTTTTGTATTTTCCTGAGGGTAACAGGAGAAATTGGACCCCAAAATTTGTTGCCCAATTTGTCCTGAGTGCGATGATACACCATATGTGGGGGGAACCACTGTTTGGGCACATGGGAGGGCTCAGAAGGGAAGGAGTGCCATTTGAATGCAGACTTAGATGGAATGGTCTGCAGGTGTCACATTGCGTTTGCAGAGCCCCTAATGTACCTAAACAGTAGAAACCCCCCACAAATGACACCATTTTGGAAAGTAGACCCCCTTAGGAACTTATCTAGATGTGTGCTGAGCGCTTTGACCCACCAAGGGCTTCACAGAAGTTTATAATGGAGAGCCGTAAAAATAAAACAAAAATTTTTTCCCACAAAAATTATTTTTTAGCCCCCAGTTTTGTATTTTCCCGAGGGTAACAGGAGAAATTCGACCCCACAATTTGTTGTCCAATTTGTCCTGAGTGCGCTGATACCCCATATGTGAGGGGGGAACCACTGTTTGGGCGCATGGGAGGGCTCAGAAGGGAAGGAGCTCCATTTGGAATGAGGACTTAGATGGAATGGTCTGCAGGTGTCACATTGCATTTGCAGAGCCCCTAATGTACCTAAACAGTAGAAACCTCCCACAAGTGACACCATTTTGGAAACTAGACCCCCTAAGGAACTCATCTAGATGTGTTGTGATAGCTTTGAACCCCCAAGTGTTTCACTACAGTTTGTAACGCAGAGCCGTGAAAATTAAAAAAAAAAATCTTTCCCCCCAAAATTATTTTTTAACCCCCAGTTTTGTATTTTCCCGAGGGTAAGAGGAGAAATTTGACCCCAAAAGTTGTTGTCCAATTTGTCCTGAGTACGCTGATACCCCGTATGTTGGGGGAAACCACCGTTTGAGCGCATGGCAGAGCTCGGAAGGGAAGGAGCGCCATTTGGAATGCAGACTTAGATGGAATGGTCTCCAGACGTCACATTGCGTTTGCAGAACCCCTAATGTACCTAAACAGTAGAAACCCCCCACAAGTGACCCCATATTGGAAACTAGACCCCCCAGGGAACTAATCTAGATGTGTTGTGAGAACTTTGAACCCCCAAGTGTTTCACTACAGTTTATAACGCAGAGCCGTGAAAATAAAAAATCTTTTTTTTTCCCACAAAAAATATGTTTTAGCCCCGAGTTTTGTATTTTCCCAAGGGTAACAGGAGAAATTGGACCCCAAAAGTTGTTGTCCTATTTGTCCTGAGTACGTTGATACCCCATATGTTGGGGTAAACCCCTGTTTGGGCACACGGGAGAGCTCGGAAGGGAAGAAGCACTGTTTTACTTTTTCAACGCAGAATTGGCTGGAATTGAGATCGGACGCCATGTCGCGTTTGGAGAGCCCCTGATGTGCCTAAACAGTGGAAACCCCCCCAATTATAACTGAAACCCTAATCCAAACACATCCCTAACCCTAATCCCAACAGTAACCCTAACCACACCTCTAACCCTGACACACCCCTAACCCTAATCCCAACCCTATTCCCAACCGTAAATGTAATCTAAACCCTAACTGTAACTTTAGCCCCAACCCAAACTGTAGCCCTAGCCCTAACCCTAGCCCTAATCCTAACCCTAGCCCTAACCCTAGCCCTAACCCTAGCCCTAACCCTAGCCCTAACCCTAACCCCAGCCCTAACCCTAGCCCTAACCCTAGCCCTAACCCTAACCCTAGCCCTAACCCTAACCCTAGCCCTAACCCTAGCCCTAACCCTAGCCCTAACTCTAACCCTAGCCCTAATGGGAAAATGGAAATAAATACATTTTTTTTATTTTTCCCTAACTAAGGGGGTGATGAAGGGGGGTTTGATTTACTTTTATAGCGGGTTTTTTAGCGGATTTTTATGATTGGCAGCCGTCACACACTGAAAGACGCTTTTTATTGCAAAAAATATTTTTTGCGTTACCACATTTTGAGAGCTATAATTTTTCTATATTTTGGTCCACAGAGTCATGTGAGGTCTTGTTTTTTGCGGGACGAGTTGCCGTTTTTATTGGTAACATTTTCTGGCACGTGACATTTTTTGATCGCTTTTTATTCCGATTTATGTGAGGCATAATGACCAAAAACCAGCTATTCATGAATTTCTTTTGGGGGAGGCGTTTATACTGTTCGGCGTTTGGTAAAATTGATAAAGCAGTTTTATTCTTCGGGTCAGTACGATTACAGCGACACCTCATTTATATCTTTTTTTATGTTTTGGCGCTTTTATACGATAAAGTCCCTACCGACAGAGCCCACCGTTGTAATTGTGTCCCCGGTGGTCCCTTGTTTGTTGTGCTGTTCGTGACAGACCAACTGTTGGGTCGTTTCATACTGGGTCAGTCACATCATGACACCCAGCATGCAGAGCAGGACTCCACAACTCTCTGTGGTCGCCCATTCTTTCCACTAATAGATCACTGCCACTTTCTTTACTAGGCTGTTTGTTATGACCTGGTGGTTAGGAGCACCCGGAACAACCTGATGGTTAAACTCACACAGGACAAGCTCTGGGAAGTGGGAACTCTGCTGACCGCAACCCCTAATCCTATCACACAACTAGAAATAGCCGTGGAGCGTACCTAAGACAACCTAGACGCCTCTTCACAGCCTAAGAGCTAACTAGCCCTAAAGATAGAAAATAAAGCCTACCTTGCCTCAGAGAAATTCCCCAAAGGAAAAGGCAGCCCCCCACATATATTGACTGTGAGTTAAGATGAAAGTCACAAACACAGAAATGAAACAGGTTTCAGCAAAGGGAGGCCCGACTTACTAAACAGACTGAGGATAGGAAAGGTATCTTTGCGGTCAGCACAAAAAACTACAAAAGACCACGCAGAGTGTGCAAAAAGACCTCCGCACTGACTCACGGTGCGGAGGTGCCACTCTGCATCCCAGAGCTTCCAGCTAGCAAGACAAAATCATAATAGCCAACTGGACAAGGAAACAATGAACAAATAATAACTAGCAGGGACTTAGCTTCTGCTGGAGTAGACAGGTCACCAGAAAGATCCAAGAGCGAACTGAAACAGTACAAGAACATTGACAGCTGGCATGGAGTAACGATCTGAGTGGAGTTAAATAGAGCAGCCAGCCAAAGACTAAACTACGTCACCTGTGGAAGGAACCTCAGAAGCAGCAGCTCCACTCACAGCCACCAGAGGGAGTCCATGGACAGAACTCGCCGAAGTACCATTCATGACCACAGGAGGGAGTTCGATAACAGAATTCACAACAGTACCCCCCCCTTGAGGAGGGGTCACCGAACCCTCACCAGAGCCCGCAGGCTGATCAGGACGAGCCAAATGAAAGGCACGAACTAGATCGGCAGCATGAACATCAGAGGCAAAAACCCAGGAATTATCTTCCTGACCATAACCCTTCCACTTGACCAGGTACTGGAGTTTCCGTCTCGAAATACGAGAATCCAAAATCTTCTCCACCACATACTCCAACTCCCCCTCGACCAACACCGGGGCAGGAGGATCAATGGAGGGAACCATAGGCGCCACATATCTCCGCAATAACGACCTATGGAACACATTATGGATGGCAAAAGAAGCTGGAAGGGCCAAACGAAATGATACAGGATTGAGAACTTCAGAAATCTTATACGGACCAATGAAACGAGGCTTAAACTTAGGAGAGGAAACCTTCATAGGAACATGACGAGATGACAACCAAACCAAATCCCCAACACGAAGTCGGGGACCAACACAGCGCCGGCGGTTAGCGAAACGTTGAGCCTTCTCCTGGGACAATGTCAAATTGTCCACCACATGAGTCCAAATCTGCTGCAACCTGTCCACCACCGTAGCCACACCAGGACAGTCCGAAGGCTCAACCTGCCCTGAAGAGAAACGAGGATGGAAACCAGAATTACAGAAAAAAGGCGAAACCAAAGTAGCCGAGCTGGCCCGATTATTAAGGGCGAACTCAGCCAAAGGCAAGAAGGACACCCAATCATCCTGATCAGCAGAAACAAAGCATCTCAGATATGTCTCCAAAGTCTGATTAGTTCGTTCGGTTTTGCCATTTGTCTGAGGATGGAAAGCCGAAGAAAAAGACAAATCAATGCCCATCTTAGCACAAAAGGACCGCCAAAACCTTGAAACAAACTGGGAACCTCTGTCCGAGACGATGTTCTCCGGAATGCCATGCAAACGAACCACATGCTGGAAAAACAATGGCACCAAATCAGAGGAGGAAGGCAGTTTAGACAAAGGTACCAAATGGACCATCTTAGAGAAGCGATCACAAACCACCCAAATGACCGACATCCTTTGAGAGACAGGGAGATTTGAAATAAAATCCATGGAAATATGCGTCCAGGGCCTCTTCGGGACCGGCAAGGGCAAAAGCAACCCACTGGCACGAGAACAGCAGGGCTTAGCCCGAGCACAAGTCCCACAGGACTGCACAAAAGAACGCACATCCCGTGACAAAGAAGGCCACCAAAAGGATCTAGCCACCAAATCTCTGGTACCAAAGATTCCAGGATGACCCGCCAAAACCGAACAATTAACCTCAGAGATAACTCTACTAGTCCATCTATCAGAGACAAACATTTTCTCCGCTGGACAACGGTCAGGTCTATCAGCCTGAAACTTCTGCAGCACGCGCTGCAAATCAGGGGAGATGGCAGACAAAATTACCCCCTCTTTGAGGATACCCGCCGGCTCAGGAACATCCGGAGAGTCAGGCACAAAACTCCTTGACAGGGCATCAGCCTTCACATTCTTAGAGCCCGGAAGGTACGAAACCACAAAATCAAAACGGGAGAAAAACAGCGACCATCGAGCCTGTCTAGGATTCAACCGTTTGGCAGACTCGAGATAAGTCAAATTCTTGCGACCCGTCAAGACCACCACGCGATGCTTGGCTCCTTCAAGCCAATGTCGCCACTCCTCGAATGCCCACTTCATGGCCAACAACTCTCGATTGCCAACATCATAATTGCGCTCAGCAGGCGAGAATTTTCTAGAAAAAAAGGCACATGGTTTCATCACCGAGCCATCAGAACTTCTTTGCGACAAAACAGCCCCTGCTCCAATCTCAGAAGCATCAACCTCAAACTGAAACGGGAGCGAAACATCTGGCTGGCACAACACAGGGGCAGAAGAAAAACGACGCTTCAACTCCTGAAAAGCCTCTACAGCCGCCGAGGACCAATTGACCACATCAGCACCTTTCTTGGTCAAATCAGTCAACGGTTTAACAACACTAGAAAAATTAGCGATAAAGCGACGGTAAAAATTAGCAAAGCCCAGGAACTTCTGCAGGCTCTTCACAGATGTCGGCTGAGTCCAATCATAAATGGCCTGAACTTTAACAGGGTCCATCTCGATAGTAGAAGGGGAAAAAATGAAACCCAAAAATGAAACCCTCTGAACCCCAAAGAGACATTTCGACCCCTTCACAAACAAGGAATTCGCACGAAGGACCTGGAACACCATTCTGACCTGCTTCACATGAGACTCCCAATCATCCGAAAAGACCAAAATATCATCCAAATACACAATCATGAATCTATCCAGGTACTCTCGGAAGATGTCATGCATAAAGGACTGAAACACAGATGGAGCATTAGAAAGCCCGAATGGCATAACCAGGTACTCAAAATGGCCCTTGGGCGTATTAAATGCTGTTTTCCATTCATCGCCCTGTTTAATTCGCACAAGATTATACGCCCCTCGAAGATCTATCTTGGTGAACCAACTAGCCCCCTTAATCCGAGCAAACAAATCAGACAGCAGCGGCAAAGGGTACTGAAATTTGACTGTGATCTTGTTAAGAAGGCGGTAATCAATACAAGGTCTCAAAGAGCAATCCTTCTTGGCCACAAAAAAGAACCCTGCTCCCAACGGTGATGATGACGGGCGAATATGACCTTTCTCCAAGGATTCCTTTATATAACTCCGCATAGCGGCGTGCTCTGGCACAGATAAATTAAACAGTCGGCCTTTAGGAAACTTACTACCAAGAATCAAATTAATAGCACAATCGCAATCCCTATGAGGAGGTAAGGCACCGGATTTGGGCTCTTCAAATACATCCCGGTAATCTGACAAAAACTCCGGGACTTCAGAAGGAGTGGAAGGTGAAATTGACAGCAATGGAACATCACCATGTACCCCCTGACAACCCCAGCCGGACACAGACATAGATTTCCAATCCAATACTGGATTATGGACTTGTAGCCATGGCAACCCCAAAACGACCACATCATGCAGATTATGCAACACCAAAAAGCGAATATCCTACTGATGTGCAGGAGCCATGCACATGGTCAATTGAGTCCAGTACTGAGGCTTATTCTTGGCCAAAGGCGTAGCATCAATTCCTCTCAATGGAATAGGATACTGCAAGGGCTCCAAGAAAAAACCACAGCGCCTGGCAAACTCCAAGTCCATCAAATTCAGGGCAGCGCCTGAATCCACAAATGCCATAACAGAATAGGACGACAGAGAGCAAATCAGCGTAACGGACAAAAGAAATTTAAACTGTACCGTACCAATGGTGGCAGACCTAGCGAACCGCTTAGTGCGCTTAGGACAATCGGAGATAGCATGAGTGGAATCACCACACAACAAAGAAATAATGATTTTTACTTGTTGAACGGGGTCACCAGAGGAGCGGGGTTTCAAAGCCAGAAACAGTTTACAATTATTTTTGAAGTTCAGGAACTTAGATCTATCCCCAGAAAACAAATCAGGAATAGGAATCTTAGGCTCTAACATCGGATTCTGAACCACCAAATCTTGAATGTTTTGTACCCTTGCAGTGAGATGATCCACACAAGAGGACAGACCTTGAATGTCCATATCTACACCTGTGTCCAGAACCACCCAGAGGTTAAGGGGATAAGAAAGACAAAAAACACTGCAGAGAAAAAAAAATGGTCTCAGAACTTCTCTTATCCCTCTATTGAGATGCATTAATACTTTGGGCCAGCTGTACTGTTATGACCTGGTGGTTAGGAGCACCCGGAACGACCTGATGGTTAAACTCACACAGGACAAGCTCTGGGAAGTGGGAACTCTGCTGACCGCAACCCCTAATCCTATCACACAACTAGAAATAGCCATGGAGCGTACCTAACACGACCTAGACGCCTCTTCACAGCCTAAGAGCTAACTAGCCCTAAAGATAGAAAATAAAGCCTACCTTGCCTCAGAGAAATTCCCCAAAGGAAAAGGCAGCCCCCCACATATATTGACTGTGAGTTAAGATGAAAGTCACAAACACAGAAATGAAACAGGTTTCAGCAAAGGGAGGCCCGACTTACTAAACAGACTGAGGATAGGAAAGGTATCTTTGCGGTCAGCACAAAAAACTGCAAAAGACCACGCAGAGTGTGCAAAAAGACCTCCACACCGACTCACGGTGCGGAGGTGCCACTCTGCATCCCAGAGCTTCCAGCTAGCAAGACAAAATCATAATAGCCAACTGGACAAGGAAACAATGAACAAATAATAACTAGCAGGGACTTAGCTTCTGCTGGAGTAGACAGGTCACCAGAAAGATCCAAGAGCGAACTGAACCAGTACAAGAACATTGACAGCTGGCATGGAGTAACGATCTGAGTGTAGTTAAATAGAGCAGCCAGCCAAAGACTGAACTACGTCACCTGTGGAAGGAACCTCAGAAGCAGCAGCTCCACTCACAGCCACCAGAGGGAGTCCATGGACAGAACTCGTCGAAGTACCATTCATGACCACAGGAGGGAGTTCGATAACAGAATTCACAACAGCTGTTACTGCATGGTAACTGCTCTAATGATAATACCAAATGGTAACATCTTAGTACGGCATGTGGCAGGTCTGGGTTAGTGGAAAAAGTGAGATTTCGCTACAGTGGGTCATGGGATCCTGCTCTGCATGCAGGGATCCCACAACCTGAAAATTTATGACCAACTTTAGATGATATTTAGAAAAATCATCACTCTGGGATGGGCTGCCTATTTTTTTTTATTACATAAAATGGGCAACCTCAGTGTCACGCCGTACGCGGCGTTAAAGGGGCAGGAGGGTGTACTGGGACCCACACCTGTCCCTACCACTTTAATGGGGCCCTGGCTTTCCCTTATCTCGGGGGTACCTATGATGGTTAGGAGGCCCGAGCCGCCAGCGTCTCCCTGTCTCCTGTGCAGGCCCTATAAGTGTCCCCCTCTCCCCCCCAGGGAGGAGGACTGCACCAGTGTATAAACACAACAATAAACGGTATACAGACAAGGTAACTAAAAGTCTCAAACTCACCAAATGCTCACACAACCACAGAGGGTACACATAGAAGGGAAGAGAAGGAGAAAACTAGGAAGGAAAACAGGTTTAACAAGCAACCAAAACAACAGACACCAATCTCTGTAATAAACCTCCAAGCTCCAAATATCACTCTCCTTCAACCTCCAAGCCAGGCAGCAGAACTGTTCACTGACACTAGCTGTAGTCAAGGCTGGGTCTATATAGAGGAGGAGATTACAAAAATCCACTTCAGCTGAGAGACCCAGCTCACACCAACTTAGCAAATAAGGTTAACTCCTGCACTGCTGTTACAAAGCAGCCAGGTCAAACTACAGGAGAAGAGCTTCTGTTCACTGTGTGTGAACGAGGCCCAGAGCGCTGCGGTTCTCTGGAACCTCTCTGTCGCAGTAGCCCCGTGACACTCAGATTAGTGATAGGCACTCTTTAGAGAAGACTTTATACCCCAAACTAATGGCTTGTATATAAAGGTCCTCATATGCTGAGTAAATGCTTACCTTTCTTGCAAAAATCCATTTGACTGTTTTAGGGAAATCCGTAGCTGAAATTGTGTTCTTAGGAGTGAGTGGACACTGCACTTACAGTTCTCCTGCCTCTGTCCCTTGTTCCTGTCCGCTGCCGATCTTTCACTTCCTCCAAATGACTGATTTGTCCAAAGGAGGGGATAGAGAAGAGGCAGATGATTGGCTGCAGAGCTCACATGACATTGCGGGAGAGCCAGTGCCACCGCTGGAACAGCAGTGGTACCAAAGGTGAGTATATGTGTTATTACTTTATAAGGGCATGGGGATTAAGTGGACAACTTCTTTGGGCATTAATCCACTGCCATCCTTAGAGGTCCAGGTCACAAAAACACCCCTATTCATAACATTTCATTTATCCATGTTAAAAAGGAATAGCAAAAAATTATGGCTCGATAGTGTGAACTGTATCTCCCAAAAAAAGTATTCTTGTTATTGCAAAACAAACGCAATAAAATCTCCTTATTGATCGGCTGCCACAGATGTCGAAAGAGAAATAACGTTGTTTCTTGGAACAAGCAATATTCTGTTTGCTGCATGAATGGGGAATTGAAATTTACGCTGTTAAAATGTCCAGCGTCTCATCACATGGCCGGGACACTGTTTCCTTTCATTCTTAGCGCATTTTGCTCACATTCAGGACTTCACAAGGAATGGCACTATGATTAGACGACACGTTTAGTGACGCGAGGACCATGGGCCAAGGTTACAAAGAAGAAGAAGCTAGTGTCTTCAGTTCAGGGATCATCACCCCGGCAGCAGAGCCTGCATTGTCTACATTATTATCGCAGAATGACATGCAGATCTATAAAAGGACTCATATTAAATGATCTGTAAAGATAGACTTTTTATATCAGGATAATTCAAAGAATATTGTATACTTCCTCTACGTCTATCAGCATTAGAACATTGTGATTCTGGTAAATAGCCTTAATAGGGTTGTCCACCTTGCCTTTAATTTAACAAATGTGGCACATATAGGTATTACCGTATGTGTTCTGCTATCAATATCCTCCAAATGAAAATCAATACACATAGTAAAGCTGCTTTGAACTGGAGGAGGCTCGTGGACAGCTCTGCTCACATGCTCCTCCTTTAGTGGCCATTCTGACAACCGGAGAACTGGTCAGTCTGCGACGAAAGCGGCACTAGTTGCAGGAGGAGAACCTGTAATTTTTATATACCAGTGACAGTCACAAAATAGTGTCCACCACATCTTTATAAGATTAAGCGGAGAACCACAACCAATATTTTGCATCAACATTTTCCACAGAGATTGTCACAAGTGGGGTTCAAAAGCAAAAAAATTCTGGGGCAAATTTCATAGGATGCAAGATTACCTGGAAGTCTGTAGAAGAGAAACAATATGCTTTTACTTTTCAAACTTTGTAGTAATTTCCGTTGAGTCGTCATATTGCTTTGTCTGTATAGATAGTGCAATGTGTGTGCTTTATGGCTTCTGGAATGAATGGGAGCACGTAGACCATGGACTAATGCTATTTTCGCATTGCATTCTGTGTCTCCGTTTGGGCATACGTCTGAAATCCCCCTCAAAACAGGGTCCGGACGCATGTGCCAACGGGGCAATAGACTATAATGATGACAGCAGAGCAAATGTGCACTCTGCTGTGCATCACTTTCAGGAGCATACGCCTACAGGAGGCGGACACTCAGACGTACAGTACTAGACTGTGTTTGAGTGTCCGCCTCGTATTTATTTAAATAATTTAAAAAATCGAAGTGGGGACCCTTCTATTCTTGATAACCACCCTTGCTGAAGCTGACAATTGAGGGTTTCAGCCCCCATCTGGGAGTTTTGCCTGGTTGGTTAAAAAAAAACAAACAGAGGAACCCACTCCGTTTTCTGTTTTGTTTTTTTTTAATTATTTATTTACAGCGCAGGAGCCGGCTAATGAATACACCCATCAGCAGCTCCTGCTCTCACTGTTATTAGGGGCAGAAGTCCCATCAGCCAACACCAATGATTGGAGGTAAACTTTTTACCTCCAATCACAGCTTGACAGCTTGGGAACCGCGGCTGTCTGACCGGCAGTGTTGATTTTACTGCCAATCAGAAGCGGTGTTAGTCGCGCTGTCATGCACATGACTGCGATAAACACCTGCATGTTCAGGGGGGCCGAAACTGAACAGTAATATAGACTTCCTGGTGAAGTCCGTGTTTGGTGTTTGTGCCTGAACAGTATGTGTTCGGTATGGACGCCAAACTTTACCATTCAGGTCCGCTCATCTCTAATGAAGTCTCACTGTAAATGCAGCTTAATTTGGCAGGAATTCATAACTTCCCTACCTTTCAGAGATTAGGGAGAGGTAGAGGAGCCTCATATAGAGCATTATGTGAGTATATAGCAACTATGCAGTCTTATCTAGATCACCAATTTTATAATAGAGCTTTCATTACCTCTTCTATCCTCTAATGATAGTGAGGTAACTCATTAAAATTGTACAAGTTACAATTTTGTCCTTGGTGTCCTTAGACAGCTCTTTGGTCTTGGCCATGGTGGAGAGGTTAGAGTGTGATTGAATGAGTGCTTTGACAGGTGTCTTTTAGACAGGTAACAAATTCAAACAGGTGCAACTAATACAGGTAATAAGTGCAGAGTAGGAGGGCTTCAAAAAGAAAAACTAACAGGTAGGTTAGAGTCAGAATTCTGGCTGGTTGGTAGGTGATCAAATGGCTATTTCATTCAATAAAATGCAAGTTAATTATGTAAAAATCATACAATGTTATTTTCTGGATTTTTTTTAAGCATGGAGGGACAGTGTAAGGGCACAGCCAGGATGGGACAGCATACCAAGGAGGGAGAAGTGTGATGAGAGAGTACGGGGGAGGGACACAGTATGAGAGGACAGTGTGAAGAGGGGGCTGGTATGGAAAGGAGAGGTCAGTGTGAAGAGCATGTACCATAAGAGGAACAGCGTGGGGGTTATATTTTCTGCAGACAAGATAGTGACTTCTGAATTCTCACAGTGCGCACTGCACGCTGTCAGGATTCTCTCATGCTGGCGATTTACATACATGCGGTCACGTGCTGACTAGACGTGCCCGGCCTCCATCAATGAAAATGAACTGAGTGAGGCCGGGCACATCTAGTCGGAATGTGGTCAGAAGTATACAAATCACATGCTTGTGTTGACATGACTGTCCACCGGCAAGGGAGAATCCTAAAAGTGTGCAGTGCATTCGTTGTGAGAATTCAGAAGCTGCGATGTCAGGATTCAGCTCTGCAGGTTCCAGTAGTCGTCACATGGACACTTCACTCATAAGCGACTTTCATACTTGTGGTGCTGGGACAACGAGCTTCTCTTCTGCTTCTTTCAGTTTTTCACTAAACATTGAGAGCATTAGGGAGAGGAGCTCGTGGTTACATGACTAAAGGTCCCGTCACATTTAGCGATGCTGCAGCGATCTAGACAACGATGCCGATCGCTGCAGCGTCGCTGTTTGGTCGCTGGAGAGCTGTCACACAGGCAGGGCCGCGCTTAGTAACCCGATGTTTACCCTGGTTACCAGCGTAAATGTAAAAAAAAACAAACACTACATACTTACATTCCGGTGTCTGTCGCTTCCCCCGGCATTCTGCTTCCCTGCACTGTGTAAGTGCCAGCCGTAAAGCAGAGCGGTGACGTCACCACTGTGCTCTGCTTTACGGCCAGCCGGCGCTGACACAGTGCAGGGAAGCAGAGCGCCGGGGGACGCGACAGACAGAATGTCAGTATGTAGTGTTTGTTTTACATTTACACTGGTAACCAGGGTAAACATCGGGCTACTAAGCGTGGCCCTGCGCTTAGTAACCCGATGTTTACCCTGGTTACCAGTGAAGACATCGCTGAATCGGCGTCACACACGCCGATTCAGCGATGTCAGCGGGAGATCCAGCGACGAAATAAAGTTCTGGCCTTCCTGCTCCGACCAACGATGTCACAGCAGGATCCAGATCGCTGCTGCGTGTCAAACACAACGATATCGCTATCCAGGACACTGCAACGTCACGTCACTGCAACGTATCGTTGTTAAGTTGTTCAGTGTGAAGGTACCTTAAGTGTGCAAATTGCATATGTCCTTGGTGGGGGGTGGGGGGAACCAAACTGAATTCTTGCCCCGGGTGCCAGAAACCCTAGGTACACCTCTGCCAGTATGCTACTGCTGTCGAGGGAGGATCTAAAGTGATCCTTCACGGTTGACTCAGTGATTTCCAGATTAATCTACAGGGCATTGCCGGCAACTGAAAATGACCAGACGGAGACTCGTGTCTCTGTGTGGGGGATCGAGCAGATCTCTGGGCCCCTGTTTATTCTCTGACTTTTCATAGTCATAGAAATTATACTTCAACCAATCAGCATAAGAACACGTTCACAGTTCTTAACCTATAAGAATACAGGAAAAACTTAACCCATGAGGATACAGGAAAAATGGAAACTACAGATATAGTCATGTCTTTTTGGCATAGAAAAACATATTTAACAGATGCCTCAGTCTTGTATAGCGATACCCCCACGAGTCTCTTATCTGGCTCACTCGAGTTAGAATACTCAAGGTCTTTATACCAATTATGAACCATAGACTAGCTGAATAACAAAATGTTATCTTCGTGAGAAACAGGACAGAATTATTTCATAGCAGCTGTAACCTTCTACCTAAGTAAATAACAGAATTTATCTTTAACCAACAACAAAATGGAGTTAAAGCACAAAATGGAGAATCTTTCATAATTTGTTCCTTCACATTCCCCCCTAGATAAATTTTGTTAATTAATGTCCAGCATCAGAGGTACTATCCCAAGCTATAAGCTCGAGGGGTACTGGTCTTCACATGACTGGTGCCATGTTACCAGCCATGGCTGTTGCGGCGTACCCGTCCCCCCTGTATACTAGAATTTATGAATAACAATTATTGATAACAGTAGTTGGGATCTTTTGAAGATAGCCATGCGCTTGGCTTCAACATCTTCATCAGGTAACTTTGTAAAATCGGTGTAGAGAAGAGCAGGGGTGGCAACGCTTTTGGTTTCATCATTAGTTGTCTTAGTGCAGAATTTCCTAATACATACAGAAATACACCAAAAAACAAGTTTTAGTATTACATACATGACAAGGATAAAGGCAGCGATATGTAACAAACTTTGTAAGATTCCAGCTATCCAGCCGCAAGTCCCTCAAACCAATTGGCTGGATTAAGAAAGGAGAAGGTGTCTGCCCACCAACTGTCCTTATTACGGTCATTGTCTTTATCATATTGATCTCTGAGTCTTTGAATATCTTCTAACTTATGTGAATACTGGCAGCCATCTTAAATACAGTTAAATTTGCATTAGCAAACATAAGGGGAAAAACTTATTGTTTCACAGCATAAGAATATATAAAAGTACAAAAGAGTATAAAGATATATATTTTCACCTTGACAATCCCCCCTAAACACTAAGTTTTTCCCTAAAAAGAAAGTTCCTTCGAGACTGTCCATGTGATGGGGAAAGGGGAGGTGGATTTCTTCATCCAGACACCTCAGAAGCTCTCCCCTTGTGAGAGGCCTCCAGGCAGCTGAACCCTTCACTAGCTTCACATGGAGTTCTCCCGCTGTCCCTAAACTAAATCTCTTAGCATCATCTGAGAGTAAAGGGTATTGTCTATCTTCTTGAGGGGGACGTACTTGGGGATCTCCCCTGGATCAGTGCCATCATACTCTGGTGAGTCTACTTCTTGGTTGAGGAAGGTGCCAGTCGGAGTTGCCTCAGTAATAACCCTTTTATACAAGGGAATAACACAACAGAGGATTATCGATCCAACTACAAGAAGGGCAATCAGTACCAGACAAGCTTGTTGAAAGAATCCTTTGAGCCCACCCAACCAGCCGGAAAAGAAAGATGTGTCTACTCCAACATTAGTTTTTAATTCTGCTGCTAACCCATTTATCTTTTTAAGGGCTATCATGGTCTTTCCATTTACCCCAGAGTTCTGAGGGATATAGGTACAACATTCCCCTCCCACCATCCCACAGACTCCTCCTTTCTCAGCTAAGATCATATCAAGGGCGAGTCGGTTTTGGAGGGTCATTCTAGTGTTAGGGCTGAACTCCTCAACTATACCTTGGAAAGCATCACAGGTAAAATTGACAAACCTTTGTTCACTGTAATATATATATAATTGATCCAAACAACATTTTTATTAATCTGCACCTGTGGGATTACAGAAGCAAAACCAGCATAGAGCTGGTTCTGGGCTTTAAATTGGTCAGGCACCCCCCTTGGCACTCCAATGCCATCGACATACACTAATGGATCTTCTTCATAACTCATGTGGAGCTGATCGAGACTTCTCCTCTTTCTGGTATATTCATCAGGTGTCTCCGGATCCCAAGGTAAAATCTTGAACTGCATAGCTAATTTAACAAGGGTACATTGACCTGTCCAGGCATTAGGCAACCTAGGACGGAGCTTACCATCTCCACATAACCAATAAATGTCGTACATATACTGTGTATGATTAGCTAGCAAGTCAGTATCCAGGGAACTGTTCTCTTTACAGAAACCTGTCTCGAAGACCCCTACTGGTGTACCTGTAGTGTCGTGGGAATTATAGCAGGTATAATTATCAGCTAATACGGTTATCCCCCCTGGGACCTTTAGTGTGGGTTCTTCATGAATTAGTGGGACATAATCTGAGCAATCAGTGGGCTTTAAACCCTTCAACAGATTCATAACACAGGCAGTGGTATTAAGTATATCCAATATATCCCAAATTTGATCATCTGGATAATCTGTGGCCCTAACCAATTTATCCCACATTTGTGTAATCATAGGGTAAATGAAAATAGAACTGACAATTTTATTGGCTATACCCATCTGTACTATTAATCTTTCATGATATTGTACAAACTTATTATTCAAGGATGTTGTGGAATTTAGGCTGTCCCATTCGGTTATCAATATTATTAAATGGAAATACGAAAAACTAAAACATTATGTCCCCTTATTTGCTACTAGTCTGTTTGACCAGCTTGCAGTGCGATGCGTGGATCCACGAAGGCCTTCCTTCCAGCTTTACTGACATAGGAGTAATGAGGAGGACTTGGTAGGGACCGTCATACAAGGGTTCTAGTCCGTGTTTTCTGACATAGCTTTTCACGACCATAAAACCACCAGGCTTCAAATTGTGACAAGTGTCGGTTTCTGCTGAATCTGGAAGGAAAGAAGAAACTAAAACATGGGTGTTTGCAACATTTTTACTAAGCTGAATAACATATTGAACAGCACGGACAGTTTCTTCTGATAACTACTGAGACTGGAAATTTGTAACTGAGGGCCTAGCACCAAACAATATCTCATATGGGGACAGGCCATGTTTTGCAATAGGGGTAGTACGAATATATAAGAGCCCTGGCCATGGAGCCGTAGTCTCCTGCATCATTTTGGTCAATTGTCCCTTCAGTGTGCCGTTCAGCCTCTTAACTTTCCCACTGGATTGTGGATGGTATGGAGCATAGAGGGCTACAGTGGATCCAAGCATTGTCAGAACCTCCTGATACACATGATAAGGAAAGTCCGGGTCTTGGTCACTTTCAACAACTTCTGGAACACCATATCTGCATATAACTTCTATCATCAGTTTATTTGCTGTGGTCTTTGCAGTCACGTTGGTAACGGGGAATGCTTCTGGCCAATTGGAGAACATATCGACAACCACCAGACAATATTCATACCTTCAGACTTAGGCAACGTGATGTGGTCCACCTGGAGCCTTTGGAAAGGATAGTCGGGCTTAGCAAGGTGCTTCGGGGTTACACGTTGAAGTTGACCGGGATTGCAGGTCTGACAGATACCTCGATGTGTGGGCCCATGCGCCCACGTGGCAATAGCAGGGTACATCCGCTTAGGGAGACACACAAGTTGGTCCTTTTTCCAAAGACCATTGTCCATACGTGCTCCATCAGCTTTCCACTGCTTCACTTCTTCCTTTGGAGACATTCTCTGCATCGTCATTAAGCGGTCTCGCGGGGTCCAGCAGAAAACCTCAGTCTGGCATAGATCATCAGGTTCCTGTAGAGTCAGTGTTTCTTGTAACTGTTTACGCTGAAAGCGTGTGGTCACCATAGCTGGTATGGTCTGTTCAACGGGCAGAAGAGCAGCGGCTTTTGCTTGCATATCCGCACAGGCATTACCAACAGTCTGTGGCCTGTTCCATAGTACCGTGCTCCTTAACTTTGATAATGGCCACCTGGGTAGGTAATTTGATTGAGTCCATGAGGGCTTTAACAGCTTCAACATTCTTCACTGAGTCCCGGCGGTAGTAACAAACCCTCGATTGGCCCATAGGGCTCCGAAATCATGAGCAATACCAAATGCATACTGTGAGTCCGTGTATATATTAGCCCGCCTGTCTTTGGCCAAAGTACATGTAGTAGACAGAGCCTGAAGTTCTGCTTCTTGTGCTGACAGGGAGGGAGGGAGTGCAGCTGCGTGCACTACAGTATCTTCCGTAGTAACAGTGTATCTTGTGCGGAATCTGCTAAAATCATCATATCTTGAACCATCTTTCAGGGCATTGTAGAGAGGCTGCATTATGCGGGATGTGTCGGGTATTCACTGACAACAATAAGTACATAGTCCAAGAAAACGCTGGAGTGCAGTCTCATCTTTTGGGAAAGGAAGGGAGTTGACTGCTATTTTTCTTTCTTCTGTGAGGTGTCTGGCACCCTGAAGGAGACAGTGACCCAAAAATATCACTTGACCAAGGCAGAACCGAAGTTTCGAGGCCGAAACCCGACAGTTCAGATCTGCCAGATTCTTGAGAAGGCTAACAGTGGCAACAATGGCTTCCTGCTCTGTCTGTGCACACAACAAAAGATTATCCACATACTGAAGCAACGTGACATAGGCATATTCTAACTGACAGGGTTAAAGACACTCGCCCATATTTTTTTGCAAACTGATTGGGAAAGGGCGTGTAGGATACACATCTCATTATATTCATCTGCATAGGGGTTATATAACGTAAGGACCATCTGACCATCATCTTGGCTCACCAACTCTCTAGGTCTGCTCAGGTGCACTTAAGGTACCTTCACACATAACGATATCGTTAACTATATCGTTGCTTTTGGTGACGTTGCAACGATATCGTTAAGGAAATCGCTATGTGTGACAGCGACCAACGATCAGGCCCCTGCTGGGCCATCGTTGGTCGCTGAACAAAGTCCAGAACTTTATTTCGTCGCTGGATCTCCCGTGGACATCGCTGGATCGGCGTGTGTGACACCGATCCAGCGATGTCTTCACTGGTAACCAGGGTAAACATCGGGTAACTAAGCGCAGGGCCGCGCTTAGTAACCCGATGTTTACCCTGGTTACCATCCTAAAAGTAAAAAAACAAACAGTACATACTTACCTACCGCTGTCTGTCCCCGGCGCTGTGCTCTGCACTCCTCCTGTACTGGCTGTGAGCGTCGGTCAGCCGGAAAGCAGAGCGGTGACGTCACCGCTCTGCTTTCCGGCTGCTATGCTCACAGCCAGTACAGGAGGAGTGCAGAGAAGCAGAGCGCCGGGGACAGACAGCGTTAGGTAAGTATGTACTGTTTGTTTTTTTTTACTTTTAGGATGGTAACCAGGGTAAACATCGGGTTACTAAGCGCGGCCCTGCGCTTAGTTACCCGATGTTTACCCTGGTTACCGGCATCGTTGGTCGCTAGAGAGCGGTCTGTGTGACAGCTCTCCAGCGACCAAACAGCGACGCTGCAGCGATCCGGATCGTTGTCAGTATCGCTGCAGCGTCGCTTAATGTGAAGGGGCCTTTATACGTCCATCATATTATCTTTGTCTGTAAAATGGGAAAGGTTTGATCTCAGGGTCAGCCAATTATTTTAGCATAGCTAGCTAGTCAGAGGGCTTCCAGGGATGATACTCCTGTATCTGTCTTACACTACCTGAGAATTAACATGGCGAGGGAGATTTCCAGACACAGGGTTAAAATGGATATTGGAATATGACACTGGATTTGTGTAAGGGAGGGGGGCTGGAGCTGAAGTCTAGTGGGCCACTGATAAGGAACGAGCTGTGTCCTTGAAGCTGCCGGTCCTGCTCCTTGGGGCTCCTGGGGGCTACAGAGCACAGCTGCTGATACAGAATGGGTTAAGTTCTTCTGGAAACTTTGTACTACTTTTTTTTTTTTTTCAATGCATCGTCCAGAATGGAAGTCTCAGTATCGGGTCTCATTGACATTATTGCCTCTTTCAATTCAGATTTAAGGCCGGACATCAAAGCTGCTGCAAAAAAGTGTGAATGGGCTTTATTATACAGTGAAAACTCCAAATCTTTAAGTACTACCATAAGACGCCCATAGAACTTCTCGGCAGTCTCCCCCTTGTCCTGTGGGACATCTGTGAGGGAGGTAGCGTGGTCCGCTAGTCTATCTTGTGCCCAAACCTTTAAAGCATTACAGAAATCAACATCACTCTCATAGGTTCCCCCGTCCAGGTTATACATCATGCCACCCTCAATAATTGGAAAATACCCCTCTCCAGCCGTCACATGGAGTAAGTGTAACAGATCTCTCCAGGGAGTGGAATAAATCTCTCGATTCGCTGCTATTTGTCTATAGAAAACCATGGGGGATATTTTTGAATCGGGTAACTAAAGTAGGAGGGGGTGGATACTCATAACCACTAGCAATACTAGGCATAGCAGGGACTGGTGCTGGCGGTGGCTGATAATAAGTGCCGTCAGCGTTTAGCAAGGGAAAGGTGGGGGCTACAACTCTTCTTCCTTCACAATTGTAACAGACCTGTCTCCACTGACAATTAGTAACTCCGCATACATCACAAATCCACCCGGCAGGATTATAGGGTGGGGGTGCACTAAGTTTTGACAACCCAGGATATATTGGAGCTTTGGGGTTAAGGGGCATAGGGCTTACAGTCGGGAGAAGAGGCTTAATTTCTTGGGGAGGGACCTTATCATCTAGCAGGGAGCCCCCCTGTACCAAATTTCTTATTGTTTGCTTTCCCAACACATTAATCTCAGTCACTTTCACAGTTCCTTCCTGTACCACAAACATCCAGTTTTTTTGTCATAGTAATACACAACTTTCCTTTTTTTTTTTTCAACGTAACAAAAACAGATCCGAATTCACTTTCTCTGTTATTCCTTAATTTACTATATATCAACCACTCAACTTGAAGCAGGTGAATCTTTTACCAATCTTTCAATCACTTACTGTTAGGACTGGCGGAACGCACCAAGAAAGATGTAATAGATGCGTTCGCAGTCCGGGGTCCACCGTGCAGGTAAAAACCTGCTGCTAGTAAATGGCAGCGTAATATGGCGGTGGAAGCGAACCCGGTAAAACCACAGGTCCGCAATACCGCACTAAAGAGTGCAAGCAAGGAGTCAGCGAGCACAACCCCAAGACACAGGATTGAAGTCCGATTAGACCACTTGCTGACAACACCGCAACAGGGTGTGTTAGGCAACTCTTATAATTAGAGCACCGAAGTGCGAACTGTGCCGTGCTGGCAGGCACCACTAAGCACCCAGACGTGGGTCAGGAAGCGCACTACTGGCACGTGGCGCCGCACTGGCGGTCACAGCAATAGACGCTGATACATGTGTGACACGTTGAGTGATTAGTCGGGCGCTAGATAGCAGCCATACTCCATACGCGAACAGTCATACAATAGGGTAGGGGTATTTAATGAACGACTTGCACTCACAACAAACACACGTATTCAATTGTAAGACAATACTAGCGCATGGCCGTGCGGTCATGCGCAGTTTATATAGCAGCAGCACAGGAAGTGGCTACAGTACCTTTGTCCTTCCAAGACCTGCCAAAAGGACCAATGGAATGTGCTGCAGAGCCTGAGCACATGACCCTCGATCTCCAATGGGAGATCTTACCCTGGACATGCTCAGTACGTGCAGACAAGGACTTAGTCCCAGAGAAGTCCGCTCGCTGCTGACCAGCACTGACTTTAATGGCAGAGACTGGAGAAGCAGCAGTAACTCTCAGAACAGAGTGAGAATGAGCAAGACGCTGGGACCGACGTCTTTGCTGAGCAGACTCCACTGCGGCTGGACAAGAATGGGAGACCGCAGCGGAGGTGGCTCGAGATTCCCCCTGTGCAGAAGCGGGAACTCGACCCCTAACATTTACACTGATAACCAAACAATCTCTTACATGTTTTCTTCTAAAATAGGCACAATTCTTTCACTTTCAAATTCCAACTTTAACTTACGATATTTCTTTCTAATTCAATACAACATTGTACTATTGCACATACTACACAACACAAGGATAGAAAATTCCGAGAGGACGCAGCGACTCGCCCCCTCCATACCAGAAACACAGAACAGATAAGAACATCACAGCATTCCTCAACACAAAAGAAAGCAATAGCGCAGATGTTTGACCCCTCCCATCCCAAATTTCACACAGAAACAGAATACAGCAGTTCTCAGACTTAATTAATTTCTACAAAACCTTCATTACACAATTCATATGAAAAACCAGACCACCTTAGAAAAACCAATGATTGAGAATATTTTCCCCATCTTTGGGCTAACAATATCAGATTCAACACACAAATTCAAAGTCTTCTCTTACTTCCATGGAAACATGATTCTCCTTTAGAGCTAAATATCCTTACTTTGTCGTGCATAGTACCAGAGCGGCCGTATATAGTCTATTCCACTAGGTTTACCTGTCCTCCACTGGGACAACCCAAAAACGCAGTACTCAGTGAAAGGAGGAGGGCGTCTTAAACTTCCCTCCGAATACCTCTGGATATATATACTGTATACTTCTATATATTCCTGAGTTACGTATCCTACCCAATCTTCGATCACCTCACCGCGCCTGATTCTAACAATGATCAGGAATTCAGGATATTTTGACTATAAAGAGAATTACATCACTGGTCAATCCGGGGTGTCCGTCCCTTATGAGGTACGGTTCGAGCACTGGGCTCCCAACGGAACTACACCTCTATATGATTCCACCCAAAAATAACCCACCATCGGGGACAAACCTCAGATCCTCTTTGCAGCAACAAACACAGGAAAACCACACCAAACGGTCAGTCTGGACAGTATAACTGCCAACTTACCGTGGTTGTTGTGGGGGATGATCAGTCCCAATTTTCCAGTGCCTGTGTCCGCTCCGAGGGTCCTTTGTCTGGTTGTCCTCCGGGGGGCAGAGGCGTTCCTGGTTGGGGCCCCACGTTTTCGGGCGCCAAGCTGTCGAGGGAGGATCTAAAGTGATCCTTCACGGTTGACTCAGTGATTTCCAGATTAATCTACAGGGCGTTGCCGGCAACTGAAAATGACCAGACGGAGACTCGTGCCTCTGTGTGGGGGATCAAGCAGATCTCTGGGCCCCTGTTTATTCTCTGACTTTTCATAGTCATAGAAATTATACTTCAACCAATCAGCATAAGAACACGTTCACAGTTCTTAACCTATAAGAATACAGGAAAAACTTAACCCATGAGGATACAGGAAAAATGGAAACTACAGATGTAGTCATGTCTTTTTGGCATAGAAAAACATATTTAACAGATGCCTCAGTCTTGTATAGCGATACCCCCACGAGTCTCTTATCTGGCTCACTCGAGTTAGAATACTCAAGGTCTTTATACCAATTATGAACCATAGACTAGCTGAATAACAAAATGTTATCTTCGTGAGAAACAGGACAGTTATTTCATAGCAGCTGTAACCTGCTACCTAAGTAAATAACAGAATTTATCTTTAACCAACAACAAAATGGAGTCAAAGCACAAAATGGAGAATCTTTCATAATTTGTTCCTTCACATTCCCCCCTAGATAAATTTTGTTAATTAATGTCCAGCATCAGAGGTACTATCCCAAGCTATAAGCTCGAGGGGTACTGGTCTTCACATGACTGGTGCCATGTTACCAGCCATGGCTGTTGCGGCGTACCCGTCCCCCCTGTATACTAGAATTTATGAATAACAATTATTGATAACAGTAGTTGGGATCTTTTGAAGATAGCCATGCGCTTGGCTTCAACATCTTCATCAGGTAACTTTGTAAAATCGGTGTAGAGAAGAGCAGGGGTGGCAACGCTTTTGGTTTCATCATTAGTTGTCTTAGTGCAGAATTTCCAAATACATACAGAAATACACCAAAAAACAAGTTTTAGTATTACATACATGACAAGGATAAAGGCAGCGATATGTAACAAACTTTGTAAGATTCCAGCTATCCAGCCGCAAGTCCCTCAAACCAATTGGCTGGATTAAGAAAGGAGAAGGTGTCTGCCCACCAACTGTCCTTATTACGGTCATTGTCTTTATCATATTGATCTCTGAGTCTTTGAATATCTTCTAACTTATGTGAATACTGGCAGCCATCTTAAATACAGTTAAATTTGCATTAGCAAACATAAGGGGAAAAACTTATTGTTTCACAGCATAAGAATATATAAAAGTACAAAAGAGTATAAAGATATATATTTTCACCTTGACACTGCGAGCGGCGATTACCGGGTCCGGTGGAGGGATGTCTGTGCACAGTGCAGCACAGGCAGTGAGGCAGGGACTGAGGGTGTGCACAGAGAGACAATGGAGACACGGAGACTGCCAGTCCCTGTCTAGGCCGTAGCCTGGAACCTCATTATCATAGGAATATGTCAGGTAATAAATTGACTTTCTAAAGCTTTAGGCGGGGCCACACTTGCGAGTTTTACGGAAGTAAGAGCGCAGAAACTATGTCCGTAAAACTCGCAAAAAATACGGCACAATTATTCTCTATGCCCCTGCTCCTATCTGCCATATTTTCCTGATCAGTATTATACGGCTTTCTACGGCCGTAGAAAATCGCAGCATGCTGCGTTTGTCACCGTATTGCGCAAATAAAACGTCAATGAAAGTCTATGGAAGCCCCCAAAATACGGATTACACACGGACCAGCAGTGTGACTTGCGAGGAATACACAGCGGTGTTAGAGAGAAAAGCCGGCAATTCAGTGCGGTGTACAGTAAAATCACACTGACAGCTTACAGTAGAATAGGTAGAATAAATGTGTACACATAGAATATATATATATATATATATATATGTCATTGAGACACATATATGTATATATATTAATATTTCATACAGCGCTAGATAGCTTTAAAGCCGGTAATTCAATTACCGGCTTTTGCTTTCTCCTTCCTAAACCCGACATGATATGAGACCTGGTTTACATACAGTAAACCATCTCATATCCCCATTTTTTTGCATATTCCACACTACTAATGTTAGTAGTGTGTATATGCAAAATTTGGCCACTCTAGCTCGTAAATTAAGGGGTTAAATGGCGGAAAAAATTGGCGTGGGCTCCCGCACAATTTTCTCCGCCAGAGTAGTAAAGCCAGTGACTGAGGGCAGATATTAATAGCCTGGAGAGGGTCCACGGTTATTGGCCTCCCCCTGGCTAAAAACACCTGCCCCCAGCCACCCCAGAAAAGGCACATCTGGAAGATGCGCCCATTCTGGCACTTGGCCACTCTCTTCCCATTCCCGTGTAGCGGTGGGATATGGGGTAATGAAGGGTTAATGCCACCTTGCTATTGTAAGGTGACATTAAGCCTAATTAATAATGGAGAGGCGTCAATTATGACACCTATCCATTATTAATCCAATACTAGTAAAGGGTTAAAAAAACACACACACATTATTAAAAATTAATTTAATGAAAAAAACACAAAGGTTGTTGTATTAGTTTATTCTACTCTCAATCCACTCACTGAAGACCCTCGATCTGTAAATAAAAAAAAAAATAATAAACCAACAATATACATACCTTCCGAGGATATGTATGGTCCAATGATGTAAATCCATCTGAAGGGGTTAAAATATTTTGCACCCACAAGCTTTGCTAATGCAACGGTGCTCATGTCTGCAAAACCCCAGAGAATGTAGGTAATGTAGGTCATTGACCTATATTTACCTGCATTTGCGGTGAGGCGCCCTCTGCTGGCGGTTCCTAGATCGTGGGAACTTTCCTAGAAAGCTCCTTTGCTCGAGATCATAAGAGGCGCCCTCTGCTGGTTGTCCTCATATGAACTCGAGCCATAGGGAATGAATGAGGCTGAACGCAGTGTTGCCGTAAGTGATCCGTTACGCGGCAGATGAGGAAAAACTGCTGGATCTGCTGCAAAAGGCTACTTTCAGGCTGCCATCACACTAGCAGTATTTGGTCAGTATTTTACATCAGTATTCGTAAGCCAAAACCAGAAGTGGAACAAATAGAGGAAAAGTATAATAGAAACATATGCATCACTTCTGTATTTATCACCCACTCCTGGTTTTGGCTTCCAAATACTGATGTAAAATACTGACCAAATACTGCTAGTGTGACGGCAGTCTTACATCAGCGATTTATGGCAAAGTCACTGCCGATAGTGTCATACTCACCAATGGGGGAGGCAGCACTAAAAGTGCCTAGGGCAGCAGAAACTCTAAATATGGCCCTGATCACAGGAGAGGGTGGAGTCGGTCTAACAAGCATTTGACCTGTAGTCTGGCAGTGATAATTTACAGGTGATGAAAACTTCATTGTAAGTAAACAACAGCACACAACCAAAAAACCCATAATTGAAATCTGTGTTTCAGCTCCCTATCTCCTGCTGTCTTCAGATTACATAGAAAAAGCCTGCTGACAGATTCATTTTAAGTCCCCTACCCTTTAACGATAATGAGGTAACTTTGTGAAGCATGTCTCAGTCTACATAGCAAAGCTGATAAATAAATTATGCAAAATAGCACATGATAGCCTCCGATGTGTGTTCCCATGGTTAGTGTAAAAAACTGAAAGGGACACTGTCACCTGAATTTGGAGGGAACAATCTTCAGCCATGGAGGCGGGGTTTTCGGGTGTTTGATTCACCCTTTCCTTACCCGCTGGCTGCATGCTGGCTGCAATATTGGATTGAAGTTCATTCTCTGTCCTCCGTAGTAAGGCAATCTTACCTTGTGCAGGCATGTACTACGGAGGACAGAGAATGAACTTCAATCCAATATTGCAGCCAGCATGCAGCCAGCGGGTAAGGAAAGGGTGAATCAAACACCCGAAAACCCCGCCTCCATGGCTGAAGATTGTTCCCTCCATATTCAGGTGACAGTGTCCCTTGAAATATTTTAGGGCTTTGGTTTTTTTTTTAAATTAGAAAAGGTTTTACAAAATCCTAATTTTCCAAATTTCGATTGATACATTCCCTATCAATCTATCATTTATCTGAGCTATTACTTCAGTGCTCATCTTTACCTTTTTATTGTTTTGACTTTTGAACATTTCTTGTTCATTTTCATCCTTGGCTTTTTTTGTTACAAATATATCCTGGCTAACAATGACTCTTCATAGAGACATACCTGGAGCTCTATTGATAATGCAGTCTCTGATCATATTTTACCATCTGTGTAGCTAATAGCTAATATCCTTGACTTTGTTGTTCACATGCAAAACTTTTAAAGCATATCTAGTCTCATTGTTGTCGCCATTGTTCCTAATCCTGCTGTTTTTTTTCCAGAATTTTTTTTTCCAAAAGAAGAACTCAATAACTATTATAAACGACACACAGAAAACTGTCAAAAGCTAATAACATTAATTGTGTAAAAAAAATAAAAAAAATGCAGAAAGCAGCCCTAATTTATTTTATTGCTGTTTTTCATCATCCTGATTTACTGCTTACTAATAAAAGCTGTGACAGAATCATTACGACGGCCTCCTTCTTGCTAATACACATGTCCAAAAGATTTAACATTCGATGCTACAAAGAAAATGTAGACACAGGTGTGGCATGGAAAACAAAGAAAGCGCGTGTTTTAGGAGGCCATGATGGGCTGTAATAGCACATGGTCTTTTTCACACGTAGGGGGGATATGCTAGGATACATGTCTGGGACTTTATATCGATGGCCTATCCTTAGGCTCGGTGCAGACGAGCGAATTTTCGATATGAGTGTCATCCGACAAAATATCAGATCACACTCAGACCAATGTTATTCTATGGGGTCTTGCACATGTCTCATTTTCTCTTTGCACAGACACTGTGTAAGGAAAAATTCACTGCATGCCTGAGTTTGATCCAATATTTAGATCGCACGTTGCCATGCAAGTCAATAAGTGCGTGGGAAGCATCAGACTGAACTCGGATAACATTTGAGTGCAATCCGATTTTCTTGCATCACAGAAAGGAGAAGATGGAGACATTTTTTTTTCTCCATCTTCTCCTCATCCAAGAGAATCGGAGTACCTTTTGATCACACTCTGGTCAAACAATGATCAGAGTGTCATTTACATAATCGGCCCATATCTATGGCTGTCTGCACCTGATCTTAAGATAGGTCATCAATATCTGATCATGGGGGTGCGACACTTGGCATCCCCCACCTTTCATTTGGTGCCTGTTGTGGACAGATGTGCTGAGTTGGGGAGCATAGCTTTGTCAACTGCATAGTGATAACATCAGTCACCCACAGGCTTCCAAAAAGTGTCTTTTTATTCTATGGAGTGACCTTGTATTGAATTGGTATAATGATGAATTGTATAACAACAAAATTCAAGAAAAATTAAGTGTGCACAAAACTGTATATAAAGAGGTAAAAATACCTGATAGATGAAAGTAAGGCAAAGCATTTTGGCTAATATACGCAGGCTAGATACAGCATTTTAGGTTCTATAATTTTTCCACGGGAAGCATGTATAAGACACTGGCTGTACGATCACAGCCATGTACAGTATGTTTGTTTCTGAAATGCTGCGCTGTTTCAGGGAAATACATACTTTGAGAGACGCAGAGGACTAGTCAGACAGGCGGGTCCCCGGTGGCTTCTCCCCACCCGATGGCCTGGATCGACAGATCTCTCCATACATGCTCATATAGGCAAAGATGCAGGGCAGCGGGTGGGGAGAAGCAGAGACCCTCCTGTTCAACTAGTCTCAAGCGTGGCTCAGTCCCCAGCAGCTTTCAAAGTATGTTCTTCTCTGAAATGCTACTGCAGAATCTGATACATACTGCTCGTGAATTGGGCCGCATGTATCCGCAGTCACGTTTCCTTTACGTGCTGCTGTCAATATCTGACAGTGGCATATCAACTGAACGCACGCCGGTGCTCACACACTTCACCTGCAATCGGCCCCCTTCAGCGCTATCACAGGGCACTAGTCGATTATAATGACAGTAGGGTGCCATATTGTTACAGAAGACTGGGGATGAGTGAACCTGAACTGTAAAGTTCAGGGTTTGCACCGGATACCTGGTATCTGATACTGAATTCCGAGCATGGACTTTTTAGCGGAAGTCTGGTTTACTGTTAAGGTTCAGTGCTGAATAAAATTGTTGAAAGGCTGCAGCACTGCTAGTCAACAAGCTTTTACACTGTTGGCACTTCCAGGGCTATCACAGCCATGCCAAGTATTGTTATGGTGATTGGCTGGCGCACCACGTGACCCTGCATGTATAAATGCCTGATCATGGGTGCTGCTGCCATTCTGCTCTGATTAGCATAAAGACAGGACATGGCTGGAGTGAGAGACAGTGTTCTGTGTAGTTGCACTCTGGAAAAAAGACTGTGTCCACAGTCCAGGAAAAACTGCACCCATGTCTGTGGAGTACTGTGCCAAAAAGCCTATGTTTGTATTCTGCACCTGTGTATATGAGTACTGTGTGTAAAAACAAATTTTTCTACTCTGCACCCGTGTCTGTGAGAGTAGGGTGCTTTTAAGTCACGTTTTTTTTTACCCTGCACCCGTGTGTGGGAAGACTGTGCATAAAAACACATTTTTATACTCTGCACCCATGGCTGTGGGAGTAGTGTGCATAAAAACAAATTTTTCTTCTCTGCACCTGAGTCTGTGAGAGTAAAAAAATTCTTTCTACTCTGCAGCAGTGTCTATGGGAGTAGTGTACTTTTATGCCCCTTTTTTCCCTACTTTCCATCCATGTGTTTGGAAGGACTGTGCGTAAAAACTAATTTTTCTACTCTGTACCTGTGTCTGTGGGAGTAGTGGGCGTTTAAGCAACTTTTTTAATTCTGTACCCGTGTATGTGGGAAAACTGTGTAAAAACAAATTTTTCTACTCTACACTCGTGTCTGTGGGAGTAGTGGGCTTCTAAGCCACTTTTTTTTACTCTGTACCCATGTCTGATTGAGTAGTGTGCCTAAACACAAATTTTTGTACTCTGCACACCAGTTTCTGTGTGAGTACTGTGCGTTAATATCAATTTTCTCTACATTGAACCCATGACTGTGAGTACTGTGTGTAAAAACTAATTTTTATACTCTGCACACATGTCTGTGGGAGTACTGTACGTAAAAACTAATTTTTCTACTCTGTACCCGTATCTGTGCAACTACTGTGTGTAAAAACTACTTAAAAAATGAGAGCATATAATAGAAGACGTGGACATGGCCGTGGTGCTGCCGGTGGTGCTGTAGCTGCTATAGGTGGTGGTGCTGCAGGGATAGGACGTAGTCATTCTGTGCCTGCTACCTGATCAAATGAAACACCTTCCTCTGGTGCATGCAGGTGACAGGATGTTCTGTGTCATTTCGTAGGGCTGAGTTCTGCTACATGAATGTTGAGACCAGAACATGTTGAGTTGTTGTTAGATTGGATGGCTGAGAGTGCTTCCAGTTCCTACACTTTATCTTCCACCCTTCAGAAAGGGTGATTTAACAGGAGTAGTGGAACCACTGCACTGTGCCCGAGGAGAGCCTGGAGAGGTGTGACTAGGCTTACGCCTAACTTTTCATTAGAGACAGTGATGTGATGATGGAGTTAAGGTACCGTCACATTTAGCGACGCTGCAGCGATATAGACAACGATGCCGATCGCTGCAGCATCGCTGTTTGGTCGCTGGAGAGCTGTCACACAGACAGCTCTCCAGCGACCAACGATGCCGAAGTCCCCGGGTAACCAGGGTAAACATTGGGTTACTAAGCGCAGGGCCGCGCTTAGTAACCCGATGTTTACCCTGGTTACCATTGTAAAAGTAAAAATAAAAACACTACATACTTACATTCCTGTCGCGTCCCCGGCATCAGCTTCCCTGCACTGTGTAAGCGCTGGCCGGAAAGCAGAGCGGTGACGTCACCGCTGTGCTCTGCTTTACAGCCGGCCGGCGCTGACACTGGGGGACGCAGGGAAGCTGATGCCGGGGGAACGTGACAGGAATGTAAGTATGTAGTGTTTTTTTTTTTACTTTTACAATGGTAACCAGGGTAAACATCGGGTTACTAAGCGCGGCCCTGCACTTAGTAACCCGATGTTTACCCTGGTTACCAGTGAAGACATCGCTGAATTGGCGTCACACACGCCGATTCAGCGATGTCAGCGGGTGATCCAGCGACGAAATAAAGTCTTGATCATTCCCCAGCGACCAACGATCTCCCAGCAGGGGCCTGACCGTTGGTCGCTGTCACGCATAACGATTTCGTTAACGATATCGTTGCTACGTCACAAAAAGCAACGATATCGTTAACGATATCGTTATGTGTGACGGTACCTTTAGACTTAGCTCCAGATGGATGCCAGTTGCTACTCCAGGACAGACATCAGATGCTCGTCAGCTGACCCCCAAGGGGCAGACAGAAGGAATGACCAGGACTAGAAGGACTTGATAAGCACGGGCAGGCACAACAGGAATACTGTGAAACTTGGCAGTTGTAGACAGGTATTGCTGGTATATAGATTGGCATGGCAAGTGCAGGCAGGTATGGCTGGTATACAGACTGGCACAGCAGGTGCAGGCAGGTATGGCTGCTATAGAGACTGGCACGGCAAGTGCAGGCTGATGAACAGGCAGGTGCTGGTGTGCAGGCTTATATACAGGCAAGCTGATGCAGGGAGGTACAGCTGATATACAGGCAGGCAGGTGCTGGCCGGCTTGGCTGGTGTATAGGCCGGCAGATGCTGGCAGGCACAGCTGATATATTGGCAGGCTGGTCCAGACAGGTATGGCTGATATACAGGCAGGCTGGTGCAGGTGAGCACGGCTGATATACAGGCATGTGCTGGTGGGCATGGCTGGAATACAATGACACAATGCAAGTATGGGGAGACAGATACAGGACAGCTAAACTGACTGGCGGGTACTAGGGACCTGACAACTAGCAAACGTGCAGACAACTGACTTTATCCATTGCTCAGGCACCTCCATCCAAATGGAGGTGCCTTAAAGGGAACCTGTCACCCCCAAAATCGAAGATGAGCTAAGCCCACCGGCATCAGGGGCTTATCTACCGCATTCTGTAATGCTGTAGATAAGCCCCCGATGTATCCTGAAAGATGAGAAAAAGAGGTTAGATTATAATCACCCAGGGGCGGTCCCGCTGCGGTCCGATCTGATGGGCGTCGCGGTCCGGTCTGGGGCCTCCCATCTTCTTACAATGACGTCCTCATTGTACTCAGGCTGCGGCTCCGGCGCAAGCGTACTTTGTCTGCCCTGTTGAGGGCAGAGCAAAGTACTGCAGTGCGCAGGTTCCGGGAAAGGTCAGAGAGGCCCAGTGCCTGCGCAATGCAGTACTTTGCTCTGCCCTCAACAGGGCAGACAAAGTACGCCTGCGCCAGAGCGCAGACAAGAAGAGGACATCATCCTATGAAGATAGGAGGCCCCAGACCGCGACGCCCATCGGATCGGACCGCCCACCCAGGTGAGTATAATCTAACCTCTTTTTCTCATCTTTCAGGATACATCGGGGGCTTATCTATAGCATTACACCAGATTTTTTCCACTCCTGATTACTGGATGGCACCCTGCTAGATGTTCGCTACAAAGGCAATGTACCATTATTACTTCCATCACTGGAGCGGGATCCCAAAATATGTGAATATAAGTGCACGCTGGTCGAAGCACTACTGACGGCTTTGCCACCTGACAGTGGGGGCTCAGAGGAACAACAAGGCAGAAGAGGAGGAAGTCGACAACGCACCTGGGGCACTGCCACCACCTTGGAAGGTAGGGTTATCATGACTGATATGTGGCAAAATTTTCTTCTCTGCCTCTTCCACCTACACCGCCACATCCACTTCCATCTACTCCACTTCCTCCACTTGGACCTCCACCCCTGGTTTTAGATTGTTATTTTTCTTTTTATTCTATGTTCTTTTAAGTTAATTCCCTAAAAAATAAAAAAACAACCCACAAAAACAATGTTGGATACCTTCTCCCACGCCTCTCCAATCTACACAGCAATGTCTACCTTCACCTACCCCACCTCCTCCACTTGGACCTCCACCTTATGATTCTAGATTATTTTATTTATTTTTTTAATTCTATGTTCTCTTAAGTTAGTTTCCTACCCCCCGCCCCCCAAAAAACACAAACACTGTGTTGGATGCCACTTCTCTTGCCTCTTCCACTTACACAGCTGCGTCTATATTCACCTACACCACCTCCTTCTCCACTTGGACCGCCTCCTCCTGGTTCTAGATTGTTATTTTTTCTTTTTTTTACTTCTATGTTCTTTTAAGTCAGTTCCATGAAAAAAAAACCCATAAAAAGTGTTGGATACCTCCTCACCTGCCTCTTCCACCTACTCCACCAACTCCTCCTCCACTTGGACCTCTGCCTGCTGGTTCGAGTTTTTTATCTTTATTTTCCTATTCTATGTTATTTTAAGTCATTTTCCTATTCACATTTGTTTGCAGGGCAATTGTCCTGCTCTTATCCCCATTTTGCTTCCTTTTGCAGCATGGCAGGGTGTGTGATCACAGACAATCTCCTACTATGACCTTAGTATGACCATTAGGGCTCATTATCACATGCGAGAAACTCGGAATGAGTCTCGCACGTTAATCCCCAGCACTACACTTGGTACTCGGATAGTAGCGCGTGGCCGCATAGCAATACATGCAGCCGCACGCTCCGCTCCTGAGTGCCGGGTATTGACGTGCGAGACTCATCTGAGTTTCTCGTATGTGAGTATGAGCCCTTACTATGACCATTTTACAGCCATTTTAAAGCAGCAAAGTTCGGGTCCCCATTGACTTCTGTTGGGTTCGGGGTCAAATTTGGGGTCACGTTCAGATGCCATCCGAACTTTGAACTACAGTTCGGTCGAACCCAATGAATCCTGACATCCATGGGTCTGCTCATCCCTACTCAAGACCAAGGTTTTCACTTTATACTGCCATACTATGATATTGCAGTGTATAATATAATTGATCGGGCCATCACAGATTCAAGTGACCCAAGGATTAAGCAAATATCAAAAATGTAAAAATTCTAATCATCTTTGTACTTTCCCTCATTAAAAATACAGAGATAAAAAGACAACCACATCTGGTATCACCACTAGACAAGAGCGAATATCGTCAGATCCCTCCTTATTCGGCTTGCTAATAGAGCTTACCGAATAGCTGCAGCGGGAACCCGAATACCTGGAACGCTCCCGATAATCAGGTGTCCAGCGCCACATCTGCATGTGTCGTGGCTGTGTGACAGTAACAACACACAGGCTCTCGATACATATGTTGTGACTGTCACCAGGGCCGTATTTGCCACTAGGCACTGGAGGGCATATGCCTAGGGCGCAGGGCTGTAGGGGGCGGCACCAAGACAGGGAAGAACTTTTTTCAACCTTCCCTCCGTTAGACAATCCAGGAAATCTGTTGTCTTTTCGCAGTGGGAGGGTCAGGGTTAGGAGCGCCCCTCTATATTCACTTTGATGTAGGGAGCAGACTGACCCAGGAAGTAGTGGCGTCACAACTTCGGTGTCAGAAAGGTCCCTGCATCCGAGGTGCTGCAGAGTCTGTGCATGTGAAGAGGATGAGATCATCTCTCACTGCAGACATCACAGAGGAGGAAGACGACATGGGAGGAGGACACAGGAGCAGATAAGCGCTCATAGAGCTGAAGATGGGGGGAGGCTGTGCTGTATACTGGTGAGAGGAGGCTGGTGACGGGAGACTGCTGCTGTATACTGGTGAGAGGAGGCTGGTGACGGGAGGCTGCTGCTGTATACAGGTGAGAGGAGGCTGGTGACGGGAGGCTGCTGCTGTATACAGGTGAGAGGAGGCTGGTGACGGGAGACTGCTCGGGAGACTGCTTATTACAGTAATGAATATGCGGCTCCACCCCTATGGGAGGTGGAGCCGCATATTCATCACTGTAATGTGCTGCACCACGTGACCGCTCATACAGGACAAGCAGCGACGCTGAGAGGATGAGCGCTGAGGGAGCTGGGTAAGTATTTTAATGCCAGCGGGCGGGCGCACAGGGGGTGGGAGGGGCAGATTACCGGCAACTTTATTTAAAATAAATAAATAAATAAATAAAAATATTATTCATTCCTTCTTTCCAGCAAACGCTGCTGGAGAGAAGAAATGAATGGGGCTTCAGCACCACACGCGGGGGGGGGGGGGGGGGGGGGACAGCGCTTACTGTAACGCTGTCTCCTGCACGGCACATGGACTGCACACGGACAACATCCATGTGCGGTACGTGTTTTACACGGACCCATTGACTTTAATGGGTCCGTGTGATCCGTGCGCTCCCACGAACACTGACATGTCTCCGTGTTTTCCAAACGGACACACGGTCTGTGAAAACACGCTGACATGTGCAGAGACACATTGATTTTAATGTGTCTACATGAGTCAGTGTCTCCAGGATGTGAGGAAACTGTCACCTCACGTACCGGAGCCACTGACGTGTGAAACCGGCCTAATAGACTTTACTAACCAGCTTTTGGCGCTGGGGAAGCCCTATGTAATTGTTCACTTGTAGCCATTTAAAAACACTGTTGACTGTCTAAAACATTGTTGACTGTGTCCTCCATAGCAGCAGCTGCTCTTGTAGAGTGCCTCTCTATTTTTGTTCGTAAAAGGTAGGGACATAATAGATTTTTATTCCAACTACACCTTCCAAATGTTCCATTTTTGCGACTGCAAAAGGCTTTGTTAAAAATTGTAATATGGAATTTATGGAATTTATGGAGGTATATAAAACAGATTTGTGTATCTCTGACAACATTGCTGTCAAGCAGTTTCCATTCACAAGACTGGGACACCAGGGCAGTCTCATTTCTAAAAGTCATCTGCTGTAATAACATGAACTAGAAATATCTGTCAGTGATTGAGTTACTCATTCACAGAAGCCTGGTCTCTTTTCTTTTTTGTACACTCCCTTTTTTCAGTCATCCACGCTGAACATCCAGAGCTTTTTACAATTTCCTTCTAATATAATCACTGAGATACCCTACAGATAAGGAACTCAGCGGGGACCTGTAACATTTAAAACGTAATCAATTTGAGAAGGGAAAAAAGCAATAACAACTGTAATCTGTTATGACATTTTCTTCAACGACAGGAAATAAACGCAAAACGCTATATTCCCCCTCGTAATTAGACATTGAGGACATGTCTTCATGTTAGTATTGTATAATTGGGTTTCAGAATTATTTGATAATCTGTAATGGGCACAAAGAGGTCTAGATATAAATACAATAAATGCAGAGGAGTTCGTAATTCATACAAAATTCCCGTATTCACAAACAAAATTTGGCAACATCATTAGTTGGTGGTATGAACGGTATTAGCCTTTGAGGAATATGACTATTGCTACTTGGTGACTGTTGCTACCATTCTATGTAGTCTACCACATATAAATCATATTCAATCTCTTTATGATCCTAGTGGATGAAGTTAGGAGGGATTCAAGTGGGGCTTGAGCCTTGGCTGCTGAGAGCAAGAAGAGGCGCTAAAAAGCCACTTTGCCTTGAACCCACCATACACATCGGTCAAGCGATCCTTCAGCCGATTGTTTGGCCATCTCAGCCGACTCTTCTGTTCATAGAAGCGCTCATTCGGCTAAACTCTACTTTGTTCTCTATGAGAGAGCCTCCAGCTGACATGTCGGCCGGCAGCTTATCTCTGACAGAACAATATGATCTGAAATTGAACATGTCCCCCCAACAATCAATTGTCCGGTGCCCCCATATGAATTAAAGTGTTGGCCGAACTCGTCCATATTGGCTGACAGTAGTCTAATTTGTATGGGGGGGCTTTATCCATGGTAACATACAGAGTGAGGGCAGCAACTGACCTTTTTTTGGTCAAAACAAGCCTCGCTAAGTAGAAACTATTAGAAATGAAGAAAACAAATTCTTGAAGGAGTTCTGTCACCAAGTTTTCCCTATTGTTAATAGCATTTTAAAAGAGGTCAGATCAGCTAAAGTGGTGTTCCAACATTGTTTTAGAAATGTCTTCTAAACCGCATTCATCATAGACTGAGAACATGCCACTTTAAGTATTTCTTCTTGCACATTGACTTGAGCAGCATGATTTATCTATTTAAAGGTTATGGACACCTCTGGGGCATTTTTTTTCTACTTAAATCCACATCTTTCTGATCAAATCAAAATTCAACTTTGATCTGGTCATAAGTCACCTTAGAAGATCATTCAGTAGAAAGGTGATAATGGTTATAGTCCCTGAAATATCAATGGTTTACATTAGCCTGAAGTATGAGAAGAGACCTTCCATTGGTTTTTGTTGATATTTAGGTGCAGAATCTGTTTCGGATTCTATGTAAAGTCCATTATATGATCATACCCCTTTATCCCTCTGTAGAACCAACAGAAGTGAGGCATTACATACCGGCTATTGAAATAAATAGGCTGTGCATGTTATGCAGGTCTGTGATGGGTGCTGTAAAGCAAGAGGCATTTTAAGTAACCACTCAACTTTTGGCTTATACATAAAGACTCTAAATATTGGACTCCCCTGCAGAAAATGTTGTGCATTACTGTTTAGAGATTTTTAAGATGGATTTTTTGTAATTAAGTTCTAGAGGGCAATGCCTTGCTCAGGACCCCCTCTTTAAGACAGATTAGAGAACTGTTCTATAAGAGCTGCTCCTGATCTGATGCATGCATCCCATATTTGTCCAAATGGACAATTTATGTGACTGGCCAATGTATAATACTCCATCTCCCATGCAGTCATCGAAGGGAAAATGTCTAGTTGGCCAGGACTTCCCCTAGTAAAATCAGCTAGAGCCAGAGCTAGAGTGCCAGAGGTGAGAACTGCAGAAATGGTCTGACGACTGTGGTGGCCACTTTCTGAAAGCCATAAATATGTCTCCGTGTGTATGAAATACTGGTGATCTGTTCAAGCTAATATGAAGCAATTAGGAATCTCTTAACCAGAAAATTATATTACGGAGAAGTGAAAGAAAAATAGATAAAAGAAGATTCAGACTGGCCTACAGGTTAACAGGTAAGTCCCCAAGCGGACCCCTCTGCACGAGAAAGCCTCGGATCTCCCAACAAGAGCAATAATATATTTGATTCGGTATGAACAAACAAAAGCATCATCATTCATTTATTGAACAAATTATCTAGCTTATTATGTAGAAGCAAAGGTAAGTCTGTGAAAGAGAGTAACTTAATATTTACATTAGTTTGCATAACATACGTCTGTTTAGTGTGCCAGCCACTAACTGAGTCTGGGGGTCCATCTTTTAGCTGAAGAGTCAATGTTACTGGTGAGTCCTTGCCATCCCTACACTGAACAAAAAGACAGACAGAGAGAGAGAGAGAGAATGTTTTTTCTATTCATAGCAGTTTGTCAATCCATTATTTTCAATGGGGTTCAAGTTCGGGTTGAAGTTCGGGTACTGCTCAGAAAAAATGGGCGTACTTCTGGAAGTTCGGGTTCTGGTGCAGGAATCCATTGGTACGCTCATCCCTAATTAGAAGTAAACTTTTATTTTGCTATGTGAATCCTAATTTTTTCTGTTCTCATCTTTTCAGAAAAAAAGACAAGACAAGGCGTTGCATTAGGCGAAACAGCCCATTGCATATTTTGTGTACCCTTAACGTAATAAACCACTAACGCCTTGGTGAGTGCCGCAGAATTTCTTCTTATTGAAATATTGAGTACGATCACGCTGATTATCTATAGGTAACTCTAGATCACGATCAGCTTGTCTCAGAATGACCCAACTGGACAGAAGAATATTGGGAGGGTCCCAATATTGGTTGGAGAATGGGCCAACTTAGAAGATGTTCCAGCAGGGATGCCAGCTCCTATTCATTTGTTTTTAAGAACAATGCCTGGTGAAAAGTTACGTTAAAAATAGAAGATGTAATGATCGTTGCAAACGTTGCATCATAGAGCTTTGGGACACAGCTGATGCACCTGTTACTCTAGTAAAAAAAACAGACCTTCTTGCTTTTCAGTAATGTACAAAATATCTGCACATATAATTCTGGGCATGATTGTGGTCTCTGATACACATGAATGATCATGTAAGTCTCTTAACTGTAGTCCCCTGTGTGATTCTGGAGACTTATACCTGAAATATGTCTCTTATCCCCGATGCAGCGCTCCTTATCGGGGAAGTGCTATTTTGGTATATTGTGCCCTTGCAATGAGAGTAAACAGTCCCTCCTGGGAACCAGCGCTGCAAAGGTAATTGTTCGTATAGAAAGGACAAATATCTGGCTTCCCCTTCCTTGCCACAAGGTTAACAGATGGCTGCAGGTCATCAGGGACAGGCAGAACCATTTGTTTTTTTATACCTATGTTTTACTTAATTTCTGAATTGTACTTCTTGCTTCCTGCAGGAAATTACATTTACCATAAAACACACAATATCAGGGATGAGCCCTGCAGAGCCATGATCGAGAGCTTTCAGAGCGCCTTACATGCTTTATGTCACTGCCTCTGACTCTTCTCTGGGTAAATCTAATTATACCAAACGTATACGGTTTGGGGAGGCAAATCAATTTTATTTGGGTTTTAATTAAGGGTGTTTTATTCAGTTTAGGTTGCACCCTGGGTATTCGTAGGTGTAGATGGAGGAAGTCCTTGTGGCACTGTGCTATGTAGATTCTGTAAATAATCATATTACAAAATGCGTCTGTCTAGAAGCAATTATTTATTGCAGATTTTATTCACAGCATTTTCCCACACATTTAAGAGATTTTGTTTTACATTTGATGACAGATTTGTCAAAACATCAATACCCAAGGTAGCAGACGTCATCCCCAATTCATTTCCTTATTGGTTACTGCTTGCAAAAATGAAAAAGTTCAACCTTACAGTCACAAATGGCTTTTAATTAGCCATATAACAGAGAAAATGTTTGCTTTCTCGCTCTTCTATGGCTTGAGAGAGGCCCTTTTAACCCCTTCATGACCGGAGGTATTTTCGTTTTTGCGTTTTCGCTTTTTTGCTCCCCGTCTTCCCATAGCCATTTAAATTTTTCAGTTAAAATGGCCATGTGAGGGCTTATTTTTTGCAGGACAGGTTGTACTTTTGAACGACATGATTGGTTTTAACATATAACGTACTGGAAAATTGGCAAAAAATTCCAAGCGCGGTGAAATTGCAAAAACAAAAAAGTGCAATTCCACAATTTGTTTTAGTTTTTTTTTAACCATGATCACTAAATGCTAAAACTGCCTCAGTGGTGAAAAAAAAAATCCCCCCAAAAAGGCTCTATTTTCTGAGACCTGTAGCATCTTCATTTTTTGTGATCTGGGGCTGGGTGAGGACTTATTTTTGCATGCCGAACTGTCGTTTTTATTGATATAATTTTGGTGTAGATACAATCTTTTGATCACCAGTTATTGCAATGTAGCGGCGACCAAAAAAACGGTTTTGAATTTTTTCTCTTTATGTCATTTAGGAATCAGGTTACCGTAATTCTTTTTTTGTATTGATAGATTGGGAAATTCTGAATACGGCGATACTAAATATGCGTATATTTGATTTTTTTTAAATTGTTTTATTTTGAATGGGGTGAAAGGGGGGTGATTTGTTCTGTTATTTTTTTTTTCATATTTTTAAAAACTTTTTTTTAACTTTTTGCATGCTTCAGTAGTTTCCAAGGGAGGCTAGAAGCTGCAGTTGTCTGATTGCATCTGCTGCACACAGGCGATGATCAGATCACATGTCTGTAGCAGAAATGCTCACTTGCTGTGAGCGCCGACCACCGGGCGGTGTCATAGCAATCCAGCTATGACAGCTATGACAACCATAGAGGTCTGCTGGAGACTTCTGGTTGTCATGCCAATCCGTCGGTGACCCGCGATCACGTGACGGAGTCACTGATGGGCAGGATTTCTGGCGCGCTTGTGTTAAGCTCGAGTTAAATGCTGCTGTCAGATTGACAGCGACATTTAACAGGTTAACAGCCATGGGAGGATCGCAGTTCCAGCGGCGGCTGTTAGAGGCACATGTCAGCTGTGCAAAACAGCTGACATGTGCCTGGAAAGATGTGGGCTGAGTGCCGGGATCCACATCAAAGGAGGGATTCCAACATGGGTGTACTATTACGCCCAATGTTGGAAAAAGGTCAATAATTTGCATGCTGTAAGCAAATGTTTCCCAAACTCACGTCCTCGTGGCCCCCAACATATCATGTTTCAAAATTGTATTGCACAGGTGAGAAAAGCAGTGGAAATTTGCGATGCCTTGATATGTTTGGTTATAATTAGTGTAGAATGAAAATGTTTGCTTTTATCTGCTCTTTTCATCTTCCCGGACAAGATTCAAAGAGCGTGAGTTTGAATATTAATTTAGGAGATTATTTAAAACTTTTCTGGTGTGTGATAAATTTGCTCACCAACGAATGGGGAAAAAAATTGAATTAGTGCCGAATAAAAATGTTTGCGTTTTTATTAGCTGGTCTCTGTATAGCAGCCGCTTACCTCTGTTCAAGCCTGTTACCTTAAATGACTTTGTGACCATCAAGCTCATTGCCTCTCAGTGAGTAAAATCCATTAAAACTGTTGTTGGTGTGAAATACTTTGAAAAGTTAGAAAACTTTTGCTTAACTTGAAGTTTTTTTTTAAATGTTGTGATTTTTGGCGGCCAGATCCGATAAAGTGGGTGGGGCATGGGTGGAACATGGAATTGCAATGCCCACCTAGCAAATTCTTCAAACGTTATGCCACTTTAATAGCCTAACTTTCCCCATAAATAAACTTAATTCCCTGGAGTAACATTTCTGGCAAGGTCCTCGAAGGTGTACTCCTAATTCATTAAGTGGCATGCACAGTTTTAATGATTAAGGCTCTAGAGTTACGATTTTTATAAACCCTATGTACTCTACAAGGTGCTGGGCTGTGTTTGAGGAATCATTTTGTGCAGACAAACTTCCTTACAATCTTACCTATATGTTGTGCAATTTCCTGCATTGGTCGGCATTTCTTTTGCCATCACTGAGTAGGGAAACCACTCTGTACAACGTAGAATAGTGTATCCATACAATTTAAAGAGGCACACCACAACACTCAGCGTACCAGAGGTGGAGGTGGGTCCCTGAGGGGGAGGCTAATAATGAGGGCAATCTGGCCTATTTCTCCGGCCTCGAAGCTCTGGGAGGCCCATTGCCAGATTGGCCTCATGTGCGGCTGGCAGGGAGCGATCCCTGCAGCTCCGCTGCTTACATGACAAAATGACAGTGGAGCGGAGCTGCAAGGATCCAGCTTCCTGTCTGACATAGCTACGGGGCTGGAAAACGTCAGCATTCAAGCGCACAGCTGTGCCAGAAAAAAAGCTGCTGGCTCGATGATGATGCTGCTGCTGGGGGAACGTGCAGAGAGGTGAGTGGTGTGTTTGTATTTTAACAATACATTGGGGGAGGTGAAGAAAGAAGTAGAGGGAGAAAAGGCAATGATGGAGGTGGTGGAGAGGGCATTGATGGAGGTGGTGGAAAGGGCAATGTTGGACGTGGGGGACAAGGCAATGATGAAGGTGGTGGAGAGGGCAATGATGGAGGTGGTGAGGGAGAGCAATGATGGAGGTGGTGGAGAGGGCAATGATGGAGGTGGTGGAGAGGGCAATGATGGAGGTGGTGGAGAGGGCAATGATGGAGGTGGTGGAGAGGGCAATAATGGAGTTGGTGGAGAGGGCAATGATGGAGGTGGTGGAGAGGGCAATGTTGGAGGTGGTGGAGAGGGCAATGTTGGAGGTGGTGGAGAGGGCAATGTTGGAGATGGAGGACAAAGCAGTAATGGGGGTGGTGGAGAGGAAAATGATGGAGGTAGGGGGAGAGAACAATGATGGGATGTGGGGGGTTAATGAGGGATGTGAGGGGTTGGGATGGGAGGATGGCCGACTTATAATAGACTTGTGAACAGGGGGAGGGGGACATTAGATATGGATGTAAAATGAATTGGGTGGCAGAGGGTGGCAGAGGGTGCTAAGCCCATGAGAGCGTCCTCCTCCATATCACAATTCATTGTGATGCTATCAAGGACTTGAAATTTATTGGAAAAAGGAGGGGGCAAGGTGCATAGGACATTTTTTAATGAAATGAAAGGTGAGAGAAGATGTGTTGTGAATTCTGTGGCAGAGCTTCCTCCTGTGGTCACAAGTGGTACTTCGGCTGATTCTCTCTATGAGCTTCCGTTGGTGGAGGAGAGTGGTACTGCGGCTTCTGAGTTTCCTTCCTCAGGTGATGTGGTGAAGTCGTTAGGTGCTGCTCTATTTAACTCCACCTAGTGCTTTGATCCTGGCCTCCAGACAATGTTCTAGTATTGGACTTGCTTCCTCCTGGATCGTTCCTGTGGCCTGCTGCTCTGCATAGCTAAGTTCCGCTTTTGTTATTTTTGTTTGCTGTTTTTCCTGTCCAGCTTGCTTTTTTGGTTTTTCTTGCTTGCTGAAAGCTCTGGGACGCAGAGGGTGTACCTCCGTGCCGTTAGTTGGTACGGAGGGTCTTTTTGCCCCCTTTGCGTGGTTGTTTGTAGGGTTTTGTGTTGACCGCAAAGTTACCTTTCCTATCCTCGCTCTGTTCAGAAAGTCAGGCCTCACTTTGCTAAATCTATTTCACCTCTACAATTGTCTTTTCATCTTAACTCACAGTCATTATATGTGGGGGCTGCCTTTTCCTTTGGGGTATTTCTCTGAGGCAAGGTAGGCTTATTTTCTATCTTCAGGCTAGCTAGTTTCTCAGGCTGTGCCGAGTTGCATAGGGAGCGTTAGGCGCAATCCACGGCTGCCTCTAGTGTTGTTGGAGAGGATTAGGGATTGCGGTCAGCAGAGTTCCCACGTCTCAGAGCTCGTTCTATGTTTTTGGGTTATTGTCAGGTCACTGTATGTGCTCTGACTTCTATGTCCATAGTGGTACTGAATTACCTAATCACAACAAAGATGCTGTCAGGGACTTATAATGAACTGGGAGGTTGAGTAGGATGCTTAGTACCCGATAGCGTCTTTTCCCACCCCCAAATTCATTATAAAGCTAAAAAAATTTTTACTGTGCAAGAAACTGTACTCAAAGATTATCTTTAATTACGCCTTGATGCAGTAAAGTGATAATCAGAGACCACTACCACCATTTAAAAAGGATACCAGGAGGTGCCTGTGCCTGATGCTAAACTGAACTGTTCCTTTCTATCAGCAGAGGTTGGCACCCTATAACCTGCGCAGCGGCGCCCCCATTTCCCGTCAGCTGTCCATCCTATCCCTATCCAACCTTGTAGGGATGGGGGGGAAATAGATACAAGAAGGAAAGACAGTAAATGACAATTTGTTTGGACAGTAACCTACCATTATTGTGGGAAAATAGTGCACTACTTTTTTAATTACTGCCAAAATGTAATCAATATTGGGTAGTACATCACGTAATGTGAAAGGGATTGTTGAGTTTATAACTACCCAAAGCAATGGGGTTGTAAAAGACAATATAGAATTAGCAGGGGCCAAAAAATAAATTAAAGGGGCCTAACCCTGATCTATCTCCTGCCTATCAGATGAAGGTTGGCACCCTAGGTGAAATAAACAAATTCTTGGCACCCCGCTCCAGACAGCTGTCTCCCTCCTTACCCTCTTACCAAAGTAAGGATATCATATAATGGGCAATGGAGGGATATAATCTAGCAATTGCACCATCCAAAATTAACATACAAATGAGCTCTTCATAATAAATGCCCAATACCGTCCCACTTCCTATTATGGGGTATCCTTTTTAAATGATTGTAGTAGTATCTGATTATCACTTTACTGTGTCAAGCGTAGAAGAAAGGCTTCCGTCACACTAGCAGTATTTGGTCAGTATTTTACATCAGTATTTGTAAGCCAAAACCAGGAGTGGAACAATTAGAGGAAAAGTATAATAGAAACATATGCACCACTTCTGCATTTATCACCCACTCCTGGTTTTGGCTTACAAATACTGATGTAAAATACTGACCAAATACTGCTAGTGTGACGGCAGCCAAAGGCAACAGGATTGACAACCTTAATGATCTCGTAAGGACCAATAAACTTGGGACCCAGCTTAACGTAAGGCAGGTTCGGACGTATGTTCTTAGTAGACAACCACACTTTATCTCCTACCAGAAATTTAGGTCCTACCAATCGTCGCTTATCAGCAAAATGTTTCTGTTTTCCCTGAGCCACCCCAATGTTCTTCTGGACCTCCCTTCAAACCTCCCCCAACTGTTGATCTGCCGAATCAGCCCCTGGACACCCGGAATCCAGCCTGGAAAATTCACCAAAATGGGGGTTAAAACCGTAGTTGCAGAAAAATGGAGAAGTGCCAGTGGAGTTATTAATCTGATTATTAAATGCAAACTCTGGCCACGGGCAGCGAGGAACACCAATCACCCTGTTGAGAAGTCGCAAGACACCGCAAAACCTGTTCTAGTGACTTGTTGGTCCTCTCTCTCTGACCATTGGTCTTGGGATGGAAGGCAGAGGAGAAGGTCAAGCTAATGCCCAATCTCTTACAAAACGCCCTCCAAAATTTGGACACGATTTGACACCCCTTAGAAAGTGTTTCAACGTTAGGTAGTCCTGCCAAAGGAACAAAATGCGCCTGTTTGCTAAATCTGTCAACCACTACCCAGACCATAGTTTTGTCATTGGAAGGAGGAAGATCAGTGATAAAATCCATGGACAAATGAGTCCAAGATCTATCCGGAATTGGCAATGGAACCAATTCCCCGGCCGGCCGATTATAGAAGACTTTAGCACGGGCACATGTATCACAAGCAGACACAAACACGGCGATATCAGAAGACATGGAGGACCACCAAAACAGTCTAGCAATAGCTCTCCGGGTGGCCGTGATTCGGGGTGTTCACTGAGAGCAGATTCGTGGAACTCCTGGAGAACCCTCAACCGATATTGAACTGAGGTGAAGAGCTTGTTATCGGGCAATGATGGAGGAACAAGAGACTGAGCCTCACGGATTTCAAGTTCTAATTCGGAAGACACCCCAGCCACGACCACCCCATGTTGAAGACTGGAGGAAGGAGGTTTGGGAGGAGATATCGGATCCAAGCTGCAACATAAGGCATCGGTCTTGACATTTTCAGAAACAGGTCGAAAGGTGATAGAAAAATGAAAACGTGAAAAAAAAGCAACCACCTCACCTGTCTAGGAGTCAAACATTGGGCCGACTTAATGTAAGACAGGTTCTTCTGGTCCGTAATCACAGCCCACAGCCCCTTCCAAAAAATAGATCCATTCTTCAAAAGCCAATTTTATGGCTAACAACTCTCGATTCTCGATTCCTGACATCGTAACTTCTCTCAGCAGGAGAAAATTTCTTGGAGAAAAAGGCACAAGGTCTTAAGTTAGTCAAAGTGATAGGTCCCTGAGACAGCACCGCCCCAACTCCCACCTCTGATGCGTCCACCTCCACAGTGAAAAGGCTTCAACTGCTGAAGACGAACAGTTTTTAAGATCAGCCCCCTTACGAGTGAGATCAATGAGAGGCTTGACCACCTGAGAAAACCCCTTAATAAATTTGCGATAATAATTGGCAAAACCCAAAAACGGTGAAGACACTTGAGGTCTCTGGGTTGCACCCAATCAACAATGGCTTGTACCTTTCCGGGGTCCATACGAAACCCATTGGTAGAAAGCATGAACCCCAGAAAGGACATCTCTTGGACACAAAATGAACAATTTTTTGCAACAGAGTGTTTTTGGTTTTACCGTGCCTTTTTGTGTTTTCACTTCTCAGGTTTAGCGAACAGAGAGTTCTCCCGTAACCTCTGAAGAACTGCACGTAAATGACCCATGTGAGATTCTTTGTCAGATATAATACAAGAATGTCCTCTAGATAAACCACCATAAAGCACCCAATGAAGTCAGAAAATATATCATTAATGACATTTTGAAAAACTGCTGGCGGATTTGTGAGACCAAAGAGCATGACCAAATTTTCAAACCCTCAGAGGTGAGAAATGCCGTTTTCCACTCATCCCCCTCCCGAATAGTGATAAGATTATATGCTCCCCTGAGGTCCAACTTGGAAAACCACTTAGCCCCAGATAATAATTGGTTGTAAAGATCTGGAATAAGCAGGAGGGGGTAGGTATTTTGCACTGTGATTTTACTTAGTTCTTGAAAATTGAGGCAAGGGTGTAAACCACCATCTTTCTTTTGGACAAAAAAGAATCCAGCAGCCACAGGAGAGACAGAGGGATGGATGTGACCTTTATGTAAACTTTCAGAGATATTTTTCATAGCGGTACGTTCCTGGCCGGAAAGATTGTACAATTGGGCTTTGGGCAATTTAGCAATGAGATTAATAGTACAATCATAGGGGCGATGTGGTGGCAAGGGCTTAGCCTTTCTTTCGGAATACACGTCCTTAAAATATTTCAGGTACTCCGGAATACCCTCCAGATTAACGAATGACACCATAACAGCAGAAACACAACCATTTGAACAATTAGGACCCCATTTCACAATATCCTGAGATTCCCAGTCAATAACAAGATTATGCAACTGTAACCAGGGGAATCCCAACACCAGTCCCGTCTCCCGCTGTAAGATTATCCAGAACATAACATGAAATGTGTTCCTGATGCAAGGAACCCACCTTGAGGATAAACTCCTCAGAGACAAGCTTAACAATGTTCTTAACCAGTGATGTCTTATCAATGGCAATGATATGGTTTGGGGTTTCAAGCCTAACTGTCCCTATCTTACTATTGAACACCAAGCTTGAGTCAATGAAGTTCATGGACGACAATCCACAAAAGCTGAAGTGGATATGTAACCATCCCCACAACACCCTCAACAAAAGCTTTTGAAATGAGGAAAAAGGTACCTGAGGGTCTGGGTGATCTCCTCGGCAATCACCCAGACTTAGGCGTTTCCCGGCAACTTGTTAGTTAGTGGGCAAGAGGGTCAGTCCATTTTCCAATGTCCAGGATCTCCACAATTAAAAACATAATCTCCCCTCACATCATCTCTTCCTCTCCTTCTCCTTGAGGTTAATGGCCCTAACCTCCATAGGTTTCATATATGGCATCACATCAGAATTAGCAGGATGTAAAAGAACCTCTCGCTGAATTACACCTCTCTTCCGCAACCTTCGATCCATACGAATGGCCTCCTCCAAGTAGCTGGGTGGTGGATGGAGAGCCAGAGCATCTTTAAGATGATCTGGCAGTCCTCTCCTGAACTGACATCTTACCGCAGAGTCGGTGAACTCTGAACAATACCATTCAGCAGAGAGTTTACCCTGGGAGAGACCCATGATCGTGTCCTCTGCCACCCTTACCTGGTCTGGTTCATCAAAAATCAGTCCTAAAGCCTCAAACAACCTAACCAAAGACACACGTTCAGGGGCAGTAGCAGGTAAAGAAAAAGCCCAAGTTTGAAGACCCTCCCGGAGTAAAGAAATAATTATCCCCACCCGTTGACTCTCATCACCTGAGGATCGAGGTCTAAGGGAGAAAAGCAGTTTACAACTCTCCCTGAATGTACGGAACTTCTCCTTTTCTCAGTAGAAAGTATCTGGGAGCTTGACCGTAGATTCTGGATAGTGTAAAAAGACATCCATGGGGTCTGAATGCTTACGGGCTGATTGTGTCATAGAACCCTGAAAAGACTTAACCGTCTCAGTAAATTCCTCCTGGAGTTGATTATGGGAAGTGGCCAGGGCTCTATGTTCCACAGCAAATTTTTGCATCATTTGAGTCAGATTAGACATCTGATCCGCCAGGGATCCATAAAGAGAGGAACAAGAAAAAAAATCTGTCTAGGGCCAGTTATAATGTTACACTGCAGGTAAATGCAAACTCCACTAGATGGCAGCAGAGGACAAAGAGGACTGAAAACCTGCTAATCGCAGACCAGCAGAACTGCAGTGAGGCTAGCACAAGGTGGCAGCAGAAAAGTCAGATAAGCCGGGTTGATACCAGAGAGTAGCATAGTACTAAGGGAAATCCCAAACACAGAGTCAGAGGAGTGCCAAAAGGTCACTAATGGTCCATAGCAGAAGTACCGGAGGGAAGAGACAGAATCAGGTCAGAGCCAAAGCAGTCAAGTACCGGAGAGTTCAAACACACAGGGACACACAGAGTCGGGGTGGGAAGAGAGGAATGAACAGACATGGGCAAAGACAACCAAATGCAGCAGGACATATGAGGGTCTCACTAGAGCCAGCCGCACATGGCATAGGCAGGAAATATAAATGGCACTGCCTGCAGGATGCAGCGCAGAGAAATAGCAGACCTGGCACCAGGACGACGCAGGACAAAGTTAACACCTGACATTACCAGACCGAGAAAGGAGAGAAAAGACCCAAAACATGGTCTGGATCATGGTAGCGCAATCCTTAGTTACATAGTTTCCTCTTTATTATGTATAACACTGTCCCTTATTTCGTGCCATCCTGTCTAGTTATATGTGGTGCTGTCCTTTATTACATAGCTTCCTCTGCTGTTATGTACAGCACTGTCTCTGACATAGTTTATACTTTTTATTTTTGTTATTCAAAGCGCCCACTTTTATTACATAGTCCTCTCTTATACAGAGGACAAATACGACCACACCATGACCAGACCACATAGTGACTGAATAAGACCATATACAGTGGATTAATGCACGTACAGGGTATTAATACAGTCACACCATGACCAGATCGCATTTTACCACCACATAGTGACTGTATACTACAATACTAATCATTAATAAAAACCACAATACTAATAACACTAATATCACCACTGGTAACATTATACATAGGAGCTCTGCATATAGTTTAATTGTGCAGGTAATGCAGTGATCACCAGTGACATTATACACAGGAGCTATGTATATAGTGTATAGTGTTAGTGTACAGGTAATGCAGTGATCACAAGTTACATTATACACAGGAGCTCTGAACATAGTATACTGTATATAGGAATACAGGGATCATCAGTGACTTTATACACAGGAGCTCTTCATATAGTGTGTAGTGTACAGATAATACAGTAATCACTAGTGACATTATACACATGAGCTCTGTATATAGTATATAGTGTATAGTGTGCATGTACTCACTGACTCACCAGTGACGTCTGTAGTTGAAGTAATTCATCTTCGCTTTTTTTCTTCATCCAGTGCAGACTGCCATCACTTCTTCCAGCCAGGACTCGTCGCTTCAGAAAATAAGACACAGTTATCTAAAGCTGATTGCTTTTACAGCAGATGCTCCACTTTTTCTCCAACTTCTACACTTCGTCAGATGAAGAAAAAAAGTGACATAGTGACGCCCTGCACATTAATAGAATCCCCCTTTTGTTTTATCTACAAAAGTAAATTAAATTACAGCAGTAATAATGTCCCCTCATTGGCCCCTACAGTAATTATATCCCCATTTGCCACCATAAAACAATAAAGTATGTTCCTCATCTTGACCTCCATACAGTAATTATGTCACCCTTTATTAAATAATAATAATAAATAATCTTTATTTTTATATAGCGCTAACTGTTATGATCTGGTGATTTAGGAACAACATGAGACAAGCTCTGAAGGAGGTGGTATCTGTACTGACCGCAAACCCTGAACCTAGCAGCACAACTAAAAATAGCCGTGGGGGGTACCTGACGCTCCCTAGACCCCTCGGCACAGCCTAAGATCTAACTTCCCCTAAAGATGGAAACAGGAAACCTATCTTGCCTCAGAGAAAATCCCCAAAGGAAAGATAGCCCCCCACAAATATTGACAGTGAGAGGAGGGGAAAATAACATACGCAGAAATGAAATCAGATTTTAGCATAGGAGGCCAGTCTAGCTTGATAGATAGGACAGGAAAGGATACTGTGCGGTCAGTATAAAAACTACAAAACAATCCACACAGAGTTTACAAAATCTCCACACCTGACTAAAGGTGTGGAGGGTAAATCTGCTTCCCAGAGCTTCCAGCTAACAGAAAAAATCCATACTGACAAGCTGGACAAATACAGAATGCACAGAACAATAAGTCCACAACATGTGGACTGAAATGAGCAAAGCCAGAACTTATCTTTGGAGAACTGGTCAGGAAAGCAGGAGAATCCAAGCAGAGAAGTGAATCCAGCCAGGAACATTGACAAGTGGCACAGGCTGAAGAAAGAGCCAGACTTAAATAGCGGACAATAAGTGGAGGCAGCTGATGACAGCTAACTCCAAGGAGCAGCCATACCACTAGAAACCACAAGAGGGAGCCCAAGAGCAGAACTCACAAAAGTGCCACTTACAACCACCGGAGGGAGCCCAAGAGCGGAATTCACAACAGTACCCCCCCTTGAGGAGGGGTCACCGAACCCTCACCAGAGCCCCCAGGCCGATCAGGACGAGCCAAGTGAAAAGCACGAACCAAATCGGTAGCATGGACATCGGAGGCAACAACCCAAGAATTATCCTCCTGGCCATAACCCTTCCACTTGACAAGATACTGAAGCCTCCGCCTCGAAAAACGAGAATCCAAAATCTTCTCAACCTCATATTCCAACTCTCCCTCAACCAACACCGGGGCAGGAGGGTCAACCGAGGGAACAACGGACACCACATATCTCCGCAACAAAGATCTATGGAAAACATCATGAATGGCAAAAGAGGCAGGAAGAGCCAAACGAAAAGACACCGGATTAATAATTTCAGAAATTTTATAAGGACCAATAACCGAGGCTTAAACTTAGGAGAAGAAACCTTCATAGGAACATGACGAGAAGACAACCAAACCAAATCCCCCACACGAAGCCGGGGACCAACACGCCGACGGTGGTTAGCAAAACATTGAGCCCTTTCCTGAGACAACGTCAAATTGTCCACCACATGAGTCCAAATCTGCTGCAGCCTGTCCACCACAGAATTAACACCAGGACAATCAGAAGGCTCAACCTGCCCAGAAGAGAAACGAGGATGAAAACCAAAATTACAAAAGAAAGGTGAAACCAAAGTAGCCGAACTAGCCCGATTATTAAGGGCAAACTTGGCCAACGGCAAGAAAGACACCCAATCATCCTGATCAGCAGACACAAAGCATCTCAAATAGGTCTCCAAGGTCTGATTAGTTCGCTCAGTTTGGCCATTAAGGTACCGTCACACTAAGCGACGCTGCAGCGATACCGACAACGATCCGGATCGCTGCAGCGTCGCTATTTGGTCGCTGGAGAGCTGTCACACAGACAGCTCTCCAGCGACCAACGATCCCGAGGTCCCCGGTAACCAGGGTGACGTCACCGCTCTGCTTTCCGGCCGCTGTGCTTACACAGGGCAGAGAAGCAGAGCGCCGAGGGACAGACAGCGGAAGATAAGTATGTAGTGTTTTTTTTTTTTTACTTTTACGCTGGTAACCAGGGTAAACATCGGGTTACTAAGCACGGCCCTGCGCTTAGTAACCCGATGTTTACCCTGGTTACCAGCGAAGACATCGCTGAATCGGCGTCACACATGCCGATTCAGCGATGTCAGCAGGAAGTCCAGCGACAAAATAAAGTTCTGGACTTTCTGCAGCGACCAACGACATCACAGCAGGATTCTGATCGCTGCTGTGTGTCAAACTGAACGATATCGCTAGCCAGGACACTGCAACGTCACGGATCGCTAGCGATATCGTTTAGTGTGACGGTACCTTTAGTCTGAGGATGAAACGCCGAAGAAAAAGACCAATCAATGCCCATCCTAGCACAAAAGGCCCGCCAAAATCTAGAGACAAACTGAGAACCTCTGTCAGACACAATATTCTTCGGAATGCCATGCAAAACGAACCACATGCTGAAAAAACATTGGAACCAGATCTGAGGAGGAAGGCAACTTAGGCAAAGGTACCAGATGGACCATTTTAGAGAACCGGTCACAAACAACCCAGATAACAGACATCTTCTGGGAAACAGGAAGATCCAAAATAAAATCCATGGAAATATGCGTCCAGGGCCTCTCAGGGACCGGCAAAGGCAAAAGCAACCCACTAGCGCGGGAACAGCAAGGCTTGGCCCGGGCGCAAGTCCCACAGGTCTGCACAAAAGCATGCACATCGCGAGAGACAAGGAAGGCCACCAAAAGGACCTAGCAACCAAATCTCTGGTACCAAAAATCCCAGGATGACCAGCCAACACTGAACAATGAACCTCAGAAATTACCTTACTTGTCCATCTATCAGGAACAAACAGCTTCCCCACTGGACAGCGGTCAGGCCTATCAGCCTGAAATTCCTGAAGCACCCGCCGCAAATCAGGGGAGATAGCAGAAAGAATCACCCCCTCCTTAAGAATGCCAACCGGCTCCAGGACTCCAGGAGAATCAGGCAAAAAACTTCTAGAGAGGGCATCAGCCTTAACATTCTTAGATCCCGGAAGATACGAGACCACAAAATCAAAACGGGAGAAAAACAGGGACCATCGAGCCTGTCTAGGATTCAACCGCTTGGCCGACTCGAGGTAAATCAGATTCTTATGATCAGTCAGGACCACAACACGGTGTTTAGCTCCCTCAAGCCAATGTCGCCACTCCTCAAACGCCCACTTCATAGCCAACAACTCCCGATTGCCGACATCATAATTGCGTTCCGCAGGCGAAAACTTTCTGGAAAAAAAAGCACACGGTTTCATCAAAGAACCATCAGACTCCCTCTGAGACAAAACGGCCCCTGCCCCAATCTCAGAAGCGTCGACCTCAACCTGAAAAGGAAGAGAAACATCCGGTTGACGCAATACAGGGGCAGAAGTAAATCGGCGTTTAAGCTCCTGAAAGGCCTCAACAGCCTCAGAGGACCAATTAGTCACATCATCGCCTTTCTTCGTCAATTCAGTAGGGGCTTAACCACACTGGAAAAGTTGGCAATGAAACGGCGATAGAAATTAGCAAAGCCCCAAAATTTTTGAAGTCCCTTCACAGATGTGGGTTGGATCCAGTCATGAATAGCTTGGACCTTAACAGGATCCATTTCTATAGACGAGGGAGAAAAAATAAAACCCAAAAAAGAGACCTTCTGAACTCCGAATAGGCACTTAGACCCTTTCACAAATAAAGCATTATCACGAAGGATAATCCTGACCTGCTTCACATGAGACTCCCAATCATTGGAAAAAATCAAAATATCATCCAAATATACGACCATGAATTTATCAAGTTAATTGCGGAAAATATCATGCATGAAAGACTGGAACACAGATGGAGCATTAGAGAGCCCAAATGGCATCACAAGGTATTCAAAATTGCCTTCGGGCGTATTAAATGCAGTTTTCAATTCGTCACCCTGTTTAATATGAACAAGATTATATGCCCCTCGGAGGTCAATCTTAGTAAACCAACTAGCCCCCTTAATCTGAGCAAACAAATCAGTAAGCAGAGGCAAGGGGTATTGGAATTTAACCGTGATCTTATTAAGAAGACGATAATCAATACAGGGTCTCAAGGAGCCATCCTTCTTAGCAACAAAAAAGAAACCCGCTCCCAATGGTGACGAAGAGGGCCAAATATGCCCTTTCTCCAAAGATTCCTTAACATAGCTCCGCATGGCGGCATGCTCTGGCACAGACAGATTGAAAAGTCGGCCCTTAAGGTACCTTCACACATAACGATATCGTTAACGATATCGTTGCTTTTTGTGACGTAGCAACGATATCGTTAAGGAAATCATTCTGTGTGACAGCGACCAACGATCAGGCCCCTGCTGGGAGATCGTTGGTCGCTGAGGAAAGTCAAGAACTTTATTTCGTCGCTGGACTCCCTGCAGACATTGCTGGATCGGCGTGTGTGAGACCGATCCAGCGATGTCTTCACTGGTAACCAGGGTAAACATCGGGTTACTAAGCGCAGGCCCGCTCCATACTCCCCGATCCCCGCAGTGTCCCCGGCGCTCCACTATATACTCTCTGCAGTGTCCCCGGCGCCCGCTCCATACTCCCCGCTCCCCGCAGTCAGTGTCCCCGGCGCTCCGCTCCATGCTCCCCGCAGTCACTCTCCCCGGCGCCCGCTCCATACTCCCCTCCGGTCACCGCTAACACAGGGTTAATGCCGGTGGTAACGGACCGCGTTATGCCGTGGGTAACGCACTCCGTTACCGCCGCTATCAACCCTGTGTCCCCAACCTTTTACTATTGATGCTGCCTATGCGGCATCACTAGTAAAAAAAGTAATGTAAAAAATAATAAAAAAACAAAAAACCTGCTATACTCACCCTCAGTTGTCCGCTGAGGCGCTCGCGCCTGCCGCCATCTTCCTTTCCCAGCGATGATTTGCGAAATTACCCAGTAGACCTAGCGGTCTCGCGAGACCGCTAAGTCATCTGGGTAATTTCACAAAGCATCCTGGGAACGGAAGATGGCGGCAGCCGCACGCCCATCGACACAGCGCCGTTGGATCCCAGGAGGTGGAGAGACGGGAAGCTGAGGAGCAGCGACCAGAATGGTGAGTATGTTAAACTACAAGGGGCCCTCGGATCATTAGGTGAGTATGTTTATTTTTTATTTTTTAACCTGTGACATACATGGATGGCTGTTGTGAATTCTGTGGCAGAGCTCCCTCCTGTGGTCACAAGTGGTACTTCGGCTGGTTCTCTCTGTGAGCTTCCGTTGGTGGAGGAAAGTGGTACTGCGGCTTCTGAGTTTCCTTCCTCAGGTGATGTGGTGAAGTCGTTAGGTGCTTCTCTATTTAACTCCACCTAGTGCTTTGATCCTGGCTTCCAGTCAATGTTCTAGTATTGGACCTGTTTCCTCCTGGATCGTTCCTGTGGCCTGCTGCTCTGCATAGCTAAGTTCCTCTTTGCTATTTGTTTGCTGTTTTTTTCTGTCCAGCTTGTCAATTTGTTTTTTTCTGCTTGCTGGAAGCTCTGGGACGCAGAGGGTGTACCTCCGTGCCGTTAGTTCGGTACGGAGGGTCTTTTTGCCCCCTTTGCGTGGTTTTTGTAGGGTTTTGTGTTGACCGCAAAGTTACCTTTCCTATCCTCGCTCTGTTCAGAAAGTTGGGCCTCGCTTTGCTAAATCTATTTCATCTCTACGTTTGTCTTTTCATCTTAACTCACAGTCATTATATGTGGGGGCTGCCTTTTCCTTTGGGGTATTTCTCTGAGGCAAGGTAGGCTTATTTTCTATCTTCAGGCTAGCTAGTTTCTCAGGCCGTGCCGAGTAGCATAGGCAGCATTAGGCGCAATCCACGGCTGCCTTTAGTGTGGTTGGAGAGGATTAGGGATTGCGGTCAACAGAGTTCCCACGTCTCAGAGCTCGTTCTTGTTTTTTGGGTTATTGCCAGGTCACTGTATGTGCGCTGACCTCTATGTCCATTGTGGTACTGAATTACCTTTCATAACAGTACTGGAAGCCAAAGTACTAATGATTCTCAATAGAGGGAAAAAAGAAGTTCTGAGACCATTTTTTTTTCTTTGCACTGTGTTTTGCCTTTTTTTTCCCCTAGACATTTGGGTGGTTCAGGACACAGGTGTAGCAATGGACATTAAAAGTCTGTCTTCATGTGTGGATCAGCTCACGGCAAGAGTGCAAAGTATTCAAGACTTTGTGGTTCAGAATTCTATGTTAGAACCGAGAATCCCTATTCCTGATTTGTTTTTTGGAGATAGAACTAAATTTCTGAGTTTCAAAAATAATTGTAAACTATTTCTGGCTTTGAAGCCTCGCTCCTCTCGTGACCCAGTTCAACAAGTTAGGATCGTTATTTCTTTTTTGCGTGGCGATCCTCAGGACTGGGCATTTTCCCTTGCGCCAGGGGATCCTGCATTAAGTAATATCGATGCATTTTTCATGGCGCTCGGATTGCTGTACGATGAGCCTAATTCTGTGGATCAGGCAGAGAAGAATTTGCTGGCTCTGTGTCAGGGTCAGGATGAAATAGAGGTATATTGTCAGAAATTTAGAAAGTGGTCCGTACTCACTCAGTGGAATGAAGGTGCGCTCGCAGCTATTTTCAGAAAAGGTCTCTATGAAGCCCTTAAAGATGTCATGGTGGGATTTCCTATGCCTGCTGGTCTGAATGAGTCTATGTCTTTGGCCATTCAGATCGGTCGACGCTTGCGAGAGCGTAAATCTGTGCACCATTTGGTGGTATTACCTGAGCTTAAACCTGAGCCTATGCAGTGCGATAGGACTTTGACCAGAGTTGAACGGCAAGAACACAGACGTCAGAATGGGCTGTGTTTCTACTGTGGTGATTCCACTCATGCTATCTCTGATTGTCCTAAGCGCACTAAGCGGTTCGCTAGGTCTGCCACCATTGGTACAGTACAGTCAAAATTTCTTCTGTCCGTTACCTTGATCTGCTCTTTGTCATCGTATTCTGTCATGGCATTTGTGGACTCAGGCGCTGCTCTGAATTTGATGGACTTGGAGTATGCTAGGCGTTGTGGGTTTTTCTTGGAGTCCTTGCAGTGTCCTATTCCATTGAGAGGAATTGATGCTATGCCTTTGGCCAAGAATAAGCCTCAGTACTGGACCCAGCTGACCATGTGCATGGCTCCTGCACATCAGGAGGTTATTCGCTTTCTGGTGTTGCATAATCTGCATGATGTGGTCGTGTTGGGGTTGCCATGGCTACAAGTCCATAATCCAGTTTTAGATTGGAAATCCATGTCTGTGTCCAGCTGGGGTTGTCAGGGGGTACATGGTGATGTCCCATTTCTGACTATTTCGTCATCCACCCCTTCTGAGGTTCCTGAGTTCTTGTCTGATTACCGGGATTTATTTGATGAGCCCAAGTCCGATACCCTACCTCCGCATAGGGATTGTGATTGTGCTATCGATTTGATTCTTGGTAGTAAATTCCCAAAAGGTCGACTGTTTAATTTATCTGTGCCTGAGCACGCCGCTATGCAGAGTTATGTGAAGGAGTCTTTGGAGAAGGGGCATATTCGCCCGTCATCGTCGCCATTGGGAGCAGGGTTCTTTTTTGTAGCCAAGAAGGATGGTTCACTGAGACCTTGTATAGATTACCGCCTTCTAAATAAGATCACGGTTTAATTTCAGTACCCCTTGCCATTGTTATCTGATTTGTTTGCTCGGATTAAGGGGGCTAGTTGGTTCACCAAGATAGATCTTCGTGGTGCGTATAATCTTGTGCGTATTAAGCGAGGCGATGAGTGGGAAACTGCATTTAATACGCCCGAGGGCCATTTTGAGTATCTAGTAATGCCATTCGGACTTGCCAATGCTCCATCAGTGTTTCAGTCCTTAACCCTGCTGTTCTGTTCGGTCTGGGGAGACCTATTTTGAACTTTGGTATTTTTTGGGGTGTTCAAGATGCGGTTCTGAAACTTGTGGTTGATTGACTTAAATGAGGATGGGTCGGTCGGCCACGGGTTTCAGAGCCGCATCTTGAATATTTTAAAGAATATTGAAGTTCAAAGTCGGTCATTTTTGACCAACAGAACAGCAGGGTTAATGCATGACATCTTCCGAGAGTACCTGGATAAATTCCTGATTGTGTACTTAGATGACATTTTGATCTTCTCGGATGATTGGGAGTCTCATGTGAAGCAGGTCAGAACGGTGTTTCAGGTCCTGCGTGCTAATTCTTTGTTTGTGAAGGGATCAAAGTGTCTCTTTGGTGTTCAGAAGGTTTCATTTTTGGGGTTCATCTTTTCCCCTTCTACTATCGAGATGATCCTATTAAGGTCCAAGCCATCCATAATTGGACTCAGCCGACATCTCTGAAAAGTCTGCAAAAGTTCCTGGGCTTTGATAATTTTTATCGTCGCTTCATCTGCAATTTTTCTAGTATTGCTAAACCATTGACCGATTTGACGAAGAAAGGTGCTGATTTGGTCAATTGGTCTTCTGCTGAAGCTTTTCAAGAGTTGAAGCGTCGTTTTTCTTCTGCCCCTGTGTTGTGTCAACCAGATGTTTTGCTTCCGTTCCAGGTCGAGGTTGATGCTTCTGAGATTGGAGCAGGGGCTGTTTTGTCGCAGAGAAGTTCTGATTGCTCGGTGATGAAACCATGCGCCTTCTTTTCCAGGAACTTTTCGCCTGCTGAGCGTAATTATGATGTGGGCAATCGAGAGTTGCTGGCCACGAAGTGGGCATTCGAGGAGTGGCGTCATTGGCTTGAAGGAGCTAAGCATCGCGTGGTGGTCTTGACTGATCATAAGAACTTGACTTATCTCGAGTCCGCCAAGCGGTTGAATCCTAGACAAGCTCGTTGGTCGTTGTTTTTTTGCCCGTTTTGACTTTGTGATTTCATACCTTCCGGGCTCTAAAAATGTGAAGGCGGATGCTCTGTCTAGGAGTTTTGTGCCCGACTCTCCGGGTGTATCTGAGCCGGCGGGTATCCTCAAAGAGGGAGTAATTGTGTCTGCCATCTCCCCTGATTTGCGGCGGGTGCTGCAAAAATTTCAGGCTAATAAACCTGATCGTTGCCCAGCGGAGAAACTGTTTGTCCCTGATAGGTGGACGAATAAAGTTATCTCTGAGGTTCATTGTTCGGTGTTGGCTGGTCATCCTGGAATCTTTGGTACCAGAGAGTTGGTGGCTAGTGTTATGTTTGCTAATGACAGGTGTTATGAAGGCAATCCAGAAACACAGTGTGCTTAGCGATCAGAGCGCACACAGTGATCTGACAAATACCCAAAAATACAAGAACGAGCTCTGAGACGTGGAAACTCTGTAGACTGCACACCTGATCCTATCCTAAACACAACTAAAAGCGGCTGTGGATTGCGCCTAACAACTACCTAGGCAACTCGGCACAGCCTAAGAAACTAGCTAGCCTGAAGATAGAAAAATAGGCCTGACTTGCCCCAGAGAAATTCCCCAAAGGAAAAGGCAGCCCCCCACATATAATGACTGTGAGTAAGATGAAAAGACAAAACGTAGGGATGAAATAGATTCAGCAAAGTGGGGCCCGATATTCTAGGACAGAGCGAGGACAGTAAAGCGAACTTTGCAGTCTACAAAAAACCCTAAAGCAAAACCACGCAAAGGGGGCAAAAAAAACCCACCGTGCCGAACTAACGGCACGGCGGTACACCCTTTGCGTCTCAGAGCTTCCAGCAAAACAAAAGACAAGCTGGACAGAAAAAAAGCAACAAAAAAGCAAAAAGCACTTAGCTATACAGAGCAGCAGGTCACAGGAACAATCAGGAGAAGCTCAGATCCAACACTGAAACATTGACAAGGAGCAAGGATAGCAGCATCAGGCGGAGTTAAGTAATGAAGCAGTTAACGAGCTCACCAGAACACCTGAGGGAGGAAGCTCAGAAGCTGCAGTACCACTTGTGACCACAGGAGTGAATTCAGCCACAGAATTCACAACAGTACCCCCCCCCTTGAGGAGGGGTCACCGAACCCTCACCAGAGCCCCCAGGCCGACCAGGATGAGCCGCATGAAAGGCACGAACAAGATCGGAAGCATGAACATCAGAGGCAAAAACCCAGGAATTATCTTCCTGAGCATAACCCTTCCATTTAACCAGATACTGGAGTTTCCGTCTAGAAACACGAGAATCCAAAATCTTCTCCACAATATACTCCAATTCCCCCTCCACCAAAACCGGGGCAGGAGGCTCAACAGATGGAACCATAGGTGCCACGTATCTCCGCAACAACGACCTATGGAATACATTATGTATGGAAAAGGAGTCTGGGAGGGTCAAACGAAAAGACACAGGATTGAGAACCTCAGAAATCCTATACGGACCAATAAAACGAGGTTTAAATTTAGGAGAGGAAACCTTTATAGGAATATGACGAGAAGATAACCAAACCAGATCCCCAACACGAAGTCGGGGACCCACACGGCGTCTGCGATTAGCGAAAAGTTGAGCTTTCTCCTGGGACAAGATCAAATTGTCCACTACCTGAGTCCAGATCTGCTGCAACCTATCCACCACAGAATCCACACCAGGACAGTCCGAAGACTCAACCTGTCCTTAAGAGAAACGAGGATGGAACCCAGAATTGCAAAAAAATGGAGAAACCAAGGTAGCCGAGCTGGCCCGATTATTAAGGGCGAACTCAGCCAACGGCAAAAAGGACACCCAATCATCCTGGTCTGCAGAAACAAAACATCTCAGATATGTTTCCAAGGTCTGATTGGTTCGTTCGGTCTGGCCATTAGTCTGAGGATGGAAAGCCGAGGAAAAGGATAGGTCAATGCCCATCCTACCACAAAAGACTCGCCAAAACCTTGAAACAAACTGGGAACCTCTGTCAGAAACAATATTCTCAGGAATGCCATGCAAACGAACCACATGCTGAAAGAACAAAGGTACCAAATCAGAGGAGGAAGGCAATTTAGCCAAGGGCACCAGATGGACCATTTTAGAAAAGCGATCACAGACCATCCAAATGACTGACATCTTTTGAGAAACGGGAAGGTCAGAAATGAAATCCATCGAAATATGTGTCCAAGGCCTCTTTGGGACCGGCAAGGGCAAAAGCAACCCACTGGCACGAGAACAGCAGGGCTTAGCCCTAGCACAAATCCCACAGGACTGCACAAAAGTACGTACATCCCGTGACAGAGATGGCCACCAGAAGGATCTAGCCACTAACTCTCTGGTACCAAAGATTCCAGGATGACCAGCCAACACTGAACAATGAAGTTCAGAGATAAGTTTATTAGTCCACCTATCAGGGACGAACAGTTTCTCTGCTGGACAACGATCAGGTTTATTCGCCTGAAATTTTTGCAGCACCCGCCGCAAATCAGGGGAGATGGCAGACACAATGACTCCTTCCTTGAGGATACCCGCTGGCTCAGATAAACCCGGAGAGTCGGGCACAAAACTCCTAGACAGAGCATCCGCCTTCACATTTTTAGAGCCCGGAAGGTACGAAATCACAAAGTCAAAGCGGGCAAAAAATAACGACCAACGGGCCTGTCTAGGATTCAAGCGCTTGGCAGACTCGAGATAAGTCAAGTTCTAATGATCAGTCAATACCACCACGCGATGCTTAGCTCCTTCAAGCCAATGACGCCACTCCTCGAATGCCCACTTCATGGCCAGCAACTCTCGATTGCCCACATCATAATTACGCTCAGCGGGTGAAAACTTCCTGGAAAAGAAAGCACATGGTTTCATCACTGAGCAATCAGAACCTCTCTGTGACAAAACCGCCCCTGCTCCAATCTCAGAAGCATCAACCTCAACCTGGAACGGAAGAGAAACATCTGGCTGACACAACACAGGGGCAGAACAAAAACGACGCTTCAACTCCTGAAAAGCTTCCACAGCAGCAGAAGACCAATTAACCAAATCAGCACCCTTCTTGGTCAAATCGGTCAATGGTTTGGCAATGCTAGAAAAATTACAGATGAAGCGACGATAAAAATTAGCAAAGCCCAGGAACTTTTGCAGACTTTTCAGAGATGTCGGCTGAATCCAATCCTGGATGGCTTGGACCTTAACTGGATCCATCTCGATAGTAGAAGGGGTAAAGATGAACCCCAAAAATGAAACTTTCTGCACACCGAAGAGACACTTTGATCCCTTCACAAACAAAGAGTTAGCACGCAGGACCTGAAAAACCATTCTGACCTGCTTCACATGAGACTCCCAATCATCTGAGAAGATCAAAATGTCATCCAAGTAAACAATCAGGAATTTATCCAGATACTCACGGAAGATGTCATGCATAAAAGACTGAAACACAGATGGAGCATTGGCAAGTCCGAACGGCATCACTAGATACTCAAAATGACCCTCGGGCGTATTGAATGCAGTTTTCCATTCATCTCCTTGCCTGATTCTCACCAGATTATACGCACCACGAAGATCTATCTTAGTGAACCAACTAGCCCCCTTAATCCGAGCAAACAAGTCAGATAACAATGGCAAGGGATACTGAAATTTAACAGTGATCTTATTAAGAAGGCGGTAATCAATACACGGTCTCAGCGAACCATCCTTCTTGGCTACAAAGAAGAACCCTGCTCCCAGTGGTGATGACGATGGGCGAATATGTCCCTTCTCCAGGGATTCCTTCACATAACTGCGCATAGCGGCGTGTTCGGGCACGGATAAATTAAATAATCGACCTTTAGGGAATTTACTACCAGGAATCAAATTGATAGCACAATCACAATCCCTATGCGGAGGTAGAGCATCGGACTTGGGCTCTTCAAATACATCCTGATAATCAGACAAGAACTCTGGGACCTCAGAAGGGGTGGATGACGAAATCGACAAAAATGGAACATCACCATGTACCCCCTGACAACCCCAGCTGGATACCGACATGGAATTCCAATCCAATACTGGATTATGGGTTTGTAGCCATGGCAACCCCAACACGACCACATCATGCAGATTATGCAACACCAGAAAGCGAATAACTTCCTGATGTGCAGGAGCCATGCACATGGTCAGCTGGGCCCAGTATTGAGGTTTATTCTTGGCCAAAGGTGTAGCATCAATTCCTCTCAATGGAATAGGACACCGCAAAGGCTCCAAGAAAAACCCACAACGTTTAGCATAATCCAAATCCATCAGATTCAGGGCAGCGCCCGAATCCACAAACGCCATGACAGAAAACGACGACAAAGAGCATATCAAGGTAATGGACAGAAGGAATTTGGACTGTACAGTACCAATGACGGCAGACCTAGCGGACCGCTTAGTGCGCTTAGGACAATCAGAAATAGCATGAGTGGAATCACCACAGTAGAAACACAGACCATTCAGACGTCTGTATTCCTGCCGTTCAACTCTAGTCATAGTCCTATCGCACTGCATAGGCTCAGGTTTAACCTCAGGCAGTACCGCCAAATGGTGCACAGATTTACGCTCGCGCAAGCGTCGACCGATCTGAATGGCCAAAGACAAAGACTCATTCAAACCAGCAGGCATAGGAAATCCCACCATGACATCCTTAAGAGCCTCAGAGAGACCCTTTCTGAACAAAGCTGCCAGCGCAGATTCATTCCACTGAGTGAGTACTGACCATTTCCTAAATTTCTGACAATATACTTCTATATCATCCTGACCCTGGCACAAAGCCAGCAAATTTTTCTCAGCCTGATCCACTGAATTAGGCTCATCGTACAGCAATCCGAGCGCCAGGAAAAACGCATCGACACTACTCAATGCAGGGTCTCCTGGTGCAAGAGAAAATGCCCAGTCTTGAGGGTCGCCGCGCAAAAAAGAAATAATAATCAAAACCTGTTGAATAGGATTACCAGAAGAGTGAGGTTTCAAGGCCAGAAATAGCTTACAATTATTTTTGAAACTTAGAAACTTAGTTCTATCTCCAAAAAACAAATCAGGAATAGGAATTCTTGGTTCTAACATAGATTTCTGATCAATAGTATCTTGAATTTTTTGTACATTTATAACGAGATTATCCATTGAAGAGCACAGACCCTGAATATCCATGTCCACACCTGTGTCCAGAATCACCCAAATGTCTAGGGGGAAAAAAAAAAGTGAACACAGAGCAGAAAAAAAAAAAAAAAATGATGTCAGAACTTTTTCTTTCCCTCTATTGAGAATCATTAGTTAGGCTCCTTGTACTGTTATGTTTGCTAATGACAGGTGTTATGAAGGCAATCCAGAAACACAGTGTGCTTAGCGATCAGAGCGCACACAGTGATCTGACAAATACCCAAAAATACAAGAACGAGCTCTGAGACGTGGAAACTCTGTAGACTGCACACCTGATCCTATCCTAAACACAACTAAAAGCGGCTGTGGATTGCGCCTAACAACTACCTAGGCAACACGGCACAGCCTAAGAAACTAGCTAGCCTGAAGATAGAAAAATAGGCCTGACTTGCCCCAGAGAAATTCCCCAAAGGAAAAGGCAGCCCCCCACATATAATGACTGTGAGTAAGATGAAAAGACAAAACGTAGGGATGAAATAGATTCAGCAAAGTGGGGCCCGATATTCTAGGACAGAGCGAGGACAGTAAAGCGAACTTTGCAGTCTACAAAAAACCCTAAAGCAAAACCACGCAAAGGGGGCAAAAAAAACCCACCGTGCCGAACTAACGGCACGGCGGTACACCCTTTGCGTCTCAGAGCTTCCAGCAAAACAAAAGACAAGCTGGACAGAAAAAAAGCAACAAAAAAGCAAAAAGCACTTAGCTATACAGAGCAGCAGGTCACAGGAACAATCAGGAGAAGCTCAGATCCAACACTGAAACATTGACAAGGAGCAAGGATAGCAGCATCAGGCGGAGTTAAGTAATGAAGCAGTTAACGAGCTCACCAGAACACCTGAGGGAGGAAGCTCAGAAGCTGCAGTACCACTTGTGACCACAGGAGTGAATTCAGCCACAGAATTCACAACAGGCTAGATCCTTTTGGTGGCCATCTCTGTCGCGGGATGTGCGTACTTTTGTGCAGTCCTTTGGGATTTGTGCTCGGGCTAAGCCCTGCTGTTCTCGTGCCAGTGGGTTGCTTTTGCCCTTGCCGGTCCCGAAGAGGCCTTGGACACATATCTCTATGGATTTTATTTCAGATCTTCCCGTCTCTCAAAAGATGTCAGTCATTTGGGTGGTCTGTGATCGCTTCTCTAAGATGGTCCATTTGGTACCCTTGTCTAAATTGCCTTCCTCCTCTGATTTGGTGCCATTGTTTTTCCAGCATGTGGTTCGTTTGCATGGCATTCCGGAGAATATCGTTTCTGACAGAGGTTCCCAGTTTGTTTCGAGGTTTTGGCGAGCCTTTTGTGGTAGGATGGGCATTGACTTGTCTTTTTCCTCGGCTTTCCATCCTCAGACTAATGGCCAGACCGAACGAACCAATCAGACCTTGGAAACATATCTGAGATGCTTTGTTTCTGCTGATCAGGATGACTGGGTGTCCTTTTTGCCTTTGGCTGAGTTCGCCCTTAATAATCGGGCCAGCTCGGCTACCTTGGTTTCACCGTTTTTCTGCAACTCTGGGTTCCATCCTCGTTTCTTTTCAGGGCAGGTTGAGTCTTCGGACTGTCCTGGTGTGGATACTGTGGTGGACAGGTTGCAGCAGATTTGGACTCATGTGGTGGACAATTTGACTTTGTCCCAGGAGAAGGCTCAACGTTTCGCTAATCGCAGACGCTGTGTGGGTCCCCGACCTCGGGTTGGGGACTTGGTTTGGTTATCTTCTCATCATATTCCTATGAAGGTTTCCTCTCCTAAGTTTAAACCTCGTTTTATTGGTCCGTATAGGATTTCTGAGGTTCTTAATCCTGTGTCTTTTCGTCTGACCCTTCCAGATTCATTTTCCATACATAACGTATTCCATAGGTCATTGTTGCGGAGATACGTGGCACCTATGGTTCCATCTGTTGATCCTCCTGCCCCGGTTTTGGTGGAGGGGGAGTTGGAGTATATTGTGGAGAAGATTTTGGATTCTCGTGTTTCAAGGCGGAAACTCCAGTATCTGGTTAAGTGGAAGGGTTATGCTCAGGAAGATAATTCCTGGGTCTTTGCCTCTGATGTCCATGCTCCCGATCTTGTTCGTGCCTTTCATATGGCTCATCCTGGTCGTCCTGGGAGCTCTGGTGAGGGTTCGGTGACCCCTCCTCAAGGGGGGGTACTGTTGTGAATTCTGTGGCAGAGCTCCCTCCTGTGGTCACAAGTGGTACTTCGGCTGGTTCTCTCTGTGAGCTTCCGTTGGTGGAGGAAAGTGGTACTGCGGCTTCTGAGTTTCCTTCCTCAGGTGATGTGGTGAAGTCGTTAGGTGCTTCTCTATTTAACTCTACCTAGTGCTTTGATCCTGGTTTCCAGTCAATGTTCTAGTATTGGACCTGTTTCCTCCTGGATCGTTCCTATGGCCTGCTGCTCTGCATAGCTAAGTTCCTCTTTGCTATTTGTTTGCTGTTTTTTTCTGTCCAGCTTGTCAATTTGTTTTTTTCTGCTTGCTGGAAGCTCTGGGACGCAGAGGGTGTACCTCCGTGCCGTTAGTTCGGTACGGAGGGTCTTTTTGCCCCCTTTGCGTGGTTTTTGTAGGGTTTTGTGTTGACTGCAAAGTTACCTTTCCTATCCTCGCTCTGTTCAGAAAGTTGGGCCTCGCTTTGCTAAATCTATTTCATCTCTACGTTTGTCTTTTCATCTTAACTCACAGTCATTATATGTGGGGGCTGCCTTTTCCTTTGGGGTATTTCTCTGAGGCAAGGTAGGCTTATTTTCTATCTTCAGGCTAGCTAGTTTCTCAGGCCGTGCCGAGTTGCATAGGCAGCGTTAGGCGCAATCCACGGCTGCCTTTAGTGTGGTTGGAGAGGATTAGGGATTGCGGTCAACAGAGTTCCCACGTCTCAGAGCTCGTTCTTGTTTTGTGGGTTATTGCCAGGTCACTGTATGTGCGCTGACCTCTATGTCCATTGTGGTACTGAATTACCTTTCATAACAGATGGCCAATATACTACGTCACTGGGCAATATACTACGTGGCTCTGTGCTGTATACTACATCACTGGGCAATATACTATGTGGCTCTGTGCTGTATACTACATCACTGGGCAATATACTACTTTGCTGTGCAATATACTATGTGGCTCTGTGCTGTATGCTACGTAACTGGGCAATATATTACGTCACTGGGCAATATACTATGTGGCTGGGCAATATACTACATGGCTGGGCAATATACTACATGGCTGGGCAATATACTATGTGGCTCTGTGCTGTATACTACGCCACTGGGCAATATACTATGTGGCTCTGTGCTGTATACTACGTAACTGGGCAATATACTACGTCACTGGGCAATATACTATGTGGCTGGGCAATATACTACGTGGCTGGGCAATATACTACGTGGCTCTGCGCTGTATACTACGCCACTGGGCAATATACTACGTGGCTCTGTGCTGTATACTACGTAACTGGGCAATATACTACGTCACTGGGCAATATACTACGTGGCTGAGCAATATTCTACGTCACTGTGCAATATACTATGTGGCTCTGTGCTGTATACTACGTAACTGGGCAATATACTACATCACTGGGCAATATACTACGTGGCTGGGGAATATACTATGTCGCTGTGCAATATACTAAGTGGCTCTGTGCTGTATACTATGTAACTGGGCAATATACTACGTCACTGGGCAATATACTACGTAGCTGGGCAATATACTACGTGGCTGGGCAATATACTACGTGGCTGGGCAATATACTACGTGGCTGGCCAATATACTACGTGGCTAGGCAATATACTACGTGGCTGGGCAATATACTTTGTGTCTGGCCAATATACTGCGTGGCTGGGCAATATACTACGTGGGATGAGCAATATACTACATGGCCATGCATATTCTAGAATACCCAATGCGTTAGAATCGGGCCACCATCTAGTCTATATATATAATCCTCTAAGGGGTACTTCCGTCTGTTTGTCTGTCTGTCCCAGAAATCCCTGTCACAGACCGGCCGCGAATTCGCCCCTTCTTACTCTCTGTCAGTGCCCCCTCCAGTCAGCGCTCACACAGGGTTAATGGCTGCGTTACACCTCATTATGCCGCGGTGTAATGCAGTCTGTTAAAGCTGCTATTAACCCTGTGTGACCAACTTTTTACTATTGATGCTGCCTATGCAGCATCAATAGTAAAAAGATCTAATGTTAAAAATAATAAACAAAATAAAAAATCATTATATTCTCACCTTCCGTCACCTTTCCCGCTGCTCCTCGCGACGCTCCGGTCCATGCATTGTGGTCTCGCAAGATGATGACGTAGCGGTCTCGTGAGACCACTGCATCATCATCTCGCGAGACTGCAATGCATTCTTGCGATCGGAGCGTCGCGAGGAGCATCGTTAAATGCTTGGGCTGGATCCGGGGGCCGACGGAAGGTGAATATATAACTATTTTTTATTTTAATTCTTTTTTTTAACAGGGATATGGTGCCCACATTGCTATATACAACATAGGCTGTGTTAGATACAACATGGGCTGTGTTATAAACTGTGTGGGCTGTGTTATATACTACGTCTCTGTGCTATATACTACGTGGCTGTGGTATATATTATGTGGCTGGGCAATATACTACATTGCCGTGCTCTATACTACATGGCCTGTGTTATATACTGCATGGGCTGTGTTATATACTGCATGGGCTGTGTTATATACTGCGTGGGCTGTGTTATATACTGCGTTTCTGTGCTATATACTACGTGGGCTGTGTTATATACTGCATGGGCTGTGTTATATACTGCGTGGGCTGTGTTATATACTATGTCTCTGTGCTATATACTACGTGGCTGTGGTATATATTACGTGGATGGGCAATATACTACATCATTGTGCTCTATACTATGTGGCCTGTGTTATATACTGCATGGGCTGTGTTATATACTACTTCTCTGTGCTATATACTGCATGGCTGTGCTATATATTATGTGGCTGTGCAATATATTATGTGGCTGTACAATATATTATGTGGCTGTGCAATATATTATATGGTTGGGCAATATACTATGTGGGCTGTGTTATATACTGCATGGGCTGTGTTATATACTGCGTGGATTGTATTTTATACTATGTCTCTGTGCTATATACTACATGGCTGTGGTATATATTACGTGGCTGGGCAATATACTACATCGCTGTGCTCTATACTATGTGGCCTGTGTTATATACTGCATGGGCTGTGTTATATACTACGTCTCTGTGCTATATACTATGTGGCTGTGCAATATATTATGTGGCTGTGCAATATATTACGTGGCTGTGCAATATATTTCGTGGCTGTGCAATATACTACGTGGGCTGTGTTATATACTGCGTGGGTTGTGTTATATGCTGCATGGGCTGTGTTAAATACTATGTCTCTGTGCTATATACTACGTGTCTGTGGTATATATTACGTGGCTGGGCAATATACTACATTGCTGTGCTCTATACTATGTGGCCTGTGTTATATACTGCATGGGCTGTGTTATATACTACTTCTCTGTGCTATATACTACGTGGCTGTGCTATATACTACGTGGCTGTGCAATATATTACGTGGCTGTGCAATATATTACGTGGCTGGGCAATATATTACGTGGCTGTGCTATGTACTACGGGGGCTGCGCTATATACTACGTGACTAGGCAATATACTACGTGGGCTGTGCTATATACTATGTGGGCTGTGCTATATACTACATGGGCTGTGCTATATACTACGTGGGCTGTGTTATATACTACATGGGCTGTGTTATATACTAAGTGGGCTGTATGTTACTTGGCTGTGCTATATTTCTCTGCTGTATCTGTGCATCATGAATCGTGGTATGTGTTAAAGAGGGGGACCCACTGGGTCTGCGGCCTGTCATATAGCAGAGTGCCCTGTCACTGCTGCAGCCAGCATTCATCTTGATTTGCATTGTCACCAGGGCTGACTCCAGTTTTTTGTGGGCCCAAGCGAAAGAGTCTCAGTGGGCCCCTTTAACACATAACATGATTTCTGATGCACAGATAATAAATGTAGATATAGTACAATGCCAAAGATTTCACTTACTTCCTACATTACATGAGTGATATATATTGTAAATACCACATAGTCCTACTCACCTCTCTCGTTCCTGCCGCTGGTCCAATATAATCTGCGCCTTCTGACTCTCTGCAGTGATCAGGACAGAGAGCGTGCTGCAGTGATGTCGTTGCGCCCTCTGCCCTGATACTTCATAAAGTTAGAAGCAGCTGAAGACACTGCAGCTGCTGGGAACGAGCGCATTTAAAGGGCCCGTACCACTAAAAAATTTTTATTTTTTTTATTTTTCCCTCTTCTCTCTCTGGGACCCACTGGGCATTTCACCGGTACTCCACCAGGCCAGTCCGACTCTGACCCCATATATTAGTTAGCCCCTTAACACAAAATGAGGCACATGTATGTGATTGCTGGGTGACCGCATGTTGGGGGCAGCAGGAGCTGAGCTTTCTCCACATGCAGTATTACACAGCAGGCATCTGTATGTAGCAGCAGTGACTGGAGCTGAGCTTTGATTGCGCCCGTTAACCCATATAAATGCCACTGTTAATCACTGATAGTGGCTTTTAAATCAGCTTCCTGTGATATATTCATTGGGCACTGATGGGTTACCACCTAGATCCTCCTGTGAAGCTCAGCCACAGGTTGATAAGAAACCTCTCTTTTCACTATTTAATGCAATACTGTAGTATTGCACCATGTGGTATAAGCGATCAGACGATCGCAGGTCCAGGTGACTATAAAAAGTAAATAATGAAAAAAAAAATACGTAAAAAATACCCCTTCCATCATTAAACATAAAGTAAAAAAATAAACATATTTTATATAGTCCAGTGTATCAAAACATAAAATTAATTAACTCATATGGTAGACTCCATAAAGAAAAAAGAATCAAATTACCATCCCTCCCTCAAAAAATGCAATAAAAAAATTGAAAAAAAGGACTATTGTGTTTTTTTTCATAGCTTAAGTAAAGATGGTCACGTCACTTTGTCCCACTAAACAGTACAGGTCATGGGATGTTTATCCATAACATGTATCTGTAAAGCTAAATTACACCAGTATATAGGTAAACAAACACTTTTAATCTTCTATGCAAATCCCTGGCTTTCATTCATGTGTGTGGCTCTGGATATCAGTCCAATAACGCTCCTCTTGCTGTAGTTACACCCAACGCAGTTTGAATGATGGTCTAAAAGTGCCATCCACATGTATGTGTAACAAGGTGGCATGGGGTGGTAGTCATGGGCGAGTCTACTAAGTCAGTCAGTGAATACCCCGGCACCTTGCACAAGGAGAAATATCTACTCAAGGTGTCTACTGGAATTCTGGTCCATGAAGCACCACAGAGTCATAGTTCTTTCCCAACGTTTGAACTTTTAATCAACATGAGGTAAATTCAGCAAATGAGATAACAAATCCTGAGCTGTCCCTATTTAAAGATGCTGCTCCATCGGCAATAGCAGCAGCAGAAGAATTAGCTCCCAATCAGCTCCTGGGTACTAACAGTCTCTTAGAGGGCACCTCCTTAGTCCTAGTGCCCATTCTTATTGCCCGACAGGCCTGTGGCAATCCTTTCCCCAGCCGAGGGTCCATTCTGTCCCAAACAGGGACACACGCATTCCCCAGATGGGACACTTCCTGCCTCAGGCAATCCTGCCCGGGCTTTACTTAGGAGACAGGAGCTTCCTGTCCCTTTGAGGCTGCAAGTCCAGTTCACTGAATTAACTCTTACTATCCCTAATGCTAACATGTTCATTACAACACAGTAGATACAATACAAGGCATAGAATAGAATAGCATCACACATTACACATGGCATTATTAAAACAGTACAACATAGGAAAACTTCAGGGCACCTCATGGGGCACATATGCCCGACATAAAGGAGAGAGGGCACACTGAGGGTCCTCCTCCTTACATCTGGAAGGATTTGCATAGAAGGTAAGCAAAGATTAATTTTTTTTTTTACTTATATACTGGGGGCATTGAGCTTTACAGGCACATGTTAGGGATGTACATTACATGACCTGTACTGCATTGTGGGCAGTTTAGTATGTCCAAAACACGTGGCAGGTTCCCTTAAAATAAAAATATCAATGCAAATTGGGTATCACCATGATCGTACTAAGCTTTAGAATTTTTTTCACTTTTTTAATAATTTCATTCCACTCAGAAGTTTGCTTCCTTTTCTTCAGTACATTTTATGGTAAAACTCATCCCACAAAAAACAAGCCCTAATATGGCTATGTCAATGGCAAAAAAAAGTTATAGCACTTGGAAAAGGCAAAAAAATTAAGAAATCTCATGCCAGAAACAATGTTTGCATTCAAAGCTCCCGCTCGCAGCAGAGCAATAGCAGATTATTAGCATATGGCATCCAATGCTCTTGCATGAGAGAATCATCGGATGCCATACCCTAATGGAACCCCGGCCTAGGAGTGAAGAGTAATGAGTTATTGTTGCTCAACTGTTCCATATGCTTAAATGAAAATTCTCTATTTGTATCAGTATTTGACACAGCATTACTTTCGGGACCTGACAACTTACTTGAATGATTAGAGATGCTGAAAATGGGCAGAGGTTGGAATAGAATGCAGAAGTTGAGAATGGTTGAGGATGAGGAAGGGATTGGATAGAATGTAATAGGCTGAAGATGAGTAAGCCATGGGCTAAAGATGAGTAAGCCATGGGATAGGATGCAGTGGGTCGAGAATGGTTGAAGATGGGGAAGGGATAGGATAGGATGCAGTGGGCTGCAGATGAGGAAGAGATGTAATAGAATGACATGGACTGAAGATGAGGAAGGGATGGGATGCCATGGACTGAAGATGAAGAAGGCATTGGATAGGATGCATGGGATTTAGAATGGTTAAAGATGAGGAAGGGGTGGGATAGGATGCAGTTGGTTGAGAATGGTTGAGGATCGGGAAGGAATGGAATAGGATGCAACAGGCTGAAGAAGAGTAAGGAATGGGATAAGATACCTTGGGCTGAAGATGAGGAAGGCATGAGATAGGATGCAGGGAGTTGAGAATGGTTGAGGAGGAGGAAGGGATAGGATAGGATGCAATGCACTGAAAACAGAAGGCATGGGATAGGATACAATGGGTTGAAGACGAGGAAGAGTTGAGATAGGATGCTACAGGCTGAAGATGAGTAAGGATGCAGAGGGGTTGAGAATGGTTGAGGATGAGGAAGAGATGGAAAGGGAATCTGATAGAATGCAATGGGATATAGATGAGGAAGCAATGTGATAAAATGCAATGGTCATTCGATGTGGAAGGGATGGGTTAGGATGCAATAAGCTGAAGATGAGTAAGGGATGTGTTAAGATGCAGGAGGTTTGAATTGATGAGGGCCAGGAAGTGATAGGATAGAATGAAGGGGGATGGGGATTGTGAGGAGGGGGATGGAGTTTCTGTTTACACAGGTGCCTTCCAAATGCTGAGCTAATATAATGAGTGATGATGAAATCCATTCAATAGATAATCACAATTCTACGGTAAGTGGATTTAAATGACAATACACAAGCTTAGAATATTCCTTTGACTCGTCACCTTATGGCCTCGACTTTAAATACCTACCTAATTAATATTAATAGATATCAAATGAAAGTGTACAAGGTAATTAGTTTCTATAGTATTACCAGTACTACATGTACAATATAATGTGCCCTTGTCCATTGCTGGAACTGCACATCCCATCATTTTCCACAATAGATGAGAAACATGACATTACCATAATAACGCTTGGGGAGAATACAGAGGACATTTTTTAATATTATATTTATTATAAAATTATATTCACCTAAGAATTATGCAGATGAAGCAATTAATGCACAAGTGGTCTGGTAGGAAGACTTTAAACATGAGAATTATATGTGCCAGCCTGATAGAAAATAAGCATGGCTGAAGTGATACATGAATTTTTTATTTGGAATACAAACATTGTTTTCAGCACTTCAATTTTCATTGATTTTTGCCTTGTTTTTGTGTTCTTTTATCCTAGCATATAGCATCATTTGATAATGTCATGTAGTCTAAGACCTCTTCTTCTCTGTAGCTAACTACAATGACCTTTATCCATAAATGCAACCTTTTTTGTAATGGTACAAATAATTTATTTTAAAAGCAACCATCTGTCAGAATTTGTGATGATATTTTACCATTAGTCCTGATTTACAATGCAGTAATGCACAAGTAATTCACGAGGCGTTTTATTGCCTGTGGTAATCACTATGGAGTTGGTTGAACAGTGGCTCACACCTCCTTGGCTTTTTACCTATTTTGTTACATTACAACCTATGATTAAATATTGTTGAATTCCGACCCAGGGAACTATATGCCGGTGAGTCTGACGTCTATACCAGGAAAGATCTTTGAACAAATTATTAAACAACATGTATGTAAGCACCTGGATAAGAATAAAGTGATTAAACAGAGTCAGCATGGGTTTGTAACTAATAAGTCATGTAAGACTAACTTAATTTCCTTCTATGACAGAATCACTGACTGGGTGGATCAGGGAAATGCTGTAGATATAGTATATCTTGACTTCAGCAAAAGCATTTGACAAAGTATCTCACACAATCCTTATTGAAAAAATGACTAAGTATGGAATGCACAAGGCAACTGTTAGGTGGATTCATAACTGGCTTAGTGATCGGACCCAAAGAGTGGTCATAAATGGCTGCACATCCAGTTGGAAGAATGTCTCAAGTGAGGTACCACTGGGCTCTGTCTTGGGCCCTGTATTGTTCAACACCTTTATCAATGATTTAGATGAAGGAATTGAGGGTAAACTGATAAAATTTGCTCATGACACAAAGATAGGAGGGCTAATTAATACTAGAGAAGAGAGAGAGGATTTAAAAATATATAAATAAACTGGAGCAGTGGGCGGCAACTAACAGACTGGTTTTTAACGGAAAAATGCAAAGTACTACATCTGTGCAATAAAAATTAAAAAAGCATATACAGAATGGGAGGAATAGGGCTAAGCAACAGCACATCTGAAAAAGACTTGGGTGTTATGATTAGGTAATTCAGTACCACAATGGACATAGAAGTCAGAGCACATACAGTGACTTCACAATAACCCAAAAACATAGAACGAGCTTTGAGACGTGGGAACTCTGCTGACCGCAATCCCTAATCCTCTCCAACCACACTAAAGGCAGCCGTGGATTGCGCCTAACGCTCCCTATGCAACTCGGCACAGCCTGAGAAACTAGCTAGCCTGAAGATAGAAAATAAGCCTACCTTGCCTCAGAGAAATACCCCAAAGGAAAAGGCAGCCCCCCACATATAATGACTGTGAGTAAGATGAAAAGACAAACGTAGAGATGAAATAGATTTAGCAAAGTGAGGCCCGACTTACTGAACAGAGCGAGGATAGGAAAGGTAACTTTGCGGTCAACACAAAACCCTACAAACAACCACGCAAAGGGGGCATAAAGACCCTCCGTACCGACTAACGGCACGGAGGTACACCCTCTGCGTCCCAGAGCTTCCAGCAAGCAAGAAAAACCAAATAAGCAAGCTGGACAGAAAAAAACCAGAAAACAAAAATAACAATAGCGGAACTTAGCTATGCAGAGCAGCAGGCCACAGGAACGATCCAGGAGGAAGCAAGTCCAATACTAGAACATTGACTGGAGGCCAGGATCAAAGCACTAGGTGGAGTTAAATAGAGCAGCACCTAACGACTTCACCACATCACCTGAGGAAGGAAACTCAGAAGCCGCAGTACCACTTTCCTCCACCAACGGAAGCTCATAGAGAGAATCAGCCAAAGTACCACTTGTGACCACAGGAGGGAGCTCTGCCACAGAATTCACAACAGTACCCCCCCTTGAGGAGGGGTCACCGAACCCTCACCAGAGCCCCCAGGACGACCAGGATGAGCCATATGAAAGGCACGAACAAGATCGGGAGCATGGACATCAGAGGCAAAGACCCAGGAATTATCTTCCTGAGCATAACCCTTCCACTTAACCAGATACTGGAGTTTCTGTCTTGAAACACGAGAATCCAAAATCTTCTCCACAATATACTCCAACTCCCCCTCCACCAAAACCGGAGCAGGAGGATCAACAGATGGAACCATAGGTGCCACGTATCTCCGCAACAATGACCTATGGAATACGTTATGGATGGAAAAAGAATCTGGAAGGGTCAAACGAAAACACACAGGATTAAGAACCTCAGAAATCCTATACGGACCAATGAAACGAGGTTTAAACTTAGGAGAGGAAACCTTCATAGGAATATGACGAGAAGACCACCAAACCAAATCCCCAACACGAAGTCGGGGACCCACACAGCGTCTGCGATTAGCGAAACGTTGAGCCTTCTCCTGGGACAAGGTCAAATTGTCCACTACATGAGTCCAAATCTGCTGCAACCTGTCCACCACAGTATCCACACCAGGACAGTCCGAAGACTCAACCTGCCCTGAAGAGAAACGAGGATGGAACCCAGAGTTGCAGAAAAACGGCGAAACCAAGGTAGCCGAGCTGGCCCGATTATTAAGGGCGAACTCAGCCAAAGGCAAAAAGGACACCCAGTCATCCTGATCAGCAGAAACAAAGCATCTCAGATATGTTTCCAAGGTCTGATTGGTTCGTTCGGTCTGGCCATTAGTCTGAGGATGGAAAGCCAAGGAAAAAGACAAGTCAATGCCCATCCTTGCACAAAAGGCTCGCCAAAACCTCGAAACAAACTGGGAACCTCTGTCAGAAATGATATTCTCTGGAATGCCATGCAAACGAACCACATGCTGGAAGAACAATGGCACCAAATCAGAGGAGGAAGGTAATTTAGACAAGGGTACCAAATGGACCATCTTAGAGAAGCGATCACAGACCACCCAAATGACTGACATTTTTTGAGAGACGGGAAGATCTGAAATAAAATCCATAGACATATGTGTCCAAGGCCTCTTCGGGACCGGCAAGGGCAAAAGCAACCCACTGGCACGAGAACAGCAGGGCTTAGCCCGAGCACAAATCCCACAGGACTGCACAAAAGAACGCACATCCCGCGACAGAGATGGCCACCAAAAGGATCTAGCCACTAACTCTCTGGTACCAAAGATTCCAGGATGACCAGCCAACACCGAACAATGAACCTCAGAGATAACTTTATTCGTCCACCTATCAGGGACAAACAGTTTCTCCGCTGGACAACGATCAGGTTTATTAGCCTGAAATTTTTGCAGCACCCGCCGCAAATCAGGGGAGATGGCAGACACAATTACTCCCTCTTTGAGAATACCCGCAGGCTCAGATAAACCCGGAGAGTCGGGCACAAAATTCCTAGACAGGGCATCCGCCTTCACATTTTTAGAGCCCGGAAGGTACGAAACCACAAAGTCAAAACGGGCAAAAAACAGCGACCAACGAGCCTGTCTAGGATTCAACCGCTTGGCAGACTCGAGATAAGTCAAGTTCTTATGATCAGTCAAGACCACCACGCGATGCTTAGCTCCTTCAAGCCAATGACGCCACTCCTCGAATGCCCACTTCATGGCCAGCAACTCTCGATTGCCAACATCATAATTTCGCTCAGCAGGCGAAAACTTCCTGGAAAAGAAGGCGCATGGTTTCATCACCGAGCAATCAGAACTTCTCTGCGACAAAACAGCCCCCGCTCCAATCTCAGAAGCATCAACCTCGACCTGGAATGGAAGCGAAACATCTGGTTGACACAACACAGGGGCAGAAGAAAAACGACGCTTCAACTCTTGAAAAGCTTCCACAGCAGCAGAAGACCAATTGACCAAATCAGCACCCTTCTTGGTCAAATCGGTCAATGGTTTAACAATACTAGAAAAATTGCAGATGAAACGACGATAAAAATTAGCAAAGCCCAGGAACTTTTGCAGACTTTTCAGAGATGTCGGCTGAGTCCAATCATGGATGGCTTGGACCTTAACAGGGTCCATCTCGATAGTAGAAGGGGAAAAAATGAACCCCAAAAATGAAATCTTCTGAACACCAAAGAGACACTTTGATCCCTTCACAAACAAAGAATTAGCACGCAGGACCTGAAACACCGTTCTGACCTGCTTCACATGAGACTCCCAATCATCCGAGAAGACCAAAATATCATCCAAGTATACAATCAGGAATTTATCCAGGTACGCTCGGAAGATGTCATGCATAAAGGACTGAAACACTGATGGAGCATTGGCAAGTCCGAATGGCATTACTAGGTACTCAAAATGGCCCTCGGGCGTATTAAATGCAGTTTTCCATTCATCGCCTCGCTTAATACGCACAAGATTATACGCACCACGAAGATCTATCTTGGTGAACCAACTAGCCCCCTTAATCCGAGCAAACAAATCAGATAACAGCGGCAAGGGGTACTGAAATTTAACCGTGATCTTATTTAGAAGGCGGTAATCTATACAAGGTCTCAGCGAACCATCCTTCTTGGCCACAAAAAAGAACCCCGCTCCTAATGGCGACGATGACGGGCGAATGTGCCCCTTCTCCAAGGACTCCTTCACGTAACTCCGCATAGCGGCGTGCTCAGGCACAGATAAATTAAACAGTCGACCTTTTGGGAATTTACTACCAGGAATCAAATCGATAGCACAATCACAATGCCTATGCGGAGGTAGGGTATCGGACTTGGGCTCATCAAATACATCCCGGTAATCAGACAAGAACTCTGGGACCTCAGAAGGGGTGGATGACGAAATAGACAGAAATGGGACATCACCATGTACCCCCTGACAACCCCAGCTGGACACAGACTTGGATTTCCAATCTAATACTGGATTATGGACTTGTAGCCATGGCAACCCCAACACGACCACATCATGCAGATTATGCAACACCAGAAAGCGAATAACCTCCTGATGTGCAGGAGCCATGCACATGGTCAGCTGGGTCCAGTACTGAGGCTTATTCTTGGCCAAAGGCGTAGCATCAATTCCTCTCAATGGAATAGGACACTGCAAGGGCTCCAAGAAAAACCCACATCGCCTAGCATACTCCAAGTCCATCAAATTCAGGGCAGCGCCTGAATCCACAAATGCCATGACAGAATAAGACGACAAAGAGCAGATCAAGGTAACGGACAAAAGAAATTTTGACTGTACCGTACCAATGGTGGCAGACCTAGCGAACCGCTTAGTGCGCTTAGGACACTCAGAGATAGCATGAGTGGAATCACCACAGTAGAAACACAGCCCATTCTGACGTCTGTGTTCTTGCCGTTCAACTCTGGTCAAAGTCCTATCGCACTGCATAGGCTCAGGTTTATGCTCAGATAATACCGCCAAATGGTGCACAGATTTACGCTCACGCAAGCGTCGACCGATCTGAATGGCCAAAGACATAGACTCATTCAGACCAGCAGGCATAGGAAATCCCACCATGACATCCTTAAGGGCTTCAGAGAGACCCTTTCTGAAAATAGCTGCGCGCGCACCTTCATTCCATTGAGTGAGTACGGACCACTTTCTAAATTTCTGACAATATACCTCTATCTCATCCTGACCCTGACACAGAGCCAGCAAATCTTTCTCTGCCTGATCCACTGAATTAGGCTCATCGTACAGCAATCCGAGCGCCAGAAAAAACGCATCAATATTACATAATGCAGGATCTCCTGGCGCAAGAGAAAATGCCCAGTCCTGAGGGTCGCCACGTAAAAAAGAAATAATGATCCTAACTTGTTGGACTGGGTCACCAGAGGAGCGAGGTTTCAAAGCCAGAAATAGTTTACAATATTTTTGAAACTCAGAAATTTAGTTCTATCTCCAAAAAACAAATCAGGAATAGGAATTCTTGGTTCCAACATAGAATTCTGAACCACAAAGTCTTGAATATTTTGTACTCTTGCCGTGAGCTGATCCACACATGAAGACAGACCTTTAATGTCCATCGCTACACCTGTGTCCTGAACCACCCAAATGTCTAGGGGAAAAAAAGGCAAAACACAGTGCAGAGAAAAAAAAATGGTCTCAGAACTTCTTTTTTCCCTCTATTGAGAATCATTAGTACTTTGGGCCTCCAGTACTGTTATGATTAGGTAATTCAGTACCACAATGGACATAGAAGTCAGAGCACATACAGTGACCTGACAATAACCCAAAAACATAGAACGAGCTCTGAGACGTGGGAACTCTGCTGACCGCAATCCCTAATCCACTCCAACCACACTAAAGGCAGCCGTGCATTGCGCCTAACGCTCCCTATGCAACTTGGGACAGCCTGAGAAACCAGCTAGCCTGAAGATAGAAAATAAGCCTACCTTGCCTCAGAGAAATACCCCAAAGGAAAAGGCAGCCCCCCACATATAATGACTGTGAATAAGATGAAAAGACAAACGTAGAGATGAAATAGATTTAGCAAAGTGAGGCCCGACTTACTGAACAGAGCGAGGATAGGAAAGGTAACTTTGCGGTCAACACAAAACCCTACAAACAACCACGCAAAGGGGGCAAAAAGACCCTCCATACCGACTAACGGCACGGAGGTACACCCTCTGCGTCCCAGAGCTTCCAGCAAGCAAGAAAAACCAAATAGGCAAGCTGGACAGAAAAAAAACAGAAAACAAAAATAACAATAGCGGAACTTAGCTATGCAGAGCAGCAGGCCACAGGAACGATCCAGGAGGAAGCAAGTCCAATACTAGAACATTGATTGGAGGCCAGGATCAAAGCACTAGGTGGAGTTAAATAGAGCAGCACCTAACGACTTCACCACATCACCTGAGGAAGGAAACTCAGAAGCCGCAGTACCACTTTCCTCCACCAACAGAAGCTCATAGAGAGAATCAGCCGAAGTACCACTTGTGACCACAGGAGGGAGCTCTGCCACAGAATTCACAACACTTGGGTATAGTAATAGATCACAGACTGAACATGAATCAACCATGTGATGCAGCAGCAAAAAAGGCAAATACAATTCTGGGATGCATTAACAGAAGCATATAGTCTAAATCATGTGAAGTCATTATTGCCCTCTACTCCTCTTTGGTCAGACCTCATCTGGAATACTGTGTCCAGTTTTGGGCACCACATTTTAAAAAAGATATCAGCAAACTGGAGCAAGTTCAGAGAAGAGCGACCAGAATGGTGACTGGTCTGCAAACCATGTCCCTTAAGGAACGTTTACAGGAATTCGGAATGTTTAGCTTGCAAAAAAGAAGAATAAGAGGAGACTTAATAGCTGTCTACAAATATCTCAAGGGCGGTCACATTGTAGAAGGATCATCTTTATTCTCAGTTGCACGAGGAAAGACTAGAAGCAATGGGATGAAACTGAATGGGAGGAGACACAGATTAGATATTAGAAAAAACTTTTTGACAGTTAGGGTGATCGATGAGTGAAACAGGCTGCCACGAGAGGTGGTGAGTTCTCCTTCAATGGAAGTCTTCAAACAGAGGCTTGACAGACATCTGTCTGGGATGATTTAGTGAATTCTGATTTGAGCAGGGGGTTGGACCAGATGATCCAGGAGGTCCCTTCCAACTCCACCATTCTATGATTCTATGATTCTATGACTCATGTGTCATGCATCAGCACTAAATTGTTTAAGTTGGTGAAGTGAAGTGAGAAAAATATAGGCAAAAATTAAATTTATGGGATCAAATAACTAAAAATTGGCATGTGCATATGTATTCACCCCTGTTGCTATGAAACACCTAAAAGTTTCTGGTGCAAGCAATTACCTTCAAGTCACATGCTCAGTGAAATGAAGTCCACCTGTGTGAAACCTAAGTGTCACATGGTCTGTCAGTGTATGCACCCCTTTTCTGAAAGGCCACAGAGGCCACAACATCATTAAGCAAGAGGAACCACTAACCAAACAACACCATGAAGACCAAGGAGATCTGCAAACAAGTCAGGGACAAAGTTGTTGAGAAGTCCAAGTCAGAGTTGGGTTATAAAAAAAAAATCAAATCTATGATGAACCTCCAGAGTATCATGAAATCAATTATCAACAAATGGAAAGAACATGGTACCACAACTAACCTGCCAAGAGAGGGCCACCCAACAAATTTCTCAGTCCGGGTAAGGAAGGCTTCAAGCAGAAAGTAAACACAGAGGGAGCTGCAGAGTTCCCAAGCAGAGATTGGAGTATCTCTCTATACGAACACAATAAGCCATACACTCCATAGAAGTGTCAGTTAAGAAAGAGTGGGCAGAAAAAAAGCCTTTACTTACACACAAAAATTGTAAGGCTCATTTTGAGTTTGCCAAAATACATGTGGGAGACCCCCCCAAATGTATGTAAAAATGTGATGTGCTCAGATGGGACCAAAATTGAACTTTTTGGCCACCAAGGTAAATGGTATGTCTGGCACCAAACCAACACAGCTCATCACCCCAAGAACACCATCCCCACAGTTAAGCATGGTGGTGGCAGCATCATGCTGTTGGGATGTTTTCAGGAACAAAGACAGGGAAAATGGTCCAAGTTAAGGGGAAGATGTATGTTGTGAAATATAGGGATATTCTTGAGTAAAACCTGTTTCAGTCTGTCAGTGATTTGAGACTGTGACGGAGGTTCACGTCCCAACAAGTAACGACCCAATGCATACTGCTAAAGCAACACTTGATTGGTTTAAGGGGAAACATGTAAATGTTTTGAAGTGGCATACTCAATGCCCAGTCCATAATCCAATTGAGACTCTGTGGTCAGACTAAAAGATTGCTGTTCACAAGAGGAAACCATCTAACTTGAAGGAGCAGGAGCTGAAGCAGTTTTGCCTTGAATTATGGGCAAAAATCCCAGCAAAAAAATTTGGAAAGCTCATAGAGACTTATCCAAAATGGCTTGCAGTTGTAATTGCTGCAAAAGGAGGCTCTACCAAGTAATGACTTTAGGGGGCGAATAGTTACACCCACTGAAATGTTCAATTATTTTGTCCTATTTATTGTTTTCTGCATAATAATAATAATAAAAAATATTCACAGTTGTAGGCATGTTCTTTACATTAATTGATGCGAACCCTTAAGACAACAGTGACATTTCAGGTTGTTAGGGAGCAAAACATGAAAAATGCCAAGGGGTGAATACTTTTGTAAGCTACTGTATAATAAATTTCCTCAAGAGATAAAAAAAAAGCACAGCAGCACTCTGTGAATGCCAAGACATATAGTGTCAATGGAAATATCAACTTCTAACCGCATTGTCCCTCAGCAAGATGTACTTACAAAAAAGTGAAGGTTCTTAGTGCATAAATTGGCCAATTCATGCGTGCCCTTCAACCACAGCAGGGTGACGCAGTGGATGCTGCGTCTGCACCGATATGTCACAGGCTGCAACTGTGTAAAGCCTTTTCGTTTCCACAGACTGAACAAGCTTCAGTGCATTTATATACCAGTATTTAACCCCATCATATCCAGTGATCCCCCTTCTTTCGTCTAAGCCGACCATTTTCGTCCCACTAATTCTGGAGTACGCAACTGATGAAAGTCTATGTTTGAGACCGAAGCGTTTTGCTTTACCTTGAAGTACCACTGTCTGGGACCTAATAAATTATTTGTTTCATATTAGAATAAGTTAAGTGCCAGGTTCTGTCTTCTACATATTGCTACAGTTTATGAACCTACCTTGGCACCACCATATAGTTGTGCGCACGTTTATCTTTGAACATCTCCTGGGCTGCAAGCCTACAAATTTGAATGGGCAAGTAGAATTGGTTGAGAACACCCGCAGGTCAATGGGAGGAGTGCATTTTCAGAGCAGAGGGAGCCACATCTGTTGTGAATTCTGTTGTCAAGCTCCCTCCTGTGGTCATGTATGGTACTTCGGCTGGTTCTGTCCATGGACTTCCTCTGGTGGCTGTGAGTGGAGCTGCTGCTTCTGAGTTTCCGTCCACAGGTGACGAGGTTAATTCTTTAGCAGGCTGCTCTATTTAACTCCACTTAGATCATTGCTCCATGCCAGCTGTCAATGTTCTAGTATTGGTCTAGTTCGCTCCTGGATCGTTCTGGTGACCTGTCTTCTCCAGCAGAAGCTAAGTTCCTGCTTGTTTTTCTCTTGTTTGCTATTTTTTCTGTCCAGCTTGCTATTTTGATTTTTGTCTTGCTTGCTGGAAGCTCTGGGATGCAGGGTGGCGCCTCCGCACCGTGAGTCGGTGCGGAGGGTCTTTTTGCGCACTCTGCGTGGTTTTTTGTAGTTTTTGTGCTGACCGCAAAGTTACCTTTCCTATCCTCTGTCTGTTCAGTAAGTCGGGCCTCTCTTTGCTAAAATCTATTTCATCTCTGTGTTTGTGATTTTCATCTTAACTCACAGTCATTATATGTGGGGGGCTGCCTTTTCCTTTGGGGAATTTCTCTGAGGCAAGGTAGGCTTTATTTTTCTATCTTTAGGGCTAGCTAGTTCTGAGGCTGTGACGAGTTGCATAGGGAGCGTTAGGAGCAATCCACGGCTATTTCTAGTGTGTGTGATAGGATTAGGGATTGCGGTCAGCAGAGTTTCCACTTCCCAGAGCTTGTCCTGTATTATTGTAACTGTCAGGTCTTTCCGTGCGCTCTTAACCACCAGGTCCATTATTGTCCTAACCACCAGGTCATAACACACATCCTCCAAAATGAGCTATACAAAAAAAAAACTGATCAGCACCTCCTAAGTGTGAATAGGTGCGAGCTGTAGTGGCTTCAAAATATGTATAAAAAAAGTTTTTTGTATAGCTAATTTTGGGGGATGTGGCTCCTTCTGCTCTGACTCCACAATAGTGTTGAGCCACCTCCCTAGTGTTCGGGTTCGGTTCGTCAAACAGAGACGTGCTCGGCAAAATGTTCGTCGAACGTTCGACGACCACCGTCTAACCCCATTGAAACCAATGGCAGGCAAACACAAGCACATGGAAAACACATAGAAAACACCTTAAAAGGTGTCTAAAAGCTGACAAACTGCTTAGAAGACACAACAAACACATGGAAAAGTCACAACTACATACAGTATAGACATGCGAAAAGAAAAGAGGTGGAGTAAAAGGAGGAGGAGACACAGATATAGGCATGTCATGCCCTTCTAAAATCAAGAAAGGCTGGAGTAAAAGTGTAAACTCACTCTACCAACACCCAGACGTCTTGACAAAAAAAAGAAAAAAAGAAATATCTTTAGGTAGAATGGCGGCGGGTCCATTCAGAACACTTTCCTTAGAAGACGTAGTGGTACCCCCGTTGGGAGTTGTGCCAACAAATGAACCCAATACATTCAGACTAATCCACCATTTGTCATATCCAAGGGGCAGGTCAGTAAACGACAACATCGACGCGGACCAAGTACAGTACTATGTACTGTACCTGTACCTCCTTTGACGAGGCAATCAGGTGGGTCAAGAAGTTGGTAAGGGGCACTCTAATGACCAAAACAGACATTGAGGGGGTGTTCCGGTTGCTACCTGTGCCTCTGAATAGTGTCCTCCCATTGGGCTGCTTCTGTGAAGGAGCATACTACATAGATCGCTGTTTGCCCATGGGGTGCTCCATATCCTGCTCACTATTTGAGCCATTTAGTTGCTTCCTCGAATGTGTCGTCATGGACATTTGTAAGGTGGCACATATTATCCATTACCTCGACGACTTCTTATGCCTGGGCTCAAAAGATTCGCCACAGTGTGAAAACATGCGGTAGTCCACCTGTGAGAAGGAGAGAGCTGGTGAGAGAGTGGACACCCCAGAGCTGAGGGGTTAGATTGAGAAAGAAGGCGGTGTAGCTTGCTTGGGTGGGGTACTCTGCTGAGTAGCAGAAATTGCTACTAGGCCCAAAAGGATTTCCTGGGCCAAATGCCGTTAAAAAATAGTACTTAGGTACTTAGGTACTTAGGTAAGCAGGCGGTGTAGCTTGCTTCATGGGTGGGGTACGCTGCTGAGTAGCACCAAATTCTATTTGGCCCAATTAGGCATTGGCTGTGCATCAGACTTCTTGTCTCCTGTGGCCTTGCAAAGGATGGTCTAAAAAAATCTTGAAACAATTGGAAAAAATTGCTGTTACCACCAGATACGATGTTACTGTTACGGTTTGAGTGATGACTCGATAGTCCCACGGTTGGCAAGTTAGAACTCAGAGATTCACTACGTGCACCAGTGGTGTTTTGTGGAAAAGCAGATGTTAGTTTCTGTAACAGTCTCTGCTGATACTCCTGCATGCGTGAATCCCTTTCTATGGCAGGAATTATTTAGCCAAATTTGCTTTTGTACCAGGGATCTAAGAGTGTGGCAACCCAGTAGTCGGCATTACTTCGGGTTCTGACAATCTGAGGGTCATGTTGCAGGTAGTGCAGCAAGAAGGCACTCATGTGTCTTGCGCATCCAGGAGGACCAAATTCTTGTTGTCTTGGTGGTGGTGAGGTGAGAATCATACTTCCTTCGTCAGCCCTCTCCCCCCAATCTCGCACAACAGAAATTTGATCAAGGTCTCCCTCATATGATGAGTCTTCCATACCCAGCGCCAGTTCGTCCTCCACTTCTTCCTCGCCTCCTGCACCTTCCTCAACAGTTTGGCTGCTACCATGCGCCCTCGGTAATCCCTCTCCCCCAGCCTTGGTGCTGCCAACCTTCTTGACCTTGGAGATATGATCCTTTCCGCATACGACTCCTCCTGTTCCTCCTCCTCTTCTTCCACCACCTGACTCTGAACACTGTGTAAGGTGTGCTCCAGCATATAAATCACCGGAATGGTTATGCTGATAATGGCATCGTCAGCACTAAACATCTTTGTCTCGATTTCAAAACTGTGCAGAAGGGTGCATAGGTCCCTGATCTGAGACCACTCTTGCAGCGTAATTTGCCCTACCTCTTGATCTCGCTGGCCCAGGCTATACGTCATAACGTATTGCACCAGGGCTCGTCGGTGCTGCCACAGTCGCTGCAACATGTGCAGAGTTGAATTCCACCGTGTGGGCACATCGCATTTCAGCCAGTGAACTGGCAGGCCCAACGACTTCTGTAGAGATGCAAGTTGTCGAGCTGCGGAATGCGAACGGCGGAAGTGAACACACAGCGACTGCGCCCTCTGCAGAAGCCCATCTAGTCCTGGATAGTGGGATAAAAATTGCTGCACAACCAGGTTCAAAAAGTGAACCATACAAGGCACGTGTGTGACATTGCCCCAGTGAAGGGCCGCACCCAGGTTTGCAGCCTTGTCGCACACAGCCTTTCCTGGCTGCAGGTTGAGTGGAGACAACTATTGATGGAACTCGGTCTCCAGAGCTGACCACAAATCCTCAGCTATGTGACTCACATTTCCCAGACATTTCAATGTAAACGCTGCCTGATGCCATTGAGCCCTGGTGACAGCATAGTGAGGAGGTGTGCAGGATTCCTTCTGCGCAGTTACAACGCGGGTGGCATTACCAGACAGGCTTTGGGTGCAGGTGGAGGACCGAGAGGAGGTTGAGGAGGCAGAAGCAGTGGAGGAACTTCTAAATACAGAGGATCGACGAGCAACTCGTGGGGACGGCAAGACTTGGACAGCAGCCCCTTCTCTTGATGTCGCTGTAGTTACCCAGTGCCCAGTCACCAACATGTAACGCCCCTGTCCATGTCTACTCATCCAAGTATCTGTGGTGAAATGCACCCTGTCACACACAGAGTTTCTCAAGGAAGCAGTGATGTTGTGTGCGACATGCTGGTGTAGCGCAGGCACAGCCTTCTTTGAGAAGTAGTGGCGACTGGGCATCTGGTACTGGGGCACTGCGACAGACATAAGGTCTCGAAAATCCTCTGTGTCCACCAGGTGGAAAGGCAGCATTTCTGTAGCCAACAGCTTGCAGATGGAGAAATTCAACCTCTTAGGCTACGTTCACATTAGCGTTGCGCCGCTGTTGCGTCGGCGACGCAGCGGCGACGCGCCCCTATGTTTAACATAGGGGACGCGTGCGTTTTTTGGGTGGCGTTTTTCGCCACGTGCGTCGTTTCCGACGCTAGCGTCGGACGCAAGAAAATGCAACAAGTTGCATTTTCTGTGCGTCCGATTTTCGTCAAAAACGACGCACGCGTCGCAAAACGCGCACGTTTTTGCGCGCGTTTGCGCGCGTTTTAACATGCGTCGCGCGTTGCGTCGCCGACGCAGGGCGGGGCAACGCTAATGTGAACGTAGCCTTAGCTTTGTCATGGCTAGGAGGAAATGGTCTTTTACTTGTCCACATCTGAGGGACTGAGGGCTGGCTGCCGTGCTTAGACGGAGTTGAGTAGGGTGTCCCCGGCAAACTGCTGGTCTGTGAGGAAGGTGCAGGCGGAGATGTTATGTTGCCTTGATCAAAATGTGGTGTTGATGTCGGAGAGCACTCAACACCAGCAGGTGTTTCCACTTGCAAATGTCCTGACGACCTGCCAATCACACTGGCTGCTGCAGGTAAAGAGGTGGAAGGTCTGCATCCAAAACCATGTGTGACTGCTGTCCCACAGTCACAGAGGATGAAGAGGATGCAGATGCACTTGATGGGGCAGACGGTGGTTGACCCGGCCCACTAGGCCGCATTGTAACACAATGAGCTTCCCACTGCAACTTATGCCTCATATCCATGTGATGGTCCATGCATGAAGTACTCAAGCTAGTGATTTTTTGGCCTCTACTGAGATTTTGTTGACAAATCTTACAGACCACATGAGTTGGGTCATCCTTTGCGATGTCAAAAAATGCCCAGGCTATACAAGGCTTAGAGCCCGTGCGACCTGAAGAGCCACCATGACTTCTGGTTTGAGGCACAGTTGGGGTTGAGGATGCAGTTGTTGACGTGCTTCCAGTACTCCATTTCTGTCCAGGAAGGCGCACCGTTAACCTTGTCGTCAGACTCGTCTCTAGCATCCTCCTCCACTTCCTCTGCTGACCTCATGGACTGGTGGACTGGGGGTTGACAGTAAGTGGGGTCTACAACCTCATCATCATCATCCTGTGTGTTCTCACACCTGTTGTCCTCAGAGCCAACCTCTTCCTGCCCCAACCGAAAAGTCAAATTTTCGTTCCAATCAGGTATCTCAGTCTCATCATCATTTTCTTCATTGTCTCCACCAACAGGAGTTACAGTTTGGGAACGAGGGTCTACATTATGCTCAGAACCTTCTTCATCTGGGCCCGGATCTGACTCACAAAGATTCTGGGCATCAGTGCAGATCATTTCCTCGTCTGGATTCACAGAAGTTCTGGAGCAAACCTCTGATTCCCAGGCTATAGTATGCGTAAACAGCTCTACAGACTCAACCATGTGTGTTACCCCATGCTCAGACGGGCGGCTGGAGACTTGGGAGCTGTGAGGAAGCAAGTGCGATTGGGGTGACAACTCTGAGGACTGGAGTAGTTGTGATGTTGAAGTTGACATGGAGGAGAGCCCACTTGAATGAGCACTTGATATCCATTCAAGCACCTGCTGTTTTTGTGCCTCATCTGGAATTTTTGGCGATGCTTGTAGCGATGGTCATAAGAAAGGGATCATATCAGATTGTCCATGAAAAGAAGTAGACATCTTACTTTGGCTGGAAGATGGTCTTTCTTCTGCAGATGTTACTGTTGCTTTACCACCTACCCCATGGACACAACCTTTTTTTCCCTTTCCAACATGCCTATTCCCCTTTCCACCAGCAGCAGGCCTTTTGCCACTCATTTTAGTGCTTAACTAATTGGCAACTCTGTATCTGTAGTTGTTGGCACAACAACTGATGGATGAAAACCGAGCAGAACTGAGTGGCCAAACTGTGGTACTAGTCCCAAAACTAATAACTGGATTAGATGCAGTGAAAATTGAGATACACAGGCGGTATAGTTTGTTTCACAGGCGGGCTACTCTGCTGATGTGCAGACACTGCTCCTAGGCCCTAAACTATTAACTGGATTAGATGCAGTGAAAATTGAGATACACAGGCGGTGTAGTTAGTTTCACAGGCGTGCTACTCTGCTGGCATGCAGACACTGCTCCTAGGCCCAAAACTAATAACTGGATTAGATGCAGTAAAAATAGAGATATACAGGCGGTGTAGTTAGTTCCACAGGCGGGCTACTCTGCTGACGTGCAGACACTGCTCCTAGGCCCAAAACTAATAACTGGATTAGATGCAGTGAAAATTGAGATACACAGGCAGTATTGTTTGTTTCACAGGCGGGATACTCTGCTGACGTGCAGACACTGCTCCTAGGCCCTAAACCATTTACTGGATTAGATGCAGTGAAAATTGAGATACACAGGCGGTGTAGTTAGTTTCACACAGGCGGGCTACTCTGCTGACGTGCAGACACTGCTCCTAGGCCCTAAACTATTAACTGGATTAGATGCAGTGAAAATTGAGATACACAGGCGGTGTAGTTAGTTTCACACAGGCGGGCTACTCTGCTGACGTGCAGACACTGCTCCTAGGTCCTAAACCATTAACTGGATTAGATGCAGTGAAAATTGAGATACACAGGTGGTGTAGTTAGTTTCACACAGGCGGGCTACTCTGCTGACGTGCAGACACTGCTCCTAAGCCCAAAACTATTAACTGGATTAGATGTAGTAAAAATAGAGATACACAGGTGGTGTAGTTAGTTTCACAGGCGGGTTACTCTGCTGACGTGCAGACACTGCTCCTAGGCCCTAAACTATTAACTGGATTAGATGCAGTAAAAATTGAGATACACAGGCGGTGTAGCTAGCTTCACAGGCGGGCTACTCAGATGACTATCAGACAATGCTACTAGCCCAAAAGGATTGGCTGAGCTAGATTACACCAAATGCTGTGACAAACACTAGTACATGACTGGCACAGACCTGCCTGGCAAACAGTGCTATGAACTGCTGTAACCTACCCTGAAAAGGGCTGATATTACAACTAGTCCCGATTCCTCCGGACTCCCTAAACCTATCTCTCTGACAATTCGCTCCAAAAATACACTCTTAGTCTGTATAGCGCCCACAGCAGCAGCGGTGCCGTCTAACACTAAGCTGCAGCAGTGAGGAAATGGTGGCGATGGGGCAAATGACTGGTTCTTATAGGGCAAAGAGGACATGTGACATACACAGCCAATGACACATGCCCTTGCTTGTGTGCATCACATGCACATTGCTGTGTGTGTGCGCACTGCTGATAAGCTGAGAGACTGCACCACCCCGCTGTAAATGCGGGGAAAAAAAAAAAAGGAGATCGACGTTATTTCAGCACAGATCTATCCCCCCCCCGCCCGCTATACACTGAAACAGTCTACTAACAATGATAAACAGTTTTAATGTGCAAATCAAGCGAGGCTTTTGGTGACCGAACAGTTATCGAACAGAAACTCGAACAGCCGAATTTTAAGCAAATTGTTCGGGTTCGACGAACGACTCGAACACCGCCCAAAACAGCACGAATTTGAAATTGGCGAACGGTTCGACTCCAACAACGCTCATCTCTACTCTACACTCCTCCCATTGACCTGCAGGTGTTCTCAACCAATTCTACTTGCCCATTCAAATTGTAGGCTTGCAGCCCAGGAGAGACATGCTGTATATTTGCATTATTGTAGGCTTTTTAGCCCAAAAGTGTCATGTACAGTAGGATAGGGAAGGGTTATGATAGCACCCAACAGAGAAGTGTCACTTTGCCGTGGTTGATGGGCTCACATGGGTGCTGCTGTGCTTTTTTTTATATAGCTTGCACCTATTTATACTTAGGAGGTGCTGGTCAGGTTTTTATTCTCTATCTATCTATCTATCTATCTATCTATCTATCTATCTATCTATCTATCTATTTCACGTCATGGCTTAAAGTCATGATCACACCATATTCCTGCACGGTCAGACACAGCTATTACACAGTACACAGCAGGGGCACATTTAATAGATTATCTCAGCACAAAAACATTTTTCTTAAAAAAAAACTTCCAACTGAGGAAATTATTATTTGGAGATTTATTGATTAAAATATTAATGAAAATTATCTTTTTTTGTGGGAAAACCCCTTAAAGACTCCCAGTTTAGAAAGCCAAAATGTTGCACATATACGTTGCCCATACATGTGTGAATAAAGACAGCAGTTTTTTCATATCTGGAGTGCAGCCATTTTTGATGTATGTATTTAGAGGATACTGGGTCGGTACTCTGAGGTTTGCACTCTTTTGCTATATTAGTTTTATATAGTACTGCATTCTTTGAGGATATCTATCTATCTATCTATCTATCTATCTATCTATCTATCTATCTATCTATCTATCTATCTATCTATCTATCTATCTATCTATCTATCTATCTATCTATCTATCTATCTTGAGAAAGGCAGAGAAATCTGCCAAAACATTGCAGCTAATGGATCAGTAAAGCCACAGGTTTTCACTTTAATTTTTGAAGTTCTGCCTGTTTTTTTTCTGATTTTCTATTTTGGAGGTTTAGCCATCACCTTAACAGGTTTTATTGCACCCGTTTTTTTGGTAGTGCTGCCAAAATTTCTTTGATTATCTATCTATCTATCTATCTATCTATCTATCTATCTATATCTATCATCTATCTAGTATCTATCTATCTATAACAAGAAAAAAGAAAAAAAAAGGAAGGCAGCACTCCACTTATTTCAGGTGAAAAAGTGGATTTTTTTCAGACCCACATGGCGTAGCGACGTTTCAACTCACACTGAGCCTTTCTCCAGTGTGAGTCGAAACGTCGCCACGCCATGTGGGTCTGAATTAATCCACCTTTTCACCTGAAGTAAATGGAGTGCTGCCTTCCTTTTTTTCTTGTTATGGACTTGGGCAAGTATTGGATGAACTGCTGAGAAGGCCTGTGCACCCACAATTGTAGTGTTGTGCTGTTCCATTTTTTTCTGTCTGTTTATCTATCTATCTATCTATCTACAGTCATGGCCAAAAGTATTGACACCCCTGCAATTCTGTCAGATAATACTAATTTTCTTCCTGAAAATGATTGCAAACACAAATTCTTTGGTATTATTATCTTCATTTAATTTGTCTTAAATGATAAAACACAAAAAGAATTGTCCTAAAGCCAAATTGGATATAATTCCACACCAAATATAAAAAGGGGGGTGGACAAAAGTATTGGCACTGTTCGAAAAATCATGTGATGCTTCTCTAATATGTGTAATTAACAGCACCTGTAACTTACCTGTGGCACCTAACAAGTATTGGCAATAACTAAATCACACTTGAAGCCAGTTGACATGGATTAAAGTTGACTCAACCTCTGTCCTGTGTCCTTGTGTGTACCACATTGAGCATGGAGAAAAGAAAGAAGACCAAAGAACTGTCTGAGGACTTGAGGAACCAAATTGTGAGGAAGATGAGCAATCTCAAGGCTACAAGTCCATCTGCAAAGACCTGAATGTTCCTGTGTCTACCGTGCACAGTGTCATCAAGAAGTTTAAAGCCCATGGCACTGTGGCTAACCTCCCTAGATGTGGATGGAAAAGAAAAATTGACAAGAGATTTCAACGCAAGATTGTGTGGATGTTGGATAAAGAACCTCAACTAACATCCAAACAAGTTCAAGCTGCTCTGCAGTCCGAGGGTACAAAGTGTCAACCCGTACTATCCGTCGGCATCTGAATGAAAAGGGACTGTATAGTAGGAGACCCAGGAAGACCCCACTTCTTACCCCGAGACATAAAAAAGCCAGGCTGGAGTTTGCCAAAACTTACCTGAAAAAGCCTAAAACGTTTTGGAAGAATCTTCTCTGGTCAGATGAGACAAAAGTAGAGCTTTTTGGGCAAAGGCATCAACATAGAGTTTACAGGAGAAAAAAAGAGGCATTCAAAGAAAAGAACACGGTCCCTACATTCAAACATGGTGGAGGTTCCCTGATGTTTTGGGGTTGCTTTGCTGCCTCTGGCACTGGACTGCTTGACCGTGTGCATGGCATTATGAAGTCTGAAGACTACCAACAAATTTTGCAGCATAATGTAGGGCCCAGTGTGAGAAAGCTGGGTCTCCCTCAGAGGTCATGGGTCTTACAGCAGGACAATGACCCAAAACACACTTCAAAAAGCACTAGAAAATGGTTTGAGAGAAAGCACTGGAGACTTCTAAGGTGGCCAGCAATGAGTCCAGACCTGAATCCCATAGAACATCTGTGGAGAGATCTAAAAATGGCAGTTTGGAGAAGGCACCCTTCAAATATCAGGGACCTGGAGCAGTTTGCCAAAGAAGAATGGTCTAAAATTCCAGCAGAGCATTGTAAGAAACTCATTGATGGTTACCGGAAGCGGTTGGTCGCAGTTGTTTTGGCTAAAGGTTGTGCAACCAAGTATTAGGCTGAGGGTGCCAATACTTTTGTCTGGCCCATTTTTGGAGTTTTGTGTGAAATGATCAATGTTTTGCTTTTTGCTTCATTCTCTTTTGTGTTTCTTCATTTAAGACAAATTAAATGAAGATAATAATACCAAATCATTTGTGTTTGCAATCATTTTCAGGAAGAAAATGAGTATTATCTGACAGAATTGCAGGGGTGTCAATACTTTTGGCCATGACTGTATCTATCTATCTATCTATCTATCTATCTATCTATCTATCTATCTATCTATCTATCTATCTATCTATCTATCTATCTATCGGACCAGAGAGAAGCAAGTGTAATATTTAGTTATATTAATGGACTCTCTGAAGTCCCCTTTATTTCGGCTGGAGGTAGCTTGTAATGTAGTATTCTAGGAAAACACCAAGAGATAAATATTGTCTCAAACTGTTTAATTTAGAGGATTTTTTTTAACCCTCCGTCAGCCTGTATATAGCTCTTCCGTCACAAGGGTCTGGCAACAATAAAGGCAAATAATGTATTTTTGCTGTCATAAGTAAATGCAGCCTGATGTTGTAGGAGGACTATCTGTGCACAACACAGACAAGTCACCTTTGTACTATAATTAATAGATTTAGACTGGAATTTCTTATTTGTCACCTGAGTTTAGGAAAAGCTGAACCCGGTGTCCATAAGTTTGAGTGTTGTCGCTTTCTTTAATGGCCATTAGAGACAATTTACACTTGCAGTTTTGGCCTTTTGTACTTACTGGTCTTACCGGCAGAACATCCGCTTGATCTTCTCAGCAAAAAAAGGTTACTCATATTTCATCAAATGAAACCTAATCACAGAGTATTTTTAGAGTGCAGTAATACAAATTGTGTAATTTGTGCAGTAATAAAAGTTAAAAGACAACTACCAGAGATCAGCTAGAACTACAAGTGTCTCCCAGCATTCCCCAGGTGCAGACACAGAGCACTAACCACATGAGGAGATGGTCGGTTTCACTTTCGTTCCTAGTAGCGGCACACAAGCTCCGCCCCCAGGGTGGAGTTTACAAGCTGCACAGGCGCTCGACAGCTCTGATCTGTGAGTACTAGCAGCACACTAGGGGTGTACTCACTTCTTAGAGGAGATTCTAGATAGAGTAAAGTATGCGTGGTATGGACGCCATACCAATATGTGCAGTTATAAAAATTGCTTAAGAAAAACTCAGCCTAAATCATATTTTTGGGAAAATGTTGTGTAGGTTTTTTTAAAAATTTAATTTGGCTTGATTCATCTAGGAGTGTTTTTAAGTTTTCTAGCGTAAGACTCCTTGAAATGTTGCAAAATGTTTATTCAACTTTTTACAACAATCCCAGTCAGCTTTGCCATTCATCAAATGAAGGCGCATGAAATCTGGCACATCTTACAACCTTGAGAATCTCTCCCCCATGTGCTCACCCATCTATCCATTCTCTCTTTCCCCATGTACTGACTTCTCCCATCTGTGCTCTCTTCTTTGACCTGTCTGTTGCTCTTCAAGAGTCTCATTTGCCTGTTGTTGTCTTCGACGTTGTGCCTTTGCTGCTTTCCTTTCATTGTTATTGGTGTACTTTTTAGGAGGAGCCATGTTGGCGTTGATATTTGCTTTTTAAAGGGGTTTTCCCATGAACAAAAGTTCATTTTAAAAATTATCTGTGTCTGACCATGTACAGAACATGCCACAGCTCCTGGGCAGGGGAGGAAGCAAAATACAATACTGACATTACAGCAGGAGATCGCAGAGAATACATTTTGTGAGGTAAAATATTGTTTAAAAACAGTCAATGAAATATTTTACCTGACAAAAGAAATCCTCTGTGATCCCCTGCTGTAATGTCGGTATTGTCTTTTGCTTCCTCCAGTGCCCAGGAGATGTGGTATGTTCGGTACACGGTCAGACACAGACAATTTTTAAAATTAACTTTCGTTCGTGGTAAAACCCCTTTAATCTGACCGTCTTCCTCTGCCTGTAGACACATCGCGCATCTGCTATCGGGATCAGCTGAATGATTCACTGCGCCTGTGCAGAATACGCACAGGCACAGTAAATCAGACTGCCACCATGTTTGTGCAGACAGATAGCGGCGGTCACATTAAAACTGCGCATGCGCTACTCCTGTACAAAAATGGTGGCGGTCAGTGAATCATTTGGCTGATCCCGACGACGGCATTTTCCTGACGGTGTTCCTCTGGTGGTACTGCACAAGAGGCTGCGTGCGGTGTATACAGTGTATGTGTGTGTGGTGCATACGGCATATACAGTGTGTGTGTGGTGTGTACGGCGTATACAGTGTGTGTTTGTGTGTGTGTGGTGCTTACGGCTCTACGGTGTGTGGTGTGTACGGAGTATACACTGTGTGTGTGTTATGCGACGGTGTTCTGCTGGTGGTACCGTGCAAGAGGTTGGTACCACCAGCAGTTTCCATATTGAGACACCCATCACTTGGGTGTCCCAATATGGTGGTTGATGAACTTCAGCCGCTTGGAATTCTGGGATCCGGACAAATCTGGACGGAACAGGATATGAAGATATTACAAAGTAAGTATATATTAAGATAAAGTATTTGAAGACACAAAAACGCACAGAGAGGTCAAAAATACTCTGTTGTAAAAAAGTCACAGTAAATAAGCAAGTGCTAGTCAAAAAATGAAAAAAATACAGAGTATTTAGATAATACGTTTTTTTTGCAAAAAAAATGTATGTTAAGCTGCTCCACCAATCGCCAAGGTATACCCATAATAGAGCAGTCCTATCTAATGTATATAATCCCTATCTGATGTATTTAAAAACCTGATCATCTGTATAGTACCTGTGCAAGCAGGGTTCAGAGAGAACAAATATACATGTGGACATGCAGGATGGAACAGCTGCAATGCAAATGACCCACAGAGGAGTGGTGGACTCCCCAGTCTTGTAGAAACAAGAGAACAATTATAGAACCAAAAACACATGGGTTACTTGCATAGTGAACAAGTCTGTAGGAACCTGTTCACACCACCAAAGAACTTGAAGACACAAAAACGCACAGAGAGGTCAAAAATACTCTGTTGTAAAAAAGTCACAGTAACTAAGCAAGTGCTAGTCAAAAAATGAAAAAAATACAGGGTATTTAGATAATACGTTTTTTTGCAAAAAAATGTATGTTAAGCTGCTCCACCAATCGCCAAGGTATACCCATAATAGAGCAGTCCTATCTAATGTATGTAATCCCTATCTGATGTATTTAAAAACCTGATCATCTGTATAGTACCTGTGTAAGCAGGGTTCAGAGAGAACAAATATACATGTGGACATGCAGGATGGAACAGCTGCAATGCAAATGACCCACAGAGGAGTGGTGGACTCCCCAGTCTTGTAGAAACAAGAGAACAATTATAGAACCAAAAACACATGGGCTACTTGCATAGTGAATAAGTCTGTAGGAACCTGTTCACACCACCAAAGAACTTGAAGACACAAAAACGCACAGAGAGGTCAAAAATACTCTGTTGTAAAAAAGTCACAGTAAATAAGCAAGTGCTAGTCAAAAAATGAAAAAAAATACAGGGTATTTAGTTAATACTTTTTTTGCAAAAAAAATTATGTTAAGTTGCTCCACCAATCGCCAAGGTATACCCATAATAGAGCAGTCCTATCTAATGTATATAATCCCTATCTGATGTATTTAAAAACCTGATCATCTGTATAGTACCTGTATAAGCAGGGTTCAGAGAGAAAAAATATACATGTGGACATGCAGGATGGAACAGCTGCAATGCAAAGGACCCACAGAGGAGTGGTGGACTCCCCAGTCTTGTAGAAACAAGAGAACAATTATAGAACCAAAAACACATGGGCTACTTGCATAGAGAAAAAGTCTGTAGGAACCTGTTCACACCACCAAAGAACTTGAAGACTGTTGTGAATTCTGTCGTCGAACTCCCTCCTGTGGTCGTGAATGGTACTTCGGCGAGTTCTGTCTATGGGCTCCCTCTGGTGGCTATGAGTGAAGCTGCTGCTTCTGAGGTTCCTCACACAGGTGACGTGGTTTATCCTTTGGTTGGCTGTTCTATTTAACTCCTCTCAGATCGTTACTCCATGCCAGCTGTCAATGTTTTTGCATTGGTTCAGTTCGCCCCTGGATCTCGCTGGTGACCTGCCTTCTCCTGCAGAAGCTAAGTTCCTGATAGTTATTATTTGTTCACTGTTTTCTTGTCCAGCTGGTTATCATGATTTTGTCTTGCAAGCTGGAAGCTCTGGGATGCAGAGTGGCCCCTCCGCACCGTGAGTCGGTGCGGAGGTCCTTTTTGCACACTCTGCGTGGTCTTTTGTAGGTTTTTGTGCTGATCGCAAAGTTACCTTTCCTATCCTCTGTCTATTTAGTAAGTCTGGCCTCCCTTTGTGGAAACCTGTTTCATTTCTGCGTTTGTGACTTTCATCTTTACTCACAGTCAATATATGTGGGGGGCTTCCTTTACCTTTGGGGAATTTCTCTGAGGCAAGGTAGGCTTTATTTTCTATCTCTAGGGCTAGATAGTTCTTAGGCTGTGACGAGGCGCCTAGGTCTGGTCAGGAGCGCTCCACGGCTATTTCTAGTGTGTGTGATAGGATTAGGGCTTGCGGTCAGCAGAGCTCCCACATCCCAGAGCTCGTCCTGTATGAGGTTTAACTAACAGGTCATTCCGGGTGCTCCTAACCACCAGGTCATAATAGTACAGCTGGCCCAAAGTATTAATGCATCTCAATAGAGGGATAAGAGAACTTCTGAGACCATTTTTTTTTCTTTGCACTGTGTTTTGTCTTTCTTTTCCCCTAGACCTTTGGGTGGTTCAGGACACAGGTGTAGATATGGACATTCAAGGTCTGTCCTCTTGTGTGGATCATCTACTGCAAGGGTACAAAACATTCAAGATTTTGTTGTTCAGAATCCTATGTTAGAGCCTAGAATTCCTATTCCTGACTTATTTTCTGGGGATAGATCTAGGTTCTTGAATTTCAAAAATAATTGTAAACTGTTTCTAGCTTTGAAACCCCGCTCCTCTGGTGACCCCGTTCAACAGGTAAAAATCATTATTTCTTTGTTGCGTGGTGACCCTCAAGACTGGGCATTTTCCCTTGCGCCAGGAGATCCTGCATTGCATGATGTTGATGCGTTTTTTCTGGTGCTTGGATTGCTTTATGATGAACCAAATTCAGTGGATCAGGCAGAGAAAATCTTGCTGGCTTTGTGTCAGGGTCAGGATGAAGCGGAGGTGTACTGTCAGAAGTTTAGAAAGTGGTCTGTGCTTACTCAGTGGAATGAATATGCCCTGGTGGCAATTTTCAGAAAGGGTCTTTCTGAAGCCCTTAAGCATGTCATGGTGGGCTTTCCCACGCCTGCTGGTCTGAATGAGTCTATGTCTTTGGCCATTCAGATCGATCGGCGCATGCGTGAGCGCAAAGCTGTGCACCATCTGGCGGTATTCTCTGAGCATAGGCCTGTGCCTATGCAGTGTGATAGGACTTTGACCAGAGCTGAACGGCAAGAACACAGACGTCGGAATGGGCTGTGTTTTTACTGTGGTGAATCCACTCATGCTATCTCCGATTGTCCTAAGCGCACTAAGCGGTTCGCTAGGTCTGCCATCATTAGTACGGTACAGTCTAAATTTCTTTTGTCCATTACTCTGATTTGCTCTCTGTCGTCCTATTCTGTAATGGCATTTGTGGATTCAGGCGCTGCCCTGAATTTGATGGACTTGGAGTTTGCCAGGCGCTGTGGTTTTTTCTTGGAGCCCTTGCAGTATCCTATTCCATTGAGAGGAATTGATGCTACGCCTTTGGCCAAGAATAAGCCTCAGTACTGGACTCAATTGACTATTTGCATGGCTCCTGCACATCAGGAGGATATTCGCTTTTTGGTGTTGCATAATCTGCATGATGTGGTCGTTTTGGGGTTGCCATGGCTACAGGTCCATAATCCAGTGTTGGATTGGAAATCTATGTCTGTGTCCAGCTGGGGTTGTCAGGGGGTACATGGTGATGTTCCATTGCTGTCAATTTCGCTTTCCACTCCTTCTGAAGTCCCTGAGTTTTTATCAGATTACCGGGATGTATTTGAGGAGCCCAAATCTGGTGCCCTACCTCCTCATAGGGATTGCGACTGTGCTATTAATTTGATTCCTGGTAGTAAGTTTCCTAAGGGCCGTCTGTTTAATTTATCTGTGCCAGAGCACGCCGCTATGCGGAGCTATATAAAGGAATCCTTGGAGAAGGGTCATATTCGTCCGTCGTCGTCACCATTGGGAGCAGGGTTCTTTTTTGTGGCCAAGAAGGATGGTTCTTTGAGACCTTGTATTGATTACCGCCTTCTTAATAAGATCACAGTCAAATTTCAGTATCCTTTGCCGCTGCTGTCTGATTTATTTGCTCGGATTAAGGGGGCTAGTTGGTTCACCAAGATAGATCTTCATGGTGCGTATAATCTTATGCGAATTAAACAGGGTGATGAATGGAAAACGGCATTTAATACGCCCGAGGGCCATTTTGAGTACCTGGTTATGCCATTCGGGCTTTCTAATGCTCCATCTGTGTTTCAGTCCTTTATGCATGACATCTTCCGAGAGTACCTGGATAGATTCATGATTGTATATTTGGATGACATTTTGGTCTTTTCGGATGATTTGGAGTCTCATGTGAAGCAGGTCAGAATGGTGTTCCAGGTCCTTCGTGCGAATTCCTTGTTTGTGAAGGGGTCAAAGTGTCTCTTTGGAGTTCAGAAGGTTTCATTTTTGGGTTTCATTTTTTCCCCTTCTACTATCGAGATGGACCCTGTTAAAGTTCAGGCCATTTACGATTGGACTCAGCCGACATCTGTGAAGAGCTTGCAGAAGTTCCTGGGCTTTGCTAATTTTTATTGTCGCTTCATCGCTAATTTTTCCAGTATTGCTAAACCGTTGACTGATTTGACCAAGAAAGGTGCTGATGTGGTCAATTGGTCCTCTGCGGCTGTAGAGGCTTTTCAGGAGTGGAAGCGTCGTTTTGCTTCTGCCCCTGTGTTGTGCCAGCCAGATGTTTCGCTCCCTTTTCAGGTTGAGGTTGATGCTTCTGAAATTGGAGCAGGGGCTGTTTTGTCACAAAGAAGTTCTGATGGCTCGGTGATGAAACCTTGTGCCTTCTTTTCTAGAAAATTCTCGCCTGCTGAGCGCAATTATGATGTGGGCAATCGGGAGTTGTTGGCCATGAAGTGGGCATTCGAGGAGTGGCGACATTGGCTTGAAGGAGCTAAACATCGCGTGGTGGTCTTGATGGATCACAAGAATTTGACTTATCTCGAGTCTGCAAAATGGTTGAATCCTAGACAGGCTCGATGGTCACTCTTTTTCTCCCGTTTTGATTTTGTGGTTTCATACCTTCCGGGATCTAAGAATGTGAAGGCTGACGCCCTGTCAAGGAGTTTTGTGCCTGACTCTCCGGGTGTTCCGGAGCCGGCGGGTATTCTTAAAGAAGGGGTAATTTTGTCTGCCATTTCCCCTGATTTGCGGCGTGTGCTGCAAAAGTTTCAGGCTGATAGACCTGACCGTTGTCCTACGGAGAAACTGTTTGTCCCTGATAGATGGACTAGTAGAGTTATCTCTGAGATTCATTGTTCAGTGTTGGCTGGTCATCCTGGAATCTTTGGTACCAAAGATTTGGTGGCTAGATCCTTTTGGTGGCCTTCTTTGTCATGGGATGTGCGTTCTTTTGTGCAGTCCTGTGGGACTTGTGCTCGGGCTAAGCCCTGCTGTTCTTGTGCCAGTGGGTTGCTTTTGCCCTTGCCGATCCCGAAAAGACCCTGGACGCATATTTCCATGGATTTTATTTCTGATCTCCCTGTTTCTCAAAAGATGTTGGTCATTTGGGTGGTTTGTGATCGCTTCTCTAAGATGGTCCATTTGGTACCCTTATCTAAATTGCCTTCCTCCTCTGATTTGGTGCCATTGTTTTTCCAGCATGTGGTTCGTTTGCATGGCATTCCAGAGAACATCGTCTCGAACAGAGGTTCCCAGTTTGTTTCGAGGTTTTGGCGGTCCTTTTGCGCTAAGATGGGAATTGATTTGTCTTTTTCTTCGGCTTTCCATCCTCAGACTAATGGCCAAACCGAACGAACTAATCAGACTTTGGAGACATACCTGAGATGCTTTGTTTCTGCTGATCAGGATGATTGGGTGTCCTTCTTGCCTTTGGCTGAGTTCGCCCTTAATAATCGGGCAAGCTCGGCTACTTTAGTTTCTCCTTTTTTCTGTAATTCTGGTTTCCATCCTCGTTTCTCTTCAGGGCAGGTTGAGTCTTCGGACTGTCCTGGTGTGGATGCGGTGGTGGACAGGTTGCAGCAGATTTGGACTCATGTGGTGGACAATTTGACATTGTCCCAGGAGAAGGCTCAACGTTTCGCTAACCGCCGGCGTTGTGTTGGTCCCCGACTTCGTGTTGGGGATTTGGTTTGGTTGTCATCTCGTCACGTTCCTATGAAGGTTTCCTCTCCTAAGTTTAAGCCTCGTTTCATTGGGCCATATAAGATTTCTGAAGTTCTTAATTCTGTGTCATTTCGTTTGGACCTTCCAGCTTCTTTTGCCATCCATAATGTGTTCCATAGGTCATTGTTGCGGAGATACGTGGCGCCTATGGTTCCCTCCGTTGATCCTCCTGCCACTGTTGGTCGAGGGGGAGTTGGAGTATGTGGTGGAGAAGATTTTGGATTCTCGTGTTTCGAGACGGAAACTTCAGTACCTGGTCAAGTGGAAGGGTTATGGTCAGGAAGATAATTCCTGGGTTTTTGCCTCTGATGTTCATGCTGCCGATCTTGTTCGTGCCTTTCATTTGGCTCATCCTGATCGGCCTGGGGGCTCTGGTGAGGGTTCGGTGACCCCTCCTCAAGAAGGGGGTACTGTTGTGAATTCTGTTGTCGAACTTTCTCCTGTGGTCGTGAATGGTACTTCGGCGAGTTCTGTCTATGGGCTCCCTCTGGTGGCTATGAATGAAGCTGCTGCTTCTGAGGTTCCTTACACAGGTGACGTGGTTTATCCTTTGGTTGGCTGTTCTATTTAACTCCTCTCAGATCGTTACTCCATGCCAGCTGTCAATGTTTTTGCATTGGTTCAGTTCGCTCCTGGATCTCTCTGGTGACCTGCCTTCTCCTGCAGAAGCTAAGTTCCTGATAGTTATTATTTGTTCACTGTTTTCTTGTCCAGCTGGTTATCATGATTTTGTCTTGCTAGCTGGAAGCTCTGGGTTGCAGAGTGGCCCCTCCGCACCGTGAGTCGGTGCGGAGGTCCTTTTTGCACACTCTGCGTGGTCTTTTGTAGGTTTTTGTGCTGATCGCAAAGTTACCTTTCCTATCCTCTGTCTATTTAGTAAGTCTGGCCTCCCTTTGCTGAAACCTGTTTCATTTCTGCATTTGTGACTTTCATCTTTACTCACAGTCAATATATGTGGGGGGCTTCCTTTACCTTTGGGGAATTTCTCTGAGGCAAGGTAGGCTTTATTTTCTATCTCTAGCGCTAGATAGTTCTTAGGCTGTGACGAGGCGCCTAGGTCTGGTCAGGAGCGCTCCACGGCTATTTCTAGTGTGTGTGATAGGATTAGGGCTTGCGGTCAGCAGAGCTCCCACATCCCAGAGCTCGTCCTGTATGAGGTTTAACTATCAGGTCATTCCGGGTGCTCCTAACCACCAGGTCATAACAGAAGACACACTAAATACATCAGATAGGGATTATATACATTAGATAGGACTGCTCTATTATGGGTATACCTTGGCGATTGGTGGAGCAGCTTAACCCCTTAAGCCCCAAGGGTGGTTTGCACGTTAATGACCGGGCCAATTTTTACAATTCTGACCACTGTCCCTTTATGAGGTTATAACTCTGGAACGCTTCAACGGATCCCAGTGATTCTGACATTGTTTTCTCGAGACATATTGTACTTCATGATAGTGGTAAAATTTCTTTGATATTACCTGTGTTTATTTGTGAAAAAAACGGAAATTTGGCGAAAATTTTGAAAATTTCGCAATTTTTCCAACTTTGAATTTTTATGCAATTAAATCACAGAGATATGTCACACAAAATACTTAATAAGTAACATTTCCCACATGTCTGCTTTACATCAGCACAATTTTGGAACCAAAATTTTTTTTTGTTAGGGAGTTATAAGGGTTAAAAGTTGACCAGCAATTTCTCATTTTTACAACACCATTTTTTTTTAGCGACCACATCTCATTTGAAGTCATTTTGAGGGGTCTATATGATAGAAAATAACCAAGTGTGACACCATTCTAAAAACTGCACCCCTCAAGGTGCTCAAAACCATATTCAAGAAGTTTATTAACCCTTCTGGTGCTTCACAGGAATTTTTGGAATGTTTAAATAAAAATGAACATTTAACTTTTTTTCACAAAAAATTTACTTCAGCTCCAATTTGTTTTATTTTACCAAGGGTAACAGGAGAAAATGGACCCCAAAACTTGTTGTACAATTTGTCCTGAGTACGCTGATACCACATATGTGGGGATAAACCACTGTTTGGGCGCATGGGAGACCTCGGAAGGGAAGGAGCGCCGTTTGACCTTTCAATGCAAAATTGACAGGAATTGAGATGGGACGCCATGTTGCGTTTGGAGAGCCACTGATGTGCCTAAACATTGAAACCCCCCACAAGTGACACCATTTTGGAAAGTAGGCCCCCTAAGGAACTTATCTAGAGGTGTGGTGAGCACTTTGACCCACCAAGTGCTTCACAGAAGTTTATAATGCAGAACCGTAAAAATAAAAAATCATATTTTTTCACAAAAATTATCTTTTCACCCCCTATTTTTTATTTTCCCAAGGGTAAGAGAAGAAATTGGACCCCAAAAGTTGTTGTACATTTTGTCCTGAGTACGCTGATACCCCATATGTGGGGGTAAACCACTGTTTGGGCGCATGGGAGAGCTCGGAAGGGAAGTAGCGCCATTTGACTTTTCAATGCAAAATTGACAGGAATTGAGATGGGACCCCATGTTGCGTTTGGAGAGCCACTGATGTGCCTAAACATTGAAACCCCCCACAAGTGACACCATTTTGGAAAGTAGACCCCCTAAGGAACTTATCTAGAGGTGTGGTGAGCACTTTGACCCACCAAGTGCTTCATAGAAGTTTATAATGCAGAGCCGTAAAAATAAAACAAAAATTTTTTCCCACAAAAATTATTTTTTTAGCCCCCAGTTTTGTATTTTCCCGAGGGTAGCAGGAGAAATTGGACCCCAAAAGTTGTTGTCCAATTTGTCCTGAGTGCGCTGATACCCCATATGTGTGGGGGGAACCACCGTTTGGACGCATGGAAGGGCTCGGAAGGGAAGGAGCGCCATTTGGAATACAGACTTAGATGGAATGGTCTGCAGGCGTCACATTGCGTTTGCAGAGCCCCTAATGTACCTAAACAGTAGAAACCCCCCACAAGTGACACCATTTTGGAAAGTAGACCCCCTAAGGAATTTATCTAGATGTGTTTTGAGCGCTTTGACCCACCAAGGGCTTCACAGAAGTTTATAATGCAGAGCCGTAAAAATAAATCAAAAATTTTTTCCCACAAAAATTATTTTTTAGCCCCCAGTTTTGTATTTTCCCGAGGGTAAGAAGAGAAATTGGACCCCAAAAGTTGTTGTCCAATTTGTCCTGAGTGTGCTGATACCCCATATGTGGGGGGGAACCACTGTTTGGCCGCATGGGAGGGCTCGGAAGGGAAGGAGCGCCATTTGGAATGCATACTTAAATGGAATGGTCTGCAGGTGTCACATTGCTTTTGCAGAGCCCCTAATGTACCTAAACAGTAGAAACCCCCCACAAGTGACACCATTTTGGAAAGTAGACCCCCTAAGGAACTCATCTACATGTGTTGTGAGAGCTTTGAACCCCCAAGTGTTTCACTACAGTTTGTAACGCAGAGCCGTGAAAATTAAAAAAAAAATTTTCCCCCCAAAATTATTTTTAGCCCCCAGTTTTGTATTTTCCCAAGGGTAAGAGGAGAAATTCGATCCCAAATGTTGTTGTCCAATTTGTCCTGAGTGCGCTGATACCCCATATGTGGGGGGGAACCACTGTTTGGCTGCATGGGAGGGCTCGGAAGGGAAGGAGCGCCATTTGGAATGCAGACTTAGATGGAATGGTCTGCAGGTGTCACATTGCGTTTGCAGAGCCCCTAATGTACCTAAACAGTAGAAACCCCCCACAAGTGACCCCATATTGGAAACTAGACCCCCCAGGGAACTCATCTAGATGTGTTGTGAGAGCTTTGAACCCCCAAGTGTTTCACTACAGTTTATAACGCAGAGCCTTGAAAATAAAAAAATCTTTTTTTTCCCACAAAAAATATTTTTTAGCCCCCAGTTTTGTATTTTCCCAAGGGTAACAGGAGAAATTGGATCCAAAAAGTTGTCCTATTTGTCCTGAGTATGCTGATACCCCTTATGTTGGGGTAAACCCCTGTTTGGGCACACGGGAGAGCTCGGAAGGGAAGGAGCACTGTTTTACTTTTTCAACGCAGAATTGGCTGGAATTGAGATCGGACGCCATGTCGCGTTTGGAGAGCCCCTGATGTGCCTAAACAGTGGAAACCCCTCAATTATAACTGAAACCCTAATCCAAACACACCCCTAACCCTAATCCCAACAGTAACCCTAACCACACCTCTAACTCTGACACACCAATAACCCTAATCCCAACCCTATTCCCAACTGTAAATGTAATCTAAACCCTAACCGTAACTTTAGCCCCAACCCTAACCCTAACTTTAGCCCCAACCCTAACTGTGGCCCCAACCCTAACCCTAGCCCTAACCCTAGCCCTAACCCTAGCCCTAACCCTAGCCCTAACCCTAACCCTAGCCCTAGCCCTAACCCTAGCCCTAACCCTAACCCTAACCCTAGCCCTAACCCTAACCCTAACGGGAAAATGGAAATAAATACATTTTTTTAATTTTTCCCTAACTAAGGGGGTGATGAAGGGGGTTTGATTTACTTTTATAGTGGGTTTTATAGCGGATTTTTATGATTGGCAGCCGTCACACACTGAAAGACGCTTTTGATTGCAAAAAATATTTTTTTGCGTTACCACATTTTGAGAGCTTTAATTTTTCCATATTTTGGTCCACAGAGTCATGTGAGGTCTTGTTTTTTGCGGGACGAGTTGACGTTTTTATTGGTAACATTTTCGGGCACGTGACATTTTTAGATCGCTTTTTATTACGATTTTTGTGAGGCAGAATGACCAAAAACCAGCTATTCATGAATTTCTTTTGGGGGAGGCGTTTATACCGTTCCGCGTTTGGTAAAATTGATAAAGCAGTTTTATTCTTCGGGTCAGTACGATTACAACGATACCTCATTTAAATCATTTTTTTATGTTTTGGCGCTTTTATACGATAAAAACTATTTTATAGAAAAAATAATTATTTTTGCATCGCTTTATTCTCAGGACTATAACTTTTTTTATTTTTTCACTGATGATGCTGTATGGTGGCTCATTTTTTGCGGGACAAGATGACGCTTTCAGCGGTACCATGGATATTTATATCTGTCTTTTTGATCGCGTGTTATTCCACTTTTTGTTCGGCGGTATGATAATAAAGCGTTGTTTTTTGCCTCGTTTTTTTTTCTTTTTTTCTTACGGTGTTTACTGAAGGGGTTAACTAGTGGGCCAGTTTTATAGGTTGGGTCGTTACGGACACGGCGATACTAAATATGTGTACTTTTATTGTTTGTTTTTTATTATTTAGATAAAGAAATGTATTTATGGGAATAATATTTTTTTTTTTCATTATTTAGGAATATTTTTTTTAATTTTTTTTACACATTTGGAAACATTTTTTTTAACTTTTTTACTTTGTCCCGGGGGGGACAATACAGATCGGTGATCTGCCAGTTTGCACAGCACTCTGACAGATCACCGATCTGTCTGAGAGCAGTGCAGCGTTACCAAGTGCCTGCTCCGAGCAGGCACTTGGTAAGCCACCTCCCTCCCTGCAGGACCCGGATCCGCGGCCATCTTGGATCCGGGTGCAGCAAGGAGGAAGGAGGTGGGAGACATCCCCGGGAAACGCGATCACATCGCGTTGCTGCGGGGGGCTCAGGGAAGCCCGCAGGGAGCCCCCTCCCTGCGCGATGCTTCCCTGCACCGCCGGCACATCACGATCATGTTTGATCACGGTGTGCCGGGGGTTAATGTGCCGGGGGTGGTCCGTGACCGCTCCCGGCACATAGTGCCGGATGTCAGCTGCGATAAGCCCCGTGAGCGCGACCGATCGCCTATGACGTACTATACCGTCGGTGGGAATTAAAGCCCACCCCACCTCGACGGTATAGTACGTCATATGGGATAAAGGGGTTAACATACATTTTTTTGCAAAAAAACGTATTAACTAAATACCCTGTATTTTTTTCATTTTTTGACTAGCACTTGCTTATTTACTGTGACTTTTTTTTTACAACAGAGTATTTTTGACCTCTCTGTGCGTTTTTGTGTCTTCAAGTTCTTTGGTGGTGAGAACAGGTTCCTACAGACTTGTTCACTATGCAAGTAGCCCATGTGTTTTTGGTTCTATAATTGTTCTCTTGTTTCTACAAGACTGGGGAGTCCACCACTCCTCTGTGGGTCATTTGCATTGCAGCTGTTCCATCCTGCATGTCCACATGTATATTTTTTCTCTCTGAACCCTGCTTTTACAGGTACTATACAGATGATCAGGTTTTTAAATACATCAGATAGGGATTATATACATTAGATAGGACTGCTCTATTATGGGTATACCTTGGCGATTGGTGGAGCAGCTTAACATACATTTTTTTTGCAAAAAAACGTATTATCTAAATACCCTGTATTTTTTTCATTTTTTGACTAGCACTTGCTTGTTTACTGTGACTTTTTTACAACAGAGTAGTTTTGACCTCTCTGTGCGTTTTTGTGTCTTCAAGTTCTTTGGTGGTGTGAACAGGTTCCTACAGACTTGTTCACTATGCAAGTAGCCCATGTGTTTTTGGTTCTATAAGATAAAGTAGTCATAAAATTATCCTTTTTGGGGTTTTGTGTGAAATTATGTCAAATTTGGCTTTTCTCTGTTTTTTTGTGTTGTACAAATGCACTAAAAGGAACTAAACATGTGCATAACAAAACGTGTGATTGCAATCAATTTCTGGGAGAAATAATTTTTTTAATGGAACATTTTCAAGGGTGCCAACACTGTTGGCCATAATTGTAACAACAGTGGCTTGCGAAAGTATTCACCTTCCGTGGCATTTTTCGATGGTTTGCATCAGTTCATGTAAAGAACATACCTATAACTCTGAGCATTTGGTTTTCTTTTAATTATGATGCAAACAACAAGACATTCTTCAAGGCAAAACTGCTCCAGCTCCTTCAAGTTAGATGGTTTCCTCTGGTGAACAGTAATCTTCAAATCTGACCACAGATTCTCAATTGGATTAAGGTCTTAGCTTTGAATAGGCCACTCCAAAACATTTACACGTTTCCCTTTAAACCACTCAAGTGTTGCTTTAGCAGTATGCTGTGGGTCATTGTCTTATTGGAAGGTGAACCTCCATACCAGTCTCAAATCACTCACAGACTGAAATAGGTTTTGCTCAAGAATATTCCTATATTTTGTGCCATCCATTTTACCTGCGACTATTTTCCCTGTCCCTGGTGCAGTAAAACATCCCCACTGTCACGCAGTCATGGGACTATGGGCACTAACCAGGTCCCTAGAACTAGGGGTTCCCTAGTCTATTCCTGTCTCCCAAATTACTTTGGAAGGTGGACACGCCGTGTTCACGTGCCTTGCTATACTTCTGTACCAGTAAGGTCAGGCAAATAAATCAATATGTCATCAAATTAGACCACTACAAATTTACATGTCAGGTGGCAAAACATGTCATTTGCAAAGTGCTGAAAGATGGTGGGAGCATTAGTGAACCCGAATAGCATCACATCGTTTTCATAATGTCCAACAGGTAGATTAGAGGCTGTCTTCCATTCATCCCCCTCCTTAATTCAAATGAGATTATATGCCCCTCTAAGGACCAGTCTAGAAAACCATTTTGCCATGACAATCTGATTAAAGAAGTCCAAAATGAGAGGGAGAGGATATAGATCCCCGACCGTGATCTGATTAAGTTAGCAGAAATCTGGGCAGAGGTGTAAGCCCCCAGCAACGGGAGATCAGGAAGGTATGATATGACCCTTTTCCAGACTTTCGGTGATATAGTCCTTCATGGACTGCCTCTCTGAACCATAAATATTATATAACCTGCTCTTAGGCAGCTTGGCCCAGGCAATAAGATTAAACGTGCAATAAGAAGGATGATGAGGAGGGAGTTCTTGACACCGCTGTTCCAAAAACACATCCCCAAAGTCAGAGAGGTATTCTACCAGAGACTGGGTATGCACCCTGGCTAACCTGCTGTCCAAGAAGGGTCCTTGACTATGCACTCCACCTTACCAGCTTCCAAGTCTGCCAGTCTACTACGGGATTGTGTGGCGTAAGCCATGGTAGTCCAAGAACCACAGGAGAAGGCAAGCCTTCCAGCAGATAACAATCAATTAATTCTGAGTGTATGGCCCCTACATGCAGATTTATCCTATGGATGACCTGAGTAAAATACCCATGGCTCAAGGTTGCTGAGTCAATGACGATTTTGGGTATAGGTCTGGACAGTTTATGTGACTCGAGACCCTGGTTCTGGAGGAATCTGGCGTCATTTAGGTTAAACTTTGCCCCACTGTCCAGAAAGGCTGAAAAAAACCCTTACTTTTGCCAAAATGTATCTTGGCCGGTAAAAAAGAATTATTATCTACCCACTGAGTAAATATGTACACCAGGGTTGTTAAACTCTCCGCAACCCAGGATCCTTGGTTTTCCAGCGGCAGTTTGCAATTAGGTATGGAAGGACAAGTGCCCACTAAATGACCATTCCCACCACAGAAAAAACACACTCCCCCTTTACAGTGAACTACATGAGGACCAGTAACTGCATGAGTTCCTTGATTGACTCAGCCCTAGATTCCCTTGAGCCCAGGCCAGCCAAAAGTTAGTGTCTCTTAATGTCTCTGAGGAAGGCGGTGGTTACATGGATAGCCAGAGTCATGGCTGCCTCCTGGGAAATCAGGGTCTCAAACAAATCAACAGCATCCATTACCCTCACAGGAAGCCCCTGACAGAACTGACTGCGGAGATTGGGGTCATTCTACTTAGTGTTTGTGGTCCACCTAGAAAACTCAGAACAATACTCCAGTGGCAGGTCTCCCTGCTGAAGTTGAGGTAATGTAAATTCAGCCAGAGAGACACAGTTGAATCGTCGTATATAAGACACAGAGCCAGAAAAAAATCCTCAACTGTCCAAAGTGACTGAGAGTGTGATGGGAGTGAAAATGCCCAGGCTTGGGGGTTACCCTGGAGGAAAAAAATTACGATCCCCATTAGTTTCTCCTCAGTACCTGAGGAGAGAGTACCTAATTTAAAATTGAGTTTACAGGACTACCTGAAAACAACAAACTTATCCCGATCCCCAGAAAACCAATCCGGTAAAGTGATCTTGGGATCCACCAGGGGTTGCCTGAGGTCCTAAACCTGAGGTGTTTAGGTGCTGCAAAACAACGGTGCATAAGTCTGCTACCTCCAGGCTGAGTTGCTGCAGTTGCCCTGCCAGAAGAGCCACCAGATCCATGATGAATCAAAAAGGTATTGGCTAGTGTTAATGTCACACAGTGACTATGGGACAAGAGACACTCACCAGGTCTCTAGAATTAGAGGTGCCCTAGTCTATCACTGTCCTCCGGATAACTTCTGAAGGTGGAGATACTGGGTTTATGTGCCTTGCTATGCTCTTATATCAACCCTTATCTGTCCCCTCCCCCACCCAGGGTAGTGGGAAGCAGCAGTGTATAGGAATGCACTAACCAGACAAACAAGAGAAGATGGACAGTGATAAATGAAAATAGCAAACATAAAAAATACACTCACCAAACACCAGAGTGGGACACAGGGGAGTTGCAGGAAGGATAAACTAAATAGGAGAGGATGAGGATGTGTCTCAAACAAACTCCAAGCAACAATCTCTTGAACAACTCTCCAAATGCCAACTCCAACCATGAACTACATCTCCAACTCCAGAATCAGGCAGCAAGAACTAAGACTGGAAATCCCTAAGTGCCAGAGGCGAGCATTTATAACAGAGGGGAGTGGCCAACACTGAACAGCTGAGACAATCCAGGTACAAATGCTCCAGAAGCTACAGCTGAACAGTTTAACCCTTGCACCACTAACAAGGGAAAAACATGCAATGCTTAATGAGATGGTGAAGTCCTTCTAACCAGTGCAGGAATTTGGTGGCCAAAAAGTTCAATTTTAATGTCATCTGACCACACAACCTTTCTCCGAATATTTGAAGAGTCTTCCACATGTCTTTTGGCAAACTCAAAATGAACTTTACAATTTTTATGTGTAAGTAAAGGTTTTTTTCTGCCCACGCTTGCATAAATGCAAAACTCTATGGAGTGTACGGCTTATTGTGGTCGTATGGACAGATCTTCCGGTCTCTGCTTGGGAACTCAGGAGATTTTTCAGGGTTTCCTTTGATCTCTGTCCTGCCTCTCTAATTAATGCCCTTCTTGCCCGGACTGAGAATTTTGTGGGCCCTCTCTTGGTAGGTTTGTTGTGATACCATGCTCTTTCCTGTTGTGAATTCTGTTGTCGGGCTCCCTCCTGTGGTCATGAATGGTACTTCGGCTGGTTCTGTCCATGGACTTTCTCTGGTGGGTGTTTCTGAGTTTCACAGGTGATGAGGTTAATTCGTTAGCTGCTGCTCTATTTAACTCCACTTAGATCTTTGCTCCATGCCACCTGTCAATGTTCCAGTATTGGTCTGTTCACTCCTGGATCGTTCTTGTGACCTGTCTTCCCATCAGAAGCTAAGTTCCAGCTTGTATTTCTTTGGTTTGCTATTTTTCTGTCCAGCTTGCTATTTAATTTATTGTCTTGCTTGCTGGAAGCTCTGGGACGCAGAGGAAGCACCTCCGCACCGTGAGTCGGTGCGGAGGGTCTTTTTGCGCCCTCTGCGTGGTCTTTTTGTAGGTTTTTGTGCTGACCGCAAAGTAACCTTTCCTATCCTCGGTCTGTTCAGTAAGTCGGGCCTCACTTTGCTAAATCTATTTATTTGTATCATCTATATTCTGGCTGCTGCATTCACTCACATTCACCACCCTCGCATTAACTCTCTACACTCCATCCATATCGGCCCCTCTGTCCTTGCCTCTCCTATGTATAGCACTCATGCTCTATTCACATTGCTTAACAGCACAGATCCATTCAGTCCCACCATCCAACACAAGAGACGCTCTCACAAATCACTTAACCATCTGCTCACTCTTTCGATCCTCCTTCTCCTAGTCGCTGGAGACATATCTCCAAACCCCGGCCCCCCATGTTATAGCCAGTCAAACCTCCCAATTGCTACACCCAGAAACCCCTCTAACCTTATTAATATTGCCTGCATGCCTGCTGTCTCTTTCAATTGTGCCCTTTGGAATTCTCGCTCTGTGTGTAATAAACTCTCCTTCATTCATGATTTCTTCCTTTCTAATTCTCTTAATCTCCTGGCTCTTACTGAAACCTGGATCCAGCAGTCAGACACCACTGCTGCTGCTGCTCTTTCATATGGTGGACTACACTTTTCTCATACCCCAAGATCAGACAACAGAGCAGGTGGAGGCGTTGGCCTGCTCCTTTCACCCAAATGTACTTTCCAAGTTATCCCCCAAGTACCCTCACTTGTCTTCCCTTCCTTTGAGGTCCATGTGGTCAGACTCTACGTCCCCTTCTCTATGCGAGTGGCGGTGGTGTATCGTCCTCCCGGCCCCTCTCATCAGTTCCTGGATCACTTTGCCACCTGGCTTCCACACTTTCTCTCCTGTGACACCCCCACCCTTATCATGGGTGATTTCAACATCCCCATTGCCTCTCCCCCCTCCCCATCTGGTTCTCACCTTTTATCTCTATCCTCCTCTTTTGGCCTCTCGCAGCATACTAACTCTCCAACACATGAAGATGGAATCTCCCTTGACTTGGTCTTCTCCCGACTTTGCTCAGTGGATGATTTCACAAACTCCCCTCTCCCGCTCTCTGACCACAACCTTCTTTCATTCTCTATCAAGAACTGCCATCCTGCTCAGGTCACCCCCACTTTCCACACTTATAGAAACATACAGGCCATTAACACCCAGAAACTTATGAAGAACTTGCAGTCCTCATTGGCCCCTATCTCCTCCATCTCATGTCCTGATTCTGCATTGAAGCATTACAATGAAACCCTGCAATGTGCTCTGGATGAAGCTGCTCCTCCTATACATAAAACAACTCGGCACAGACGGCAACAACCGTGGCACACACTGCAAACACGTTTCCTGCAGCGGTGCTCCAGGTGCGCAGAACGTCTGTGGAGAAAATCTAATCTACCCGAAGATTTCATCCATTATAAGTTCATGCTAAAGACATACAATTCTGCCCTTCATCTCTCCAAACAAACCTACTTCAACACCCTCATCACCTCCCTGTCCAATAACCCTAAACGTCTCTTTGACACGTTCCAGTCCCTACTCAACCCAAGAGAGCAGGCCCCAACCACGGATCTCCGTGCTGACGATCTGGCCAATTACTTCAAAGAAAAAATTGACCACATTCGACAGGAAATCATCTCCCAATCTCTTCATACCATGCACTGTCCTCCCTCCCCCACTGCATCTAGTTCACTCTCTGACTTTGAAGCAGTTACAGAAGAAGGAGTAAGCAGGCTCCTTGCATCTTCTCGCCCGACCACTTGCACCAGTGACCCCATTCCATCACATCTCCTCCAGTCCCTTTCCCCGGCTGTCACCTCTCACCTAACAAAAATATTCAACCTTTCCCTCACTTCCGGTATTTTTCCCCCTCATTTAAGCATGCCATCATACATCCATTACTTAAAAAACCATCCCTCGATCAAAACTGTGCCGCTAATTATAGACCTGTCTCTAATCTTCCCTTCATCTCTAAACTCCTCGAACGCCTGGTCCACTCCCGTCTTACCCGCTATCTCTCAGATAACTCTCTTCTCGACCCTCTTCAATCTGGCTTCTGCTCTTTACACTCTACTGAAACTGCCCTCACTAAAGTCTCTAATAACCTACTAACAGCTAAATCTAATGGTCACTACTCCATGCTAATTCTCTTGGATCTCTCTGCAGCATTCGACACTGTGGATCATCAGCTCCTCCTCACTATGCTCCGCTCCATCGGCCTCAAGGACACCGTTCTCTCCTGGTTCTCCTCCTATCTCTCTGACCGATCCTTCACTGTATGTTTTGCTGGTTCCTCCTCCTCTCACCTTCCCCTTACTGTTGGGGTTCCTCAAGGATCAGTCCTAGGCCCCCTACTCTTCTCGTTGTATACTGCCCCTATTGGACAAACAATCAGTAGATTTGGTTTCCAGTACCATCTCTATGCTGACGACACCCAATTATACACTTCTTCACCTGATATCACACCGACCTTTTTAGAAAACACCAGTGATTGTCTTACCGCTGTCTCTAACATCATGTCCTCCCTCTATCTGAAACTAAACCTGTCAAAAACTGAACTCCTCGTGTTCTCTCCCTCTACTAACCTACCTTTGCCTGACATTGCCATCTCCGTATGCGGTTCCACCATTACTCCAAAGCAACATGCCCGCTGCCTTGGGGTCATCCTTGATTCTGACCTTTCATTCACCCCCTACATCCGATCACTGGCTCGCTCTTCTTACCTGCATCTCAAAAACATTTCTAGAATTCGCCCTTTTCTTACTTTCGACTCTGCAAAAACTCTTACTGTTTCACTTATTCATTCTCGTCTGGACTATTGTAACTCTCTACTAATCGGCCTCCCTCTTGCAAAACTCTCCCCGCTCCAATCTGTCCTGAATGCTGCAGCCAGGATCATATTCCTCACCAACCGTTACACCGATGCCTCTACCCTGTGCCAGTCATTACACTGGCTACCCATCCACTCCAGAATCCAGTACAAAACTACTACCCTCATCTACAAAGCACTCCATGGCTCACCACCACCCTACATCTCCTCCCTGGTATCAGTCTACCACCCTACCCGTGCCCTCCGCTCCGCTAATGACCTCAGGTTAGCATCCTCAATAATCAGAACCTCCCACTCCCGTCTCCAAGACTTTACACGTGCTGCGCCGATTCTTTGGAATGCACTACCTAGGTTAATACGATTAATCCCCAATCCCCACAGTTTTAAGCGTGCCCTAAAAACTCATTTGTTCAGACTGGCCTACCGCCTCAATGCATTAACCTAACGATCCCTGTGTGGCCTATTTATAATAAAAAAAAAAAAAAAAAAAAGGTTCCTCGCATCATGTTCTCATACACTTTATGCAGTATTAGCCCTCTGTGTCTGTACTGCTACATACTTAGGCAGGTAACTGGTTCATGCAGCTTTACATGAACACCTGAGCCTTACACTATAGCTGGTCCGAATAACTAAAGCAATTGTTACCATCCACCTCTCGTGTCTCCCCTTTTCCCCATAGTTTGTAAGCTTGCGAGCAGGGCCCTCACTCCTCTTGGTATCTATTTTGAACTGTGATTTCTGTTATGCTGTAATGTCTATTGTCTGTACAAGTCCCCTCTATAATTTGTAAAGCGCTGCGGAATATGTTGGCGCTATATAAATAAAAATTATTATTATTATTATTATCTATTTCATCTCTGTGTTTGTATTTTCATCTTTACTCACAGTCATTATATGTGGGGGGCTGCCTTTTCCTTTGGGGAATTTCTCTGAGGCAAGGTAGGCTTTTTTTTTGCTATCTTCAGGGCTAGCTAGTTTCTTAGGCTGTGCCGAGTTGCATAGGGAGCGTTAGGCGCAATCCACGGCTATTTCTAGTGTGTTTGATAGGTTTAGGGATTGCGGTCAGCAGAGTTCCCACGTCCCAGAGCTCGTCCTTATTATCAGTAACTATCAGGTCATTCCGTGTGCTCTTAACCACCAGGTCCATTATTGTCCTGACCACCAGGTCATAACAGTACAGGTGGCCCAAAGTACTAATGCATCTCAATAGAGGGATAAGAGAAGTTCTGAGACCATTTTTTTTTTCTTTGCAGTGTGTTTTGTCTCTATTTTCCCCTTTACCTCTGGGTGGTTCAGGACACTGGTGTAAACATGCACATTCAAGGTCTGTCCTCTTGGATGGATAATCTCACTACAAGGATGCAAAACATTCAAGATTTTGTGGTTCAGAATCCGATGTCAGAGCCTAGGATTCCAATTCCTGATTTGTTTTTTGGTGATAGATCTAAGTTCTTGAATTTCAAAAATAATTGTAAATTGTTTCTTGCCTTGAAACCTCGCTCCTCAGGTGACCCTGTTCAACAAGTAAAGATCATTATTTCTTTGTTACGTGGTGACCCTCAAAACTGGGCATTTTCCCTTGCGCCAGGAGATCCGGCATTGCGTGATGTTGATGCGTTTTTCCTGGCGCTTGGATTGCTTTATGACGAACCTAATTCAGTGGATCAGGCAGAGAAAATCTTGCTGGCTCTGTGTCAGGGTCAGGATGAAGCGGAGATATATTGTCAGAAGTTTAGAAAGTGGTCTGTGCTCACTCAGTGGAATGAATGTGCCCTGGCAGCAATCTTCAGAAAGGGTCTCTCTGAAGCCCTTAAGGATGTCATGGTGGGGTTTCCCATGCCTGCTGGTCTGAATGAGTCTATGTCCTTGGCCATTCAGATCGATCGACGCTTGCGTGAGCGTAAAGCTGTGCACCATTTGGCGGTACTATCTGAGCATGGGCCTGAGCCTATGCAATGTGATAGGACTTTGACCAGAGCTGAACGGCAAGAACACAGACGTCGGAATGGGCTATGTTTTTACTGTGGTGAATCCACTCATGCTATTTCCGATTGTCCTAAGCGCACTAAGCGGTTCGCTAGGTCTGCCACCATTGGTACGGTACAGTCTAAATTTCTATTGTCTGTTACTCTGATTTGCTCTTTGTCATCCTATTCTGTTATGGCATTTGTGGATTCAGGGTCTGCCCTGAATTTGATGGACTTGGAGTATGCTAGGCGCTGTGGTTTTTTCTTGGAGCCCTTGCAGTATCCTATTCCATTGAGAGGAATTGATGCTACGCCTTTGGCCAAGAATAAGCCTCAGTATTGGACCCAATTGACCATGTGCATGGCTCCTGCACATCAGGAGGATATCCGCTTTCTGGTGTTGCATAATCTGCATGATGTGGTCGTTTTGGGGTTGCCATGGCTACAGGTTCATACAGGTTCATCAGTATTGGACTGGAAATCTATGTCTGTGTCCAGCTGGGGTTGTCAGGGGGTACATGGTGATGTTCCATTTTTGTCTATTTCGTCTTCCACTCCTTCTGAAGTTCCAGAGTTTTTGTCGGATTATCGGGATATATTTGATGAGCCCAAAGCCAGTGCCCTACCTCCTCATAGGGATTGCGATTGTGCAATTAATTTGATTCCTGGTAGTAAGTTTCCTAAGGGCCGATTGTTCAATTTATCTGTGCCAGAACATGCCGCTATGCGGAGTTATATAAAGGAATCCTTGGAGAAAGGCCATATTCGCCCGTCGTCATCACCGTTAGGAGCAGGGTTCTTTTTCGTGGCCAAGAAGGATGGTTCTTTGAGACCTTGTATTGATTACCGCCTTCTTAATAAAATTACTGTCAAATTTCAGTATCCTTTGCCGCTGCTGTCTGATTTGTTTGCTCGTATTAAAGGGGCTAGTTGGTTCACCAAGATAGATCTTCGAGGGGCGTATAATCTTGTGCGTATTAAACAAGGCGATGAATGGAAAACAGCATTTAATACGCCCGAGGGCCATTTTGAGTACCTGGTTATGCCATTCGGGCTTTCCAATGCTCCATCAGTATTTCAGTCCTTTATGCATGACATCTTCCGAGAGTACCTGGATAAATTCCTGATTGTGTATTTGGATGATATTTTGGTCTTTTCGGATGATTGGGAGTCTCATGTGAAGCAGGTCAGAATGGTGTTCCAGGTCCTTCGTGCGAATTCCTTGTTTGTGAAGGTGTCAAAGTGTCTCTTTGGAGTTCAGAAGGTTTCATTTTTGGGGTTCATTTTTTCCCCTTCTACTATCGAGATGGACCCTGTTAAAGTCCAGGCCATTTACGACTGGACTCAGCCGACATCTGTGAAGAGCCTGCAAAAGTTCCTGGGCTTTGCTAATTTTTATCGGCGCTTCATCGCTAATTTTTCTACTGCTGCTAAACCATTGACTGATTTGACCAAGAAGGGTGCTGATGTGGTCAATTGGTCTTCTGCGGCTGTAGAGGCTTTTCAGGAGTTGAAGCGTCGTTTTTCTTCTGCCCCTGTGTTGTGCCAGCCAGATGTTTCGCTTCCGTTTCAGGTTGAGGTTGATGCTTCTGAGATTGGAGCAGGGGCTGTTTTGTCGCAAAGAAGTTCTGAGGGCTCGGTGATGAAGCCATGTGCTTTCTTTTCTAGAAAGTTTTCGCCTGCTGAGCGTAACTATGATGTTGGTAATCGTGAACTGTTGGCCATGAAGTGGGCATTCGAGGAGTGGCGTCATTGGCTGGAAGGAGCCAAGCATCGCGTGGTGGTCTTGACAGATCACAAGAATTTGACTTATCTTGAGTGTGCCAAACGGTTGAATCCGAGACAGGCTCGATGGTCATTATTTTTCTCCCGTTTTGATTTTGTGGTTTCGTACCTTCCGGGCTCTAAGAATGTGAAGGCTGATGCCCTGTCAAGGAGTTTTGTGCCTGACTCTCCGGGTGTTCCTGAGCCGGCGGGTATTCTCAAAGAGGGGGTAATTTTGTCTGCCATCTCCCCTGATTTGCGGCGGGTGCTGCAAAAATTTCAGGCTGATAGACCTGACCGTTGCCCAGCGGAGAAACTGTTTGTCCCTGATAGATGGACTAGTAGAGTTATCTCTGAGATTAATTGTTAAGTGTTGGCTGGGCATCCTGGAATCTTTGGTACCAGAGATTTGGTGGCTAGATCTTTTTGGTGGCCGTCTTTGTCACGGGATGTGCGTTCTTTTGTGCAGTCCTGTGGGACTTGTGCTCGGGCTAAGCCCTACTGTTCTCGTGCCAGTGGGTTGCTTTTGCCCTTGCCGGTCCTGAAGAGGCCCTGGACGCATATTTCTATGGATTTTATTTCGGATCTCCCCGTCTCTCAAAAGATGTCGGTCATTTGGGTGGTTTGTGATCGCTTTTCTAAGATGGTCCATTTGGTACCTTTGTCTAAATTGCCTTCCTCCTCTGATTTGGTGCCATTATTTTTCCAGCATGTGGTTCGTTTACATGGTATCCCGGAGAACATCGTTTCTGACAGATGTTCCCAGTTTGTTTCAAGGTTTTGGCGATCCTTTTTTGCTAGGATGGGCATTGATTTGTCTTTTTCCTCGGCTTTCCATCCTCAGACAAATGGCCAAACCGAACGAACTAATCAAACTTTGAAAACATATCTGAGATGCTTTGTTTCTGCTGATCAGGATGATTGGGTGTCCTTTTTGTCGTTGGCTGAGTTCACCCTTAATAATCGGGCCAGCTCGGCTACTTTGGTTTCGCCGTTTTTCTGCAATTCTGGTTTCCATCCTCGTTTCTCTTCAGGGCAGGTTGAGTCTTCAGACTGTCCTGGTGTAGATACTGTGGTGGATAGGTTGCAGCAGATTTGGACTCATGTGGTGGACAATTTGACATTGTCCCAGGAGAAGGCTCAACGTTTCGCTAACCGCCGATGCTGTGTGGGTCCCCGACTTCGTGTTGGGGATTTGGTTTGGTTGTCATCTCGTTATGTTCCTATGAAGGTTTCCTCTCCTAAGTTTAAGCCTCGTTTCATTGGTCCGTATAAGATTTCTGAGGTTATCAATCCTGTGTCATTTCGTTTGGCCCTTCCTGCTTCTTTTGCCATCCATAGTGTGTTCCATAGGTCGTTATTGCGGAGATACGTGGCGCCTGTGGTTACATCCGTTGATCCTCCTGCCCCGGTGTTAGTTGAGGGGGAGTTGGAGTATGTGGTGGAGAAGATTTTGGATTCTCGTGTTTCGAGACGGAAACTCCAGCACCTGGTCAAGTGGAAGGGTTATGGTCAGGAAGATAATTCCTGTGTTTTTGCCTCTGATGTTCATGCTGCCGATCTGGTTCGTGCCTTTCATTTGGCTCATCCTGGTCGGCCTGGGGGCTCTGGTGAGGGTTCGGTGACCCCTCCTCAAGGGGGGGGGGGTACTGTTGTGAATTCTGTTGTCGGGCTCCCTCCTGTGGTCATGAATGGTACTTCGGCTGGTTCTGTCCATGGACTTTCTCTGCTGGGTGTTTCTGAGTTTCACAGGTGACGAGGTTAATTCGTTAGCTGCTGCTCTATTTAACTCCACTTAGATCTTTGCTCCATGCCACCTGTCAATGTTCCAGTATTGGTCTGTTCACTCCTGGATCGTTCTTGTGACCTGTCTTCCCATCAGAAGCTAAGTTCCAGCTTGTATTTCTTTGGTTTGCTATTTTTCTGTCCAGCTTGCTATTTAATTTGTTGTCTTGCTTGCTGGAAGCTCTGGGACGCAGAGGGTCTTTTTGCGCCCTCTGCGTGGTCTTTTTGTAGGTTTTTGTGCTGACCGCAAAGTAACCTTTCCTATCCTCGGTCTGTTCAGTAAGTCGGGCCTCACTTTGCTAAATCTATTTCATCTCTGTGTTTGTATTTTCATCTTTACTCACAGTCATTATATGTGGGGGGCTGCCTTTTCCTTTGGGGAATTTCTCTGAGGCAAGGTAGGCTTTATTTTTCTATCTTCAGGGCTAGCTAGTTTCTTAGGCTGTGCCGAGTTGCATAGGGAGCGTTAGGCGCAATCCACGGCTATTTCTAGTATGTTTGATAGGTTTAGGGATTGCGGTCAGCAGAGTTCCCACGTCCCAGAGCTCGTCCTTATTATCAGTAGCTATCAGGTCATTCCGTGTGCTCTTAACCTCCAGGTCCATTATTGTCCTGACCACCAGGTCATTACACTTTCCATTTTTTATAATAATGGATTTGATGGTGCTCCAAGGGATCACTTGAGATTGGAATATTTTTTTTTTTATAACCCAACCCTAACTTGAACTTCTCAACAACTTTGTACCTGACTTGTTTGGAGATCTCCTTGGTCTTCATAGTGTTATTTGGTTAGTGGTATCTCTTGGTTAATGGTCTTGCAGTCTCTGTGACCTTTCAGAAAAGGCGTGCATGTATTGACAGACCATATGACACTTAGATTGCACATAGGTTGACTTCCTTCCACTAAGCAAGTAACTTATGAAGAAAATTGCTTGCACCAGAATTTTTATAGGCTTCATAGGCAAAAGGGGTGAATACATATGCACATGCCAATTTTTAGTTATTTGGTTATAATGTAACAAAACAGGTAAAAGCCAAGGGGGTTAAATACTTTCACAAGCCACTGCATATAATATTAAATTCTGTATAAACAGGAGTGTGAACTGGCACCACACATCAGTATCTTATAGGTGTTAAGCAGAGACGTATCAACGCATACATTGACACCAAAGACTGAAGTGCCGCATAAAAAACAGCAATTTGCACACTCCCGTACATAAAATTATATTTCATCCTTATTTCCATGAATTCTGTCTAAGTGATATAAATAAATAAATAAATTCAAAGACCAGCACAAAGACAAAAATGAAAAACTTACACTGTTCTACATATTTTAAAAAGCTGTCAGGTTCAGTTATGACATGAGTCATTTCTTGATGATTTTGACCTCCTGAATTCAAATCTAACAATGAAAATTTTTAGTTTTCTATTGTTTCTATGATATCAAAGAGTTTTCCCTTTACTGCTACATATAACTAATCCATACAAATTTCAGTACTTTGAAACATTATTATTTTTGCAAATATAAAGATGCAGAATATTTTGTTATGCAAATTTTCTGATATTTATTTAGAGGAAACTTAGCAGCAATTCAAAACCTAAAACGTCTAAATACTATTGTGAATTATAAAGTTACAGAAATTGCTCTACAAAATTTGTACCTCATTCACTGACAACTTGTCTTTTGTACTCCTGCATTAGATCATCTCTTACAATTGTCCAACAGTAATCTGCAAGCACTAGTGTTGAGCATTCCGATACCGCAAGTATCGGGTATCGGCCGATACTTGCGGTATCGGAATTCCGATACCGAGATCCGATACTTTTGTGATATCGGGTATCGGTATCGGATCAATAGGGATGTGTAAAATAAAGAATTAAAATAAAAAATATTGATATGCTCACCTCTCCGGCGGCCCCTGGACATCACGCTGCTAACCCATGTGACCGGCACGCGACCAATCAGAAGCCGCGACGTCATTCTCATTCACAAAAACTCCTAATTCTAGGAATTGAGGACCTGCGAATGACGTCGCGGCTTCTGATTGGTCGCGTGCCGGTCACATGGGCGGCACGCGACCAATCAGAAGCCGGGACGTCATTCGCAGGTCCTAAAGGCGCGAATTTTAAACAAAGAAGCCTCCCGGTTAGCAGCGTGATGTCCAGGGGCCGCCGGAGAGGTGAGCATATCAATATTTTTTATTTTAATTCTTTATTTTACACATCCCTATGGATCCCAGGGCCTGAAGGAGAGTTTCCTCTCCTTCAGACCCTGGGAACCATGAGAATACCTTCCGATACTTGATGTCCCATTGACTTGTATTGGTATCGGATATCGGTATCGGCGATATCCGATATTTTTCGGGTATCGGCCGATACTATCCGATACCGATACTTTCAAGTATCGGACGGTATCGCTCAACACTAGCAAGCACTGATGGATTCCACTTTCCTTGATATCTTTTCCCCATAGCTGAAATCTTTTAGTGAAATCTCTTATAATGCTCAGCAGTTTGGTGGAAGATAGTCTAGATGCGAATGTAAGAAATTAATCTTTAAGGATATGATACAGCCAGGATCATTATAGATTTTGAGGAGATTTTACACCAATACTTCACAATTATCTGCTCTTGAGTTTCCCAAAAAATTAGCTACCATCAACGAGAATGCTACCAATGGAGCTCTTTCCTTGCCCTGTAGCAATTTATCTTTGCCTCACTCTACCTTGGAAATGTATCAGTGAGATACTTGAATGCTTTTGCATTTTTATCCATTGCCCTTCATTAGGCCCAACTTGATATGCAGTGATGATGTCAAAATCTTATGCGGGTCAACAATCAACAAATGCTGGATACAGAACATTTTTACTTCCTGACGGAAATGAATGTCGGAGAGGTCAATTGTAGTGATATTCTCTTGAACATCTAGCCCACTTACACACAAAGCAGCAGTACTTTGTGTATGCTCCATGAAGACCACGTAAGCGGGCAACCACCTTTTAAGTCACCACAGAGGGGCCACAAATGTTGGTCATAGTTCATGTGAGCTACATAACCAACTAGAATTGAAGGTAGAGCCTTGCCATTATGCCGCAAGACAGTTTTTAGGTTTGTTTGGATGAATCGATGGAGCGCCTCCATTCCTCTGGATTATGACATTTCCACTAAAAACCCTTAACAACCAGAGGTATTTTTGTTTTTGCGTTTTGTTTTTTTGCTCCCCTTCTTCCCAGAGCCATAACTTTTTTTATTTTTCAGTCAAAATGGCCATGTGAGGGCTTGTTTTTTGTGGGACAATTTGTACTTTTCAACAACACTATTGGTTTTAACATATCGTGTACTGGAAAACAGGAAAGAAAATTCCAAGTGCGGTTAAAGTGACCTGACATTATGATTCTCCAGGTCATTATGAGTTCACGGACACCAAACATGTCTGGGTTCCTTTTTAAGTGATGAAAAACAATTTCAAAGTTTGTTAAAAAAAATTGTGCCATTTTCCTATACTCATAGCGTCTCCATTTTTTGTGATCTGGGGTTGGGTGAGGGCCTATTTTTTGTGCGCTGAGCTGATGTTTTTAATTATATCATTTTGATGCAGATACAATATTTTGATCGCCCGCTATTGCATTTCATTGCAATGTAGCGGCGACCAAAAAAACATAATTCTGTGTTTTGACTTTTTTTCTAGTTACGCCGTATAGCAATTGGGTTAATTCTTTTCTTTATATTGATGGATCTGGTGTTTCTGAATGCGGTGATATCAAATATGTGTATATTTCATTTTTTTATTGTTTTATTTTGAATGGGACAAAAGGGAGGTGATTTAAACTTTTATATTTTTTAATTTTTTAAATATTTCTTAAAACTTTTTTTACCTTTTGCATGCTTCAATAGTCTACATGGGACACTAGAAGCTGCAGTACTTTGACGATGATCAGATCACCTGTGTGTAGCAGAAATGCTCACTTGCTATGAGCGCAGACCAGCGGGCGGCGCTCATAGCAATCTGGCAATGACAGTCATAGCGGTGTGCTGGAGACCTCTGGTTGTCATGCCGACCCATCGGTCACCGATGGGCGGGATTTCTTACTTTCTTCCAGTAATCGCAAGTTAAAAGCCGCTGTCAGAGATTGACAGCAGGATTTATCTAGTTAACAGCCGCGAGTGGATCGCGAGTCAGATGTATATATCAGCTGACTATTGCCCGGAAAGGTGAGGGCTCAGCACCGGAGCCCGCACCAAACAGGGGGGTCCAACATCGGCGTACTATTATGCCTGATGTTGGAAAGGGGTTAAACTGTTGATGTTATTGCATGTAACCCTGGTGGGTGTGTGCCCAGTGCTCCATGGGCCAGGCTTACCATGGAGGGGGGTGACTAAGTGTCTATCAGATATTCACGAGAACCTTGGATGGTTAGGATAGGCTGGGCCACATATAGACACCAGGTACCACGCCAGGGTAATCCAGAGGTGGCAATTCAAACATGAGGATTGTCACATCTAATATATGCCCATTCTGGGGCGGCTGCAGGCTGCTATTTTTAGGCTGGGGAGAGCCAATATCCATGGTTCCTTATCAGTCTGAGGATACCAGTCAAGCTGTTTTCCTTAGCTTGGCTGGTTATCAAAAATGTAGGGATCCCATGCCTTTTTTAAAATTATTTTATTGAGAAGCTGCAGCCCGCAGCTGTCAGCCTTACCTGTGCTGGTTATCAAAAATAGAGGGGACCTCATGCCATTTTAAAATTTTATTTATTTATTGCACAGGCACTAGCTTTTGAATACTCTCATCGTATGTCTGCTCCAGCTGCCATCAGCGAGACCAGGCGTGCAATGATGAGAATATTGCTCTCATCAGCCGACGCCTGTGACACATGATTACCACAGTGATCTGACCGGTGGTAACAAACTTACCGCTGATCAGAGCAGGTGTTTCTCACGCTGTTACAGGCATCGGCTGATGAGAGCAATATTCTCAGCATTGCACGCCTGGTCTCGCTGATTGCAGCTAGAATGGGTCCGGGTTCGAGTTTGGGTACTGTTCTGGTTCCCGAATCAAACTTTTTTTAATATTCGGCTGAACCCGATGGACCCGAACATCATCGGGTCCGCCCATCACTAGCTACGAACAATGCAATAATGATGATGAAGTAATAAGGATGCAATTTTTCTACAAGCCTGCATGAAAGGTGGATCTTGAAAATTAGAGCCAGTCAGCAAATTTAAATTCATTTTCAGCACCACAAAATTAATTAAGTTCAACTATTTTTTGTCTGTGAACCAAATTGACTATACAACAGTGTCATTTACTGTTAGATAAATGAAAAAAAATTAATGGCATACTGTTGTCCACGCTACCCAAAAAAAAGGGGTGATGGTCAAAGATTATGGGTCCGGCAAGCTAGGAGATGAAACAACACAATAAATGAATGTGCAAAATTTCTGGTCAAACGCTACTATAAAGTACTGGTGGTGGAATAACCGCCACAAATTTACAAAGAAGTGCAACTGCTAATATGAATATGAATAGGAAATAGAAGCAAACCAGCTGGTAAAATGTATCATAGCTCAGTATTAAAATGGAAACACTGGAAGCTGTAAACTAGCACCAGGGTACAATGCAGGACGCCCGCCCTATTGCAATAGTGAAGGACAGGATGCAGCTGTTCAGCGGCTGCTGACTGGTTGCAGCGGTCATGTGACCACTGAGGAACTCCGGGAGATAAGTATTCAGAATTTTTTTTTAATTTAGACTACACAGTCATATTCATAGTTTATTCATAAGGGCCTGTCCGGTAGGGGACAACCCTTTTATTTTCAGACTCCTTGTAAAAGCATACTGAACCCCTAAACAGTTTACAGTCCTGGTTTTAAGAATGCTGTCTGCACTTTTTTGCTAAGTATTCCTTAGTGGCATTTTCTATATATGTAATTCTTTTCATAGTAATCTACATATATTTTCTAGAAAAAAAAAGGAGGAATGATTTCTAATACTTTCCTGGTTCAAGAGAGAAAGGAAAAAGATGAAAAGCAAATGAGATGGGACATGATTTACACCACTTTTATTGTTCCGAGTGCACTCACGATAAAGTACAAGTCCATTATCTGTTATGTGCAAAACAGTGTGCAAAGTAATCAGCTTACCTCTCGGTATCTGCACAATATTACAGTAGATGGGAAAAAGAGATTAAAAAATATCTGCCATCTACACTAAACTCCCAAACATTTATGGTATAGAAGCTCCTAGGGGAATGCATTCCAAATGTAATTATTTGGTGGAACACGAGATCCAGATGAGCAGAAATTGATGCTGAGCTGTCATTGTTTGCTTCATTTGTGCCTTATCTGTGCTGTTGCAAATAAGGAGGAGGGGGATGGGAATCTCCATAGAAACCCAAATCCTCCCCCCAAAAAGCCTTCCTCACATTTACAGGGTATAAAAATGTCTTTATGCGAAAACAAATTCAACTTGACCTTGTCTTTGGAATAGTATGTGATCCTTTAAACCCAAGAACAAGGCACAGAGAAAAATGAAAAAGATGCTTATTATGTATTTTCTGTTTGTATAGCTGGCATATAGATCTGCAATTGTATCAATGTAAAAAAAATGCTATATATTATACCTAGTGTATCAGTCTTATATAAGGCAGATATGCCTATGGTGTAGTCATGTAGTAGAAATGGGCAGAAAACAGCTAAACTGAATTTTGTACATATCACGGACAGTTCTAACTATAGATTGTGAGCCCTCGCGGGCAGGGTCCTCTCTCCTCCTGTACCAGTTGTGACTTGTATTGTTTAAAATTATTGTATTTGTTTTATTATGTAAGGGATGCTATACTGGAGTATCTGAAGAGGAATAACCTCATGACACAGTATCAGCACGGGTTTACTAGGGACCGTTCATGTCAGACTAATTTGATCAGTTTCTATGAAGAGGTAAGTTCCGGATTGGACCAAGGGAACCCAGTGGATGTAGTGTATATGGACTTTTCAAAAGCTTTTGATACGGTGCCACACAAAAGGTTGATACATAAAATGAGAATAATGGGGATAGGGGAAAATATGTGCAAGTGGGTTGGGGTACCACAGGGGTCAGTATTGGGCCCTCTTCTTTTTAACATATTTATTAATGACCTTGTAGGGGGCATTCAGAGTAGAATTTCAATATTTGCAGATGACACTAAACTCTGCAGGGTAATCAATACAGAGGAGGACAATTTTATATTACAGGATGATTTATGTAAACTAGAAGCTTGGGCTGATAAATGGCAAATGAGCTTTAATGGGGATAAATGTAAGGTCATGCACTTGGGTAGAAGTAATAAGATGTATAATTATGTGCTTAATTCTAAAACTCTGGGCAAAACCGTCAATGAAAAAGACCTGGGTGTATGGGTGGATGACAAACTTAAATTCAGTGGCCAGTGTCAGGCAGCTGCTACAAAGGCAAATAAAATAATGGGATGCATTAAAAGAGGCATAGATGCTCATGAGGAGAATATAATTTTACCTCTATACAAGTCACTAGTTCGACCACACTTAGAATACTGTGCACAGTTCTGGTCTCCGGTGTATAAGAAAGACATAGCTGAACTGGAGCGGGTGCAGAGAAGAGCGACCAAGGTTATTAGAGGACTGGGGGGTCTGCAATACCAAGATAGGTTATTACACTTGGGGCTATTTAGTTTGGAAAAATGAAGACTAAGGGGTGATCTTATTTTAATGTATAAATATATGAGGGGACAGTACAAAGACCTTTCTGATGATCTTTTTAATCATAGACCTGAAACAGGGACAAGGGGGCATCCTATGCGGTTGGAGGAAAAAAGGTTTAAGCATAATAACAGACGCGGATTCTTTACTGTAAGAGCAGTGAGACTATGGAACTCTCTGCCGTATGATGTTGTAATGAGTGATTCATTACTTAAATTTAAGAGGGGACTGGATACCTTTCTGGAAAAGTATAATGTTACAGGGTATATACACTAGATTCCTTGATAGGGCGTTGATCCAGGGAACTAGTCTGATTGCCGTATGTGGAGTCGGGAAGGAATTTTTTTCCCCAATGTGGAGCTTACTCTTTGCCACATGGGTTTTTTTTGCCTTCCTCTGGATCAACATGTTAGGGCATGTTAGGTTAGGCTATGGGTTGAACTAGATGGACATATAGTCTTCCTTCAACCTTAATAACTATGTAACTATGTAACCCCTCCTCATATGTAAAGCGCCATGGAATAAATGGCGCTATAGTGATAAGTAATAATAATAAATATACAGAGGAAACAGTATATATAAGGGTACTGGAAGTGATCGGTTAGATAGAGAGGTGCTGTACCTTTACAAGGACTGTATGGGAAAATAAATAACTAAAATATATGTCATTATAAGTATATTCATAAATACCTTTAATTTGCAAATCACAATTGTTTAGTCTATGGAGGCAAATCACTATAGAATTAAAATGTAATCTGCCTTATTACATTGACACAAACCTGTCCAAGAATGTGAGAAAATACAGTAGGAAGCTCTGCCCCTTTTCCTTCATATGTAAGAAGATATGTTCCCAGTGGGTATTTTGATCTTATAATGAAGTACCAGGGGTGGTAAGGTAACAATAGACCGCTCAAATTGCTGTCCTCCCTGTCTTTCTGATCTAATACTGGAGATACCAGGAGTGATGAGGTAAGAAGATGCCACTCATACTGCTGTCCAACCTGTCTATCTGATCTAATATTGGGGATAAAAGGAGTGATGAGGTAAGAAGAGGCCGCTCACACTGCTGTCCAACCTGTGTATCTGAACTAATACTGGAGATACCAGGAGTGATGAGGTAAGAAGATGCCACTCATACTGCTGTCCAACCTGTGTATCTGAACTAATACTGGAGATACCAGGAGTGATGAGGTAAGAAGAGGCTGCTCACACTGCTGTCCAACCTGTCTATCTGATTTAATACTAGGGATACCAGGAGTGATGAGGTATGAAGAGGCTGCTCACACTGCTGTCCAACCTGTCTATCTGATCTAATATTGGGGATACAAGGAGTGATGAGGTAAGAAGACGCCACTCATACTGCTGTCCAACCTGTGTATCTGAACTAATACTGGAGATACCAGGAGTGATGAGGTAAGAAGAGGCTGCTCACACTGCTGTCCAACCTGTGTATCTGAACTAATGCTGGAGATACCAGAAGTGCTGAGGTAAGAAGAGGCTGCTCACACTGCTGTCCACCCTGTCTATCTGATCTAATATTGGGGATACAAGGAGTGATGAGGTAAGAAAAGGCTGCTCACACTGCTGTCCAACCTGTCTATATGATCTAATATTGGGGATACAAGGAGTGATGAGGTAAGAAGAGGCTGCTCACACTGATGTCCTACCTGTCTATTGATTTAATAATGGGGATAGCAAGAGTGATGCAGTAAGAAAAGGCTACTCACACTGCTGTCCAACCTGTCTAACTGATCTAATACTGGAGATACCAGAAGTGCAGAGGTGATAAGAGGCTGCTCACACTGCTGTCCAACATATCTTATCTAATATTGGGGATACAAGGAGTGATGAGGTAAGAAAAGGCCGCTCACACTGCTGTCCATCCTGTGTATCTGAACTAATACTGGAGATACCAGGAGTGATGAGGTAAGAAGAAGCTGCTCACACTGCTGTCCAACCTGTCTATCTGATCTAATACTGGGGATACCAGGGGTGATGAGGTAAGAAGAGGCTCCTCAAACTGCTGTCCACCCTGTCTATCTGATCTAATATTGGGGATACAAGAAGTGATGAGATAAGAAGAGGCTGCTCACACTGCTGTCCAACCTGTCTATTTGATCTAATACTGGGGATACCAGGAGTGATGAGGTAAGAAGAGACCGCTCACACTGCTGTCCAACCTGTGTTTCTGAACTAATACTAGAGATACCAGGAGTGATGAGGTAAGAAGAGGCTGCTCATACTGCTGTCCAACCTGTCTATCTGAACTAATACTGGAGATACCAGAGGTGCTGAGGTAAGAAGAGGCTCCTCAAACTGCTGTCCACCCTGTCTATCTGATCTAATACCAGGGATACCAGGAGTAAGAAGAAGTAAGAAGAGGCTCCTCAAACTGCTGTCCACCCTGTCTATCTGATCTAATATTGGGGATACAAGGAGTGATGAGATAAGAAGAGGCGTCTCACACTGCGATCCAACCTGTCTATCTGATCTAATACTGGAGATACCAGGAGTGATGAGGTAAGAGGAGGCTGCTCACACTGGTGTCCAAACTGTTTATCTGAACTAATACCGGAGATACCAGAGATGCTGAGGAAAGAAGAGGCTGCTCACACTGCTTTCCAGCCTGTCTATCTGATCTAATACTGGGGATACCAGGAGTGATGAGGTAAGAAGAGACCGCTCACACTGCTGTCCAACCTGTGTTTCTGAACTAATACTAGAGATACCAGGAGTGATGAGGTAAGAAGAGGCTGCTCATACTGCTGTCCAACCTGTCTATCTGAACTAATACTGGAGATACCAGAGGTGCTGAGGTAAGAAGAGGCTCCTCAAACTGCTGTCCACCCTGTCTATCTGATCTAATACCAGGGATACCAGGAGTAAGAAGAAGTAAGAAGAGGCTCCTCAAACTGCTGTCCACCCTGTCTATCTGATCTAATATTGGGGATACAAGGAGTGATGAGATAAGAAGAGGCGTCTCACACTGCGATCCAACCTGTCTATCTGATCTAATACTGGAGATACCAGGAGTGATGAGGTAAGAGGAGGCTGCTCACACTGGTGTCCAAACTGTCTATCTGAACTAATACCGGAGATACCAGAGATGCTGAGGAAAGAAGAGGCTGCTCACACTGCTTTCCAGCCTGTCTATCTGATCTAATACTGGGGATACTGTTATGTTTGCTAATGACAGGTGTTATGAAGGCAATCCAGAAACACAGTGTGCTTAGCGATCAGAGCGCACACAGTGATCTGACAAATACCCAAAAATACAAGAACGAGCTCTGAGACGTGGAAACTCTGTAGACTGCACACCTGATCCTATCCTAAACACAACTAAAAGCGGCTGTGGATTGCGCCTAACAACTACCTAGGCAACTCGGCACAGCCTAAGAAACTAGCTAGCCTGAAGATAGAAAAATAGGCCTGACTTGCCCCAGAGAAATTCCCCAAAGGAAAAGGCAGCCCCCCACATATAATGACTGTGAGTAAGATGAAAAGACAAAACGTAGGGATGAAATAGATTCAGCAAAGTGGGGCCCGATATTCTAGGACAGAGCGAGGACAGTAAAGCGAACTTTGCAGTCTACAAAAAACCCTAAAGCAAAACCACGCAAAGGGGGCAAAAAAAAACCACCGTGCCGAACTAACGGCACGGCGGTACACCCTTTGCGTCTCAGAGCTTCCAGCAAAACAAAAGACAAGCTGGACAGAAAAAAAGCAACAAAAAAAACAAAAAGCACTTAGCTATACAGAGCAGCAGGTCACAGGAACAATCAGGAGAAGCTCAGATCCAACACTGAAACATTGACAAGGAGCAAGGATAGCAGCATCAGGCGGAGTTAAGTAATGAAGCAGTTAACGAGCTCACCAGAACACCTGAGGGAGGAAGCTCAGAAGCTGCAGTACCACTTGTGACCACAGGAGTGAATTCAGCCACAGAATTCACAACAGTACCCCCCCCTTGAGGAGGGGTCACCGAACCCTCACCAGAGCCCCCAGGCCGACCAGGATGAGCCGCATGAAAGGCACGAACAAGATCGGAAGCATGAACATCAGAGGCAAAAACCCAGGAATTATCTTCCTGAGCATAACCCTTCCATTTAACCAGATACTGGAGTTTCCGTCTAGAAACACGAGAATCCAAAATCTTCTCCACAATATACTCCAATTCCCCCTCCACCAAAACCGGGGCAGGAGGCTCAACAGATGGAACCATAGGTGCCACGTATCTCCGCAACAACGACCTATGGAATACATTATGTATGGAAAAGGAGTCTGGGAGGGTCAAACGAAAAGACACAGGATTGAGAACCTCAGAAATCCTATACGGACCACTAAAACGAGGTTTAAATTTAGGAGAGGAAACCTTCATAGGAATATGACGAGAAGATAACCAAACCAGATCCCCAACACGAAGTCGGGGACCCACACGGCGTCTGCGATTAGCGAAAAGTTGAGCTTTCTCCTGGGACAAGATCAAATTGTCCACTACCTGAGTCCAGATCTGCTGCAACCTATCCACCACAGAATCCACACCAGGACAGTCCGAAGACTCAACCTGTCCTGAAGAGAAACGAGGATGGAACCCAGAATTGCAAAAAAATGGAGAAACCAAGGTAGCCGAGCTGGCCCGATTATTAAGGGCGAACTCAGCCAACGGCAAAAAGGACACCCAATCATCCTGGTCTGCAGAAACAAAACATCTCAGATATGTTTCCAAGGTCTGATTGGTTCGTTCGGTCTGGCCATTAGTCTGAGGATGGAAAGCCGAGGAAAAGGATAGGTCAATGCCCATCCTACCACAAAAGGCTCGCCAGAACCTTGAAACAAACTTGGAACCTCTGTCAGAAACAATATTCTCAGGAATGCCATGCAACCGAACCACATGCTGAAAGAACAAAGGTACCAAATCAGAGGAGGAAGGCAATTTAGCCAAGGGCACCAGATGGACCATTTTAGAAAAGCGATCACAGACCACCCAAATGACTGACATCTTTTGAGAAACGGGAAGGTCAGAAATGAAATCCATCGAAATATGTGTCCAAGGCCTCTTTGGGACCGGCAAGGGCAAAAGCAACCCACTGGCACGAGAACAGCAGGGCTTAGCCCTAGCACAAATCCCACAGGACTGCACAAAAGTACGTACATCCCGTGACAGAGATGGCCACCAGAAGGATCTAGCCACTAACTCTCTGGTACCAAAGATTCCAGGATGACCAGCCAACACCGAACAATGAAGTTCAGAGATAAGTTTATTAGTCCACCTATCAGGGACGAACAGTTTCTCTGCTGGACAACGATCAGGTTTATTCGCCTGAAATTTTTGCAGCACCCGCCGCAAATCAGGGGAGATGGCAGACACAATGACTCCTTCCTTGAGGATACCCGTTGGCTCAGATAAACCCGGAGAGTTGGGCACAAAACTCCTAGACAGAGCATCCGCCTTCACATTTTTAGAGCCCGGAAGGTACGAAATCACAAAGTCGAAGCGGGCAAAAAATAACGACCAACGGGCCTGTCTAGGATTCAAGCGCTTGGCAGACTCGAGATAAGTCAAGTTCTTATGATCAGTCAATACCACCACGCGATGCTTAGCTCCTTCAAGCCAATGACGCCACTCCTCGAATGCCCACTTCATGGCCAGCAATGTTGGGAGTTCTGTTTTTGGGCTCCCTCTGGTGGTTACTGATGGTACTGGGTGACTTGTCTTTCCTGGGTTTCTGGGTTCCACCTGTTCCATCAGCATATGGGAGTTTCCTATTTAACCTGGCTTTGCTGGCATTTCCTCGCCGGTTATCAATGTATCCAGTGTGTCTTGTTACCTCTGCTCCCTGCTCCTAGAACCTTCTGGTCAAGCTAAGTTTGGATTTTCCTGTTTTGGTGTTTTGCTTTATTTGGTTTTTAGTCCAGCCTGCAGATATGTGATTCTTGCTGCTGGTTGCTCTAGTGGGCTGAAATTGCTCCTCATGTACCATGAGTTGGCACATGAGTTCAAGTAATTTCAGGATGGTTTTTTGAAGGGTTTTTCGCTGACCGCGCAGTTCACTTTTGTATCCTCTGCTATCTAGCTTTAGCGGGCCTCATTTTGCTGAAACTGTTTTCATACTGCGTATGTGCTTTCCTCTCATTTCACCGTCATTATATGTGGGGGGCTGCTATTTCTGTGGGGGATTTCTCTGGAGGCAAGAGAGGTCTGTGTTTCTTCTAATAGGGGAAGTTAGATCTTCGGCTGGAGCGAGACGTCTAGGATCATCGTAGGCACGTTCCCTGGCTACTTTTATTTGTGTGTTAGGTTCAGGGTCGCGGTCAGCTCAGGTTCCATCGCCCTAGAGCTTGTTTGTATCTGTGCTTGTCCTTTAGTGATCCCCTGCCATTGGGATCATGACAGTATAACCGGCCCACAAAGTGTTAATTGTATTGGCTGAAGTAGGAGGATAAGTAGTCTGAGGAAGTTTTTTTTTTTTTTTTCTTTCTCTTTCCCTCAGAGTTTGCTGCCTAGCCTTATTGCAGCCTGGCTACTTCCTCCTCCTCTTAATCTTTGAATGGCTCTGATCCCAGCTGTTTATCATGGACGTCCAGAGTTTGGCTTCCAGCCTGAATAATCTTGCCACTAAGGTTCAAAATATACAGGATTTTGTTGTACATGCTCCTATGTCTGAACCTAGAATTCCTGTCCCAGAGTTTTTTTCTGGAGATAGATCTCGTTTTCTGAATTTTAGGAACAATTGCAAGTTGTTTCTTTCTTTGAAATCTCGCTCCTCTGGAGACCCTGCTCAGCAAGTCAAGATAATTATATCTTTCCTGCGGGGTGACCCTCAGGATTGGGCATTTGCATTGGCACCAGGGGACCCTGCGTTGCTTAATGCGGATGCGTTTTTTCTGGCATTGGGTTTGCTCTATGAGGAACCTAACCAAGAGATTCAGGCTGAAAAAGCTTTGTTGGCCCTCTCTCAGGGGCAAGATGAAGCAGAAATTTATTGTCAAAAATTTCGGAAGTGGTCGGTACTTACTCAGTGGAATGAGTGCGCTCTGGCTGCAAAGTTTAGAGATGGCCTTTCTGAGGCCATTAAAGATGTTATGGTGGGGTTCCCTGCGCCTGCTGGTCTGAATGAGTCTATGACTATGGCTGTTCAGATTGATCGGCGTTTACGGGAGCGCAAACCTGTGCATCATTTGGCGGTGTCGTCTGAACCGTCACCTGAGATAATGCAATGTGATAGAATTCAGTCCAGAAGTGAACGGCAAAAGTATAGGCGGAAAAAAGGGTTGTGCTTTTATTGTGGTGATTCAGCTCATGTTATATCAGCATGCTCTAAACGCACAAAAAAGGTTGATAAGTCTGTTGCCATTAGTACTTTACAGTCTAAGTTCATTCTGTCTGTGACTCTGATTTGTTCATTATCATCCATTTCCGTCGATGCCTATGTGGATTCAGGCGCTGCCCTGAGTCTTATGGATTGGTCATTTGCCAATCGCTGTGGGTTTAGTCTGGAGCCTCTGGAAGTCCCTATTCCTTTGAAGGGAATTGACTCTACACCTTTGGCTATGAATAAACCTCAGTACTGGACACAAGTGACCATGCGTATGACTCCCGTTCATCAGGAGGTGATTCGCTTCCTGGTACTGTATAATTTGCATGATGTTCTAGTACTTGGTCTGCCATGGTTACAAACTCATAATCCAGTCCTTGACTGGAAATCAATGTCTGTGTTAAGCTGGGGTTGTCAGGGGGTTCATGATGATGCACCTCCGATTTCTATCGCTTCATCTACTCCTTCTGAGATTCCTGTGTTTTTGTCTGACTATCGGGATGTTTTTGAGGAGCCTAAGCTCAGTTCGCTTCCCCCTCACAGGGATTGCGATTGTGCTATAAATTTAATTCCAGGCAGTAAATTTCCTAAAGGTCGTTTGTTCAATCTGTCAGTGCCAGAGCATACTGCTATGCGGGATTATGTTAAGGAGTCCTTGGAAAAGGGACATATCCGTCCATCTTTGTCCCCTTTGGGAGCAGGTTTTTTTTTCGTGGCCAAAAAAGATGGTTCCTTGAGGCCTTGTATAGATTATCGTCTTTTGAATAAGATTACCGTAAAATATCAGTATCCTTTGCCATTGTTGACTGATTTGTTTGCTCGCATTAAGGGGGCTAAATGGTTCACTAAGATTGATCTTCGGGGTGCGTATAATCTTATACGAATAAAGCAAGGTGATGAGTGGAAAACCGCATTTAATACGCCTGAGGGCCATTTTGAGTATTTGGTAATGCCTTTTGGACTTTCTAATGCTCCTTCAGTCTTCCAGTCCTTTATGCACGATATTTTCCGTGAATATCTGGATAAATTTATGATTGTGTATTTGGATGATATTTTGGTTTTTTCTGATGACTGGGAGTCTCATGTTCAGCAGGTCAGGAAGGTGTTTCAGGTCCTGCGGGCCAATTCCTTGTTTGTAAAAGGCTCAAAGTGTCTCTTTGGAGTCCAGAAGATTTCTTTCTTGGGGTATATTTTTTCCCCTTCTACTATTGAGATGGATCCCGTCAAGGTTCAGGCTATTTGTGACTGGACGCAGCCTACATCTCTTAAGAGTCTACAGAAGTTCTTGGGCTTTGCTAATTTCTATCGTCGTTTTATAACTAATTTTTCTAGTGTTGTTAAGCCTTTGACGGATTTGACTAAGAAGGGTGCTGATGTTGCTAATTGGTCTCCTGCGGCTGTGGAGGCCTTTCAGGAACTTAAGCGCCGGTTTTCTTCTGCTCCTGTGTTGCGTCAGCCAGATGTTTCGCTCCCTTTTCAGGTTGAGGTTGATGCTTCCGAGATTGGAGCAGGGGCGGTTTTGTCACAGAGAAGCTCCGATGGCTCAGTGATGAAGCCATGCGCGTTTTTTTCTAGAAAGTTTTCGCCGGCTGAGCGGAATTATGATGTTGGTAATCGGGAACTTTTGGCCATGAAGTGGGCATTTGAGGAGTGGCGTCATTGGCTAGAGGGTGCTAGACATCGTGTGGTGGTCTTGACTGATCACAAAAATTTGATTTACCTTGAGTCTGCCAGGCGTCTGAATCCTAGACAGGCTCGTTGGTCACTGTTTTTCTCTCGTTTCAATTTTGTGGTTTCATACCTGCCAGGTTCAAAGAATGTGAAGGCGGATGCTCTTTCTAGGAGTTTTGTGCCTGACTCCCTTGGAAATTCTGAGCCCTCTGGTATCCTTAGGGATGGGGTGATTTTGTCTGCTGTCTCCCCAGACTTGCGACGTGCTTTGCAGGAGTTTCAGGCGGCTAAACCTGATCGTTGTCCGCCTGAGAGACTGTTTGTTCCGGATAATTGGACCAGTAGAGTCATCTCCGAGGTCCATTCTTCTGCGTTGGCAGGTCATCCTGGAACATTTGGTACTAGAGACTTGGTGGCCAGGTCTTTTTGGTGGCCTTCCTTGTCGAGGGATGTGCGTTCTTTTGTGCAGTCTTGTGAGGTTTGTGCTCGGGCTAAGCCTTGCTGTTCTCGGGCCAGTGGATTGTTGTCACCTTTGCCTATCCCGAAGAGGCCTTGGACGCACATTTCCATGGACTTTATTTCGGATCTCCCTGTCTCTCAAAAAATGTCCGTCATCTGGGTTGTGTGTGATCGCTTTTCTAAAATGGTTCATCTGGTACCCTTGCCTAAGTTGCCTTCCTCCTCTGAGTTGGTCCCTCTGTTTTTTCAGAATGTGGTTCGTTTGCATGGGATTCCTGAGAACATCGTTTCTGACAGGGGATCCCAGTTTGTGTCTAGATTTTGGCGGACGTTCTGTGCTAAGATGGGCATTGATTTGTCCTTTTCGTCTGCATTCCATCCTCAGACGAATGGCCAGACTGAACGAACTAATCAGACCTTGGAAACTTATTTAAGGTGTTTTGTTTCTGCTGATCAGGATGACTGGGTTACCTTTTTGCCGCTGGCCGAGTTTGCCCTTAATAATTGGGCTAGTTCTGCTACCTTGGTTTCTCCTTTCTTTTGTAATTCGGGGTTTCATCCTCGTTTTTCCTCTGGTCAGGTGGAACCTTCTGATTGTCCTGGAGTGGACATGGTGGTGGATAGGTTGCATCGGATTTGGAGTCATGTGGTGGACAATTTGAAGTTGTCCCAGGAGAAGGCTCAGCAGTTTGCTAATCGCCGTCGCCGCGTGGGTCCTCGACTTCTTGTTGGTGACTTGGTGTGGTTGTCTTCTCGTTTTGTTCCTATGAAGGTCTCTTCTCCTAAGTTCAAGCCTCGGTTCATCGGTCCCTATAGGATCTTGGAAAGTCTTAACCCTGTGTCGTTTCGTTTGGATCTCCCGGCATCGTTTGCTATTCATAATGTGTTTCATCGGTCGTTGTTGCGGAAGTATGAGGTACCTGTTGTTCCTTCTCTTGAGCCTCCTGCTCCAGTGCTGGTGGAGGGAGAATTGGAGTATGTTGTGGAGAAGATCTTGGATTCTCGTGTTTCCAGACGGAAACTCCAGTATTTGGTCAAGTGGAAGGGTTATGGTCAGGAGAATAATTCTTGGGTGGTTGCCTCGGATGTTCATGCTGATGATTTGGTTCGCGCTTTTCATAGGGCTCATCCTGGTCGCCCTGGTGGTTCTCGTGAGGGTTCGGTGACCCCTCCTCAAGGGGGGGGTACTGTTGGGAGTTCTGTTTTTGGGCTCCCTCTGGTGGTTACTGATGGTACTGGGTGACTTGTCTTTCCTGGGTTTCTGGGTTCCACCTGTTCCATCAGCATATGGGAGTTTCCTATTTAACCTGGCTTTGCTGGCATTTCCTCGCCGGTTATCAATGTATCCAGTGTGTCTTGTTACCTCTGCTCCCTGCTCCTAGAACCTTCTGGTCAAGCTAAGTTTGGATTTTCCTGTTTTGGTGTTTTGCTTTATTTGGTTTTTAGTCCAGCCTGCAGATATGTGATTCTTGCTGCTGGTTGCTCTAGTGGGCTGAAATTGCTCCTCATGTACCATGAGTTGGCACATGAGTTCAAGTAATTTCAGGATGGGTTTTTGAAGGGTTTTTCGCTGACCGCGCAGTTCACTTTTGTATCCTCTGCTATCTAGCTTTAGCGGGCCTCATTTTGCTGAAACTGTTTTCATACTGCGTATGTGCTTTCCTCTCATTTCACCGTCATTATATGTGGGGGGCTGCTATTTCTGTGGGGGATTTCTCTGGAGGCAAGAGAGGTCTGTGTTTCTTCTAATAGGGGAAGTTAGATCTTCGGCTGGAGCGAGACGTCTAGGATCATCGTAGGCACGTTCCCCGGCTACTTTTATTTGTGTGTTAGGTTCAGGGTCGCGGTCAGCTCAGGTTCCATCGCCCTAGAGCTTGTTTGTATCTGTGCTTGTCCTTTAGTGATCCCCTGCCATTGGGATCATGACACAGCAACTCTCGATTGCCCACATCATAATTACGCTCAGCGGGCGAAAACTTCCTGGAAAAGAAAGCACATGGTTTCATCACTGAGCAATCAGAACCTCTCTGTGACAAAACCGCCCCTGCTCCAATCTCAGAAGCATCAACCTCGACCTGGAACGGAAGAGAAACATCTGGCTGACACAACACAGGGGCAGAACAAAAACGACGCTTCAACTCCTGAAAAGCTTCCACAGCAGCAGAAGACCAATTAACCAAATCAGCACCCTTCTTGGTCAAATCGGTCAATGGTTTGGCAATGCTAGAAAAATTACAGATGAAGCGACGATAAAAATTAGCAAAGCCCAGGAACTTTTGCAGACTTTTCAGAGATGTCGGCTGAATCCAATCCTGGATGGCTTGGACCTTAACTGGATCCATCTCGATAGTAGAAGGGGTAAAGATGAACCCCAAAAATGAAACTTTCTGCACACCGAAGAGACACTTTGATCCCTTCACAAACAAAGAGTTAGCACGCAGGACCTGAAAAACCATTCTGACCTGCTTCACATGAGACTCCCAATCATCTGAGAAGATCAAAATGTCATCCAAGTAAACAATCAGGAATTTATCCAGATACTCACGGAAGATGTCATGCATAAAAGACTGAAACACAGATGGAGCATTGGCAAGTCCGAACGGCATCACTAGATACTCAAAATGACCCTCGGGCGTATTGAATGCAGTTTTCCATTCATCTCCTTGCCTGATTCTCACCAGATTATACGCACCACGAAGATCTATCTTAGTGAACCAACTAGCCCCCTTAATCCGAGCAAACAAGTCAGATAACAATGGCAAGGGATACTGAAATTTAACAGTGATCTTATTAAGAAGGCGGTAATCAATACACGGTCTCAGCGAACCATCCTTCTTGGCTACAAAGAAGAACCCTGCTCCCAGTGGTGATGACGATGGGCGAATATGTCCCTTCTCCAGGGATTCCTTCACATAACTGCGCATAGCGGCGTGTTCGGGCACGGATAAATTAAATAATTGACCTTTAGGGAATTTACTACCAGGAATCAAATTGATAGCACAATCATAATCCCTATGCGGAGGTAGAGCATCGGACTTGGGCTCTTCAAATACATCCTGATAATCAGACAAGAACTCTGGGACCTCAGAAGGGGTGGATGACGAAATCGACAAAAATGGAACATCACCATGTACCCCCTGACAACCCCAGCTGGATACCGACATGGAATTCCAATCCAATACTGGATTATGGGTTTGTAGCCATGGCAACCCCAACACGACCACATCATGCAGATTATGCAACACCAGAAAGCGAATAACTTCCTGATGTGCAGGAGCCATGCACATGGTCAGCTGGGCCCAGTATTGAGGTTTATTCTTGGCCAAAGGTGTAGCATCAATTCCTCTCAATGGAATAGGACACCGCAAAGGCTCCAAGAAAAACCCACAACGTTTAGCATAATCCAAATCCATCAGATTCAGGGCAGCGCCCGAATCCACAAACGCCATGACAGAAAACGACGACAAAGAGCATATCAAGGTAATGGACAGAAGGAATTTGGACTGTACAGTACCAATGACGGCAGACCTAGCGGACCGCTTAGTGCGCTTAGGACAATCAGAAATAGCATGAGTGGAATCACCACAGTAGAAACACAGACCATGCAGACGTCTGTATTCCTGCCGTTCAACTCTAGTCATAGTCCTATCGCACTGCATAGGCTCAGGTTTAACCTCAGGCAGTACCGCCAAATGGTGCACAGATTTACGCTCGCGCAAGCGTCGACCGATCTGAATGGCCAAAGACAAAGACTCATTCAAACCAGCAGGCATAGGAAATCCCACCATGACATCCTTAAGAGCCTCAGAGAGACCCTTTCTGAACAAAGCTGCCAGCGCAGATTCATTCCACTGAGTGAGTACTGACCATTTCCTAAATTTCTGACAATATACTTCTATATCATCCTGACCCTGGCACAAAGCCAGCAAATTTTTCTCAGCCTGATCCACTGAATTAGGCTCATCGTACATCAATCCGAGCGCCAGGAAAAACGCATCGACACTACTCAATGCAGGGTCTCCTGGCGCAAGAGAAAATGCCCAGTCTTGAGGGTCGCCGCGCAAAAAAGAAATAATAATCAAAACCTGTTGAATAGGATTACCAGAAGAATGAGGTTTCAAGGCCAGAAATAGCTTACAATTATTTTTGAAACTTAGAAACTTAGTTCTATCTCCAAAAAACAAATCAGGAATAGGAATTCTTGGTTCTAACATAGATTTCTGATCAATAGTATCTTGAATTTTTTGTACATTTATAACGAGATTATCCATTGAAGAGCACAGACCCTGAATATCCATGTCCACACCTGTGTCCAGAATCACCCAAATGTCTAGGGGAAAAAAAAAAAGTGAACACAGAGCAGAAAAAAAAAAAAATGATGTCAGAACTTTTTCTTTCCCTCTATTGAGAATCATTAGTTTGGCTCCTTGTACTGTTATGTTTGCTAATGACAGGTGTTATGAAGGCAATCCAGAAACACAGTGTGCTTAGCGATCAGAGCGCACACAGTGATCTGACAAATACCCAAAAATACAAGAACGAGCTCTGAGACGTGGAAACTCTGTAGACTGCACACCTGATCCTATCCTAAACACAACTAAAAGCGGCTGTGGAGTGCGCCTAACAACTACCTAGGCAACTCGGCACAGCCTAAGAAACTAGCTAGCCTGAAGATAGAAAAATAGGCCTGACTTGCCCCAGAGAAATTCCCCAAAGGAAAAGGCAGCCCCCCACATATAATGACTGTGAGTAAGATGAAAAGACAAAACGTAGGGATGAAATAGATTCAGCAAAGTGGGGCCCGATATTCTAGGACAGAGCGAGGACAGTAAAGCGAACTTTGCAGTCTACAAAAAACCCTAAAGCAAAACCACGCAAAGGGGGCAAAAAAAACCCCACCGTGCCGAACTAACGGCACGGCGGTACACCCTTTGCGTCTCAGAGCTTCCAGCAAAACAAAAGACAAGCTGGACAGAAAAAAAGCAACAAAAAAAACAAAAAGCACTTAGCTATACAGAGCAGCAGGTCACAGGAACAATCAGGAGAAGCTCAGATCCAACACTGAAACATTGACAAGGAGCAAGGATAGCAGCATCAGGCGGAGTTAAGTAATGAAGCAGTTAACGAGCTCACCAGAACACCTGAGGGAGGAAGCTCAGAAGCTGCAGTACCACTTGTGACCACAGGAGTGAATTCAGCCACAGAATTCACAACAGGATACCAGGAGTGATGAGGTAAGAAGAGGCTGTTCACACTGCTGTCCAACCTGTCTATCTGATCTAATAATAGGGATACAAGGAGAGATGAGGTAAGGAGAGGCTGCTCACACTGATGTCCACACTTTCTTTCTGAGCTAAAACAAGAGATACCAGGAGTGCTAAGGTAAGAAAAACCGTCCCACACTTCTGTCCAACATGTTTATATGATCTAATACTAGAGATACCAGGGGTGGTTGGGTAAGGAAAAGCAGCTCACACTGCTGTCCACTCTGTCTACATGACCCTACGGGTACTGAATACATGTCTGAGGATTTTTTACATTTGAACCCTTGGTGCTGTTATGTGTACACCTACTTCTGGATGGATAACACTTACTGGAATTCCTTCTAGGGGACATTCATTCCCTTTGAGTCTGGTTCATGCACACCCTTATCTATAAGGGGTGCTTTCTTTTTTGGTATGTCTTTACATGCTTTTTAAATGTTTTTATGTCTTTAAGCACTTTATTGCCTTAATAAAACATTGTTCACTCTGTAAGGGTTGTGTGTGCACTTTATTTGCGCTTCTTTTCTTCTCTTATGCATTTCATTTTGATCATTGTGACAGACCCTATCACAACACTGCAGGTCCTGCTTATACACATTGTGGTGTCAGCTCTGAAAGATGGGATACGGTTAGCACCCTCCCTCTATGGGTGCTCACATAAAAACAGCCCATTGTAACTTTAACATTAAGCCTCTCAGCACTTAGCATGTTGGAGGCTAAAACAATCTGGTTCTACATCACTGACTGTAGTATACGCAGTGACACTTATCTCCCTTTACATACTATGCCAATGACTCTGTCACAATATGTCTGGTAATGTGAACCCCTGGAGCCACCGGTCCCAGATTGCTCTCATTATAATCCGCCTATGCGCATGATACCTGCCATGTGTCCAAACATCATTTTTTTTACCAGAAATTGCTTAACAAATTGTCCATTTTTAATGACTCCGTTCCACTTTGTGTTAATACCTATGAAATGCCTGATGAATTTACAAATTCCCTGACAACAGTTTTCACTTTGAGGCCTGCAGTTTTTAAAATTGTATCACTTTTGAGGGTTTCCCAATTTATAGGCCCCTATGTGTCACTTCAAAACTGAATAGGTCCTTAAAAAATAGATTTTTACGTTTCTTCACCAAAAAAGGAAAATTGCTGGTACATTTTTAACTAGAGAGGAGTGAGTAAATTTGTAGGATTGAACTGCCTCCTACCTTCCAGAATCCTTGGCTCCTCTTTTGATTGCGTCACAACATTGTGCTAATCGGCACTCACAGTATATAGAGTGGTGCTGTGAGCAGTGACTATAGCCACTCCATACTCCCTCCCATGACTAAAAGTCGGCAGCTCCTGGGACCAAATAAGTATATTTCATTCTGGAAGCTGCACTTTCAGTAAAGGCTCTTCACACGTCAGTTTTTCACATACGAGTGTTTTCAGTGTTTTTCACGGATAGCACTCAGGACTATGATAGTCTATGGGGCTGTTCACATGTCCTTAATTTTTTTGCATGCTAAGTGGTCCTTTCAAAATCCTTGAGACATGACTGACGTTGATCTAAAAGAAAGTTTATGGGTCTATTGCACTGATAGATAGGAAAAGGTGCAGAAACTTTTTTTTCTCAGAAAAAACTGTGGTTACATCCCGAAGAAGAATTGCTTGTAACTTTGAAAAGTGTAGAATAATAAAACCGCGTATACATTTATGAAATACACTCTTGGACTGAAAAACTTCTTCTGACACGGATATCTAATGGTTATGCTGTGACCCGTGGATCCGCAGCAGCTGAATAAGTACACCCTAAAACGCATACTACTATTGAACCAGGTTAGCACAATCTTATACATATACCTTGAAGTTTTTTGGGTAAAATCCTATTATTCGCTATTTTTATCCCCAGTATCCTATTTCTAATGCTTGGGGACTCCAGTGAACCACAGTGAAAGTTATTATCCGCAAATGGTGAAAACATCGAACAGTGATGAACCTTCCAAAGAGTGTCCAGCGGACCAATATTACTCCAAGAGCACAGCAAAGACTCATCCAAGAGGTCAAAAGAGACCCCACACCAAGATCCAAAGAACTGCAGGCGTCACTTGCCTCAGTTATGGTTGGTGTTCATGACTTCACCACCATAAGAAAGAGACTGGGCAAAAATGGCCTGCATGGCAGAGTTCCAAGATGAAAACCACTGCTGAGCAATAAGAACATAAAGTCTCGTCTCAGTTTTGCACAAGACTTTGGAATGGCCTAGTTAAAGTCCTGACTTTAGTAAGATTGAGATGCTTTGGCATAAAAAGGTGGTTCATAATTGGAAACCCTCCAATATGGCTGAATTAAACAATTCTGCAAACATTAAAGGGCCAAAATTCCTTCAGAGTGTTGTAAAAGACTCATTGCCAGTTATTGCAAACGCTTGATTGCAGTTGTTGCTGCTAATGGTCGCCCAACCAGTTATTAGGTTTAGGGGGCAATCACTTCTTCACACAAAATTTGGGGGGAAAATGGGTGTGTGTCTTATAGTTGGAATACACTTACAAATAGTGTGGCGGCAGCAGGAGTCGGGCAATTCTGCGGTGGTCCGACACTGCAGGGCGATGATCACACTCCCTTCCCAGGCTGGTGTGGCAGTATTCGGCAGTGTTCTGTGGTGCAGGGGCTCCACCGATTTTTTGTGAAAGCCCAGAGCCCCCGCACTTCCATTGCTGTGATGGGTGGCCTCCGGGAAAATGGCTGCCGAAAGCGGCGCATGTGCAGATTGAGATCTCGGCAATGAGATCTCATCCCGAGATCTCGGGAGACAAAATCTCGGTGCTGAGATCTCAATCTGACTAAACAAATAAAGTAGAACTCTGTAGTGCTATAGCATGCAAACATGAAATAGAAAATATGAAAATTGACAATACTTAGTGCATAAATTGGCCAATTCATGTGTACCCGACAGCCATGATAAGGTGACCTGCCTATTGTGAATCCTCTCTTAGACTAAAGTCTACAGTTTCTACAGACTTGTTCAATGTGCAAGTAGCCCATGTGTTTTTGGTTCTATGATCTCTTGTTTCTACAAGACTGGGGAGTCCACCACTCCTCTATGGGTTATTTGCATTGAAGCTGTTCCGTCCTGCATGTCCACATGGATATTTTCTCTCTGAACCCTGCTTATACAGGTACTATACAGATGATCAGGTTTTTAAATACATCAGATAAGGATTATGTACATTAGATAGGACTGCTCTGTTATGGGTATACGTTGACGATTGGTAGAGCAGCTTAATATACATTTTTTTGCAAAAAAAGTATTAACTAAATACCCTGTATTTTTTTCATTTTTTGACTAGCACTTGCTTTTTTACTGTGACTTTTTTTTTACAACAGAGTATTTTTGACCTCGCTGTGCGGTTTTGTGTCTTCAAGTTTCTTGGTGGTGTGAATAGATTTCTACAGACTTGTTCACTGTGCAAGTAGCCCATGTGTTTTTGGTTCTACGATTGTTCTCTTGTTTCTACAAGACTGGGGAGTCCACCACTCTTCTGTGGGTCATTTGCATTGAAGCTGTTCCATCCTGCATGTCCACATGGATATTCCATCTCTGAACCCTGCTTATACAGGTACTATACAGATGATCAGGTTTTTAAATACATCAGATAGGGATTATATACATTAGATAGGACTGCTCTATTATGGGTATACCTTGACGATTGGTGAAGCAGCTTAATATAGTTTCTTTTGCAAAAAAACATATTAACTAAATACCCTGTATTTTTTTCCATTTTTTGACCAGCACTTGCTTATTTACTGTGACTTTTTTTTACAACAGTTTTTTTGACCTCGCTGTGTGCTTTTGTGTCTTCAAGTTTCTTGGTGGTGTGAACAGGTTTCTACAGACTTGTTCATTGTGCAAGTAGCCCATGTGTTTTTGGTTATCTCTATGGGAAGGTAGGATCCTGCTGTAATTAAAAATTCCTGAGGCTGAGGGGCAGAGTGCTCAGTCAGAGAGCTAATGCATACAAATATCAAAAGACTGACCATCACTTCCAAACAGAAATCAGGTGTCATGATCCCACAAGGGGGTCGGTCAGCGGACAGCACAACACACATGGAACGGATGGAAATTGTGAGAGTAAGGTCTTACCGATAGGGAATCATGGACGGGACACTTCCTGAGCTCCAACCTGAGCATGTCCCTGCACTCCTCTAACATCCTAAGCAGGTCCTTCCCCCGGCCGTCATGAACCTCATCCCTCGCTGTCACCTTGCACAAGCCTGGCTAGTGCACTGGCCGGCGAGGGCGCTAGCCTCACCAATGCAGATGGTACAACACAGGGGGTGGTGACAAGCACAAGACAGACAAGTTAAAAACAATACACTTAGCTTCCAGACTCCGCTGCCAATCTCCACACTGCAGATGACCCAGAAACAGGACTCCAAACTCCAGAAGTCGCTGACACCAGAATGCTGCAACTGCAAGGCTGGTCTCCATAGAATAACTCTATCACCAACAGTCAGCTGATGCATTGGTGACCATTTAAAGGATGGTGGGAGTGGTTACCACCCACATCAATTGACCTAGCAACTCTGCAGTTGCAGCAGGCTGCCAGCAGGGGAAACTTACATTAACCCCCACTGTCCTGAAAAGAAAAAAGCTACATTTAAAAAATAGTCGACCCAGAGCTGCCACAAATCCAAAAATGGATCGTGACAGTAACCCCCTTTCAATGAAGGGCCTCTGGACCCTTAACACCGGACCTCACCAGAAACGACGTACGGTGAAGACGCCTCAATCCACAACGATTCACCTTCGCAGTCACCGGATCCTCAGGTTTACGGCAAACGCAGCCTTACAGAGATGGTAATAATGTAGGCTCCGGAGGTGCAACAAATCTCCAGAGTGCCGACCTATGGAATATGCTGTGAATGTGCATTACTGGGGCTAATTCCAGCTGAAAAGTCCCCAGCTGATAATGGCCGACACCCGATATGGTCCAATCACCCTTGAACTCCAGGTCCCAGAAGCATACTTCCACCTGATGTTTTTGGTGGACACCCACACATACTCATTCACACACAGGTCTGGACCTGCATGCATATTTCCATGCATGCGTTTGCCAAAGGACGTTGAACTGTTTAAGGAACTGACAACAGAAGCGTCTCCCTGTGTAACTCATTCTCTCACTACATACAGAGGGAAAACCACCCTCCCCTGACCCCTCCTCCTAAGAAGACTCCGAGACTCAGGGTTTACTTGTGGTGAGGGATGAGTCTTGCCCCTACTCCCTGGCAGCACCTAAGCTGCCCCCACCGCAGAAAAAGGGGTAGGTTGGAGAAGGATGGTTGAGAGTGTAGCTGCCAGGCAGCCATCCTTACACGACTGGTCCCAGCTGACTACTTCCCTGGACTGCCAATTTATGACTGGGTTGTGTCTCTTCAACCAAGGAACGCCTAAGATGATGGGAGTTGGCATACCCTCCAAGACGAAGCACGACAGGGACTCCTCATCAAGGGTCCCTATATGCAGGTTAATATTATCTACGATTTGGATCACCCTCCGCTGGCTGAGAGGGACAGAGACAATTACCTGAACCGTAATGGGTCTCGCCAGCATCCAACCCATCAGACCATGGGTCTGAACAAAGCAAGAATCTACCAAATTGACTCCAGTTCCACTATCCACAAACACCGGTATAGTCTTAGTAACCCCGCCAACCACCACTTCAGCAGGAATGGTACACTGAGAAAAAAATGGAGGAAATATACATACCCTGGTCGCCTCCTTTTACACGACCAGGGGAACACAGCTTTGGAGATGAAGTACCAACTTTGGCGTGGGATGGCAGACATTAATGTAATGACCTGTAAGACCACAGTAGAAACATGCCCCATCTCACGGTGAACCGCAGGCAACCCAGTTTGAGAAGAGACTCCTCCCACCTGCATAGGTTTGTCGGTCTGCACCAGTGTGTCCTCTTCCCTAGAAAGAACAACAGGGGGCAGATTCGGTATATGTCCCTCCCTGAGGCGTCTATCCACCCGGCTAGCAAGGGTCATGGCGGCTTCCAGTGACCGAGGAGCAGCATACTGAACCAGAGAATCCTGAAGCCTAGCTGACAGACCCTGACAAACATGGCTCCTAAGGGCAGGGTTGTTCCACTGCATGTCAGTGGCCCATCTCCTAAACTCTGAGCAGTACTCCTCAGCCGGCCGGCCCCCTGCTTGATTTTTTGGAGTATAGACACACCCATGGAGACGCCATCAGTATCTCCAAACACCAGCACCAATGCCGCAAAAAACTCATCCACCGACCGCAAAATATAAGTTACAGGCTTCTTTAAATACAATAAACTTATCTCTCCCTCCAGACAACCTGTCAGGGAGAGATATTTTGGGTTGCGGTTGAGCCTGGACATGAGCTGAGACCAAGGACCCCAACACCTGCGGAAGCTGCTGAACAACTTTACACTGCAGCTCCTTAACCTCATCCATGAAGGTCTAGATCAGGTGAGCAAAAGCTTGTGCTTGAGCAATTGGTTCACGGGAAAAAAGTACTGGTTGGTGATAACCAACCCTCTAGGGGGTCAGTCAGCGCATGACTTGACACACACAATGGGATGGAAATAGGGAGAGGAAGGCCTTATCGATAGGGAATGATGGACGTGACACCTCCTGAGCTCCAATCTGAGCCGGTCCCTGCACTCACCTAACTTACTAAGTGGGTCCTTCCCCCTGCCATCGTCACGAACCTCGTTCCTCGCAGTCACCTCGCACTGCCCTGGCTAGTGCACTGGCTGGCAAGTGTGTTAGCCTCACCACTGCAGATGGTACAACACAGGGGGTGGTGACAAGCATGAGACAGACAAGTTAAAAACACCACACTTAGCTTCCAGACTCAGCTGCCAAGCACCACACCACAGATAACCCAGAAACAGGACTCCAAACTCCAGAAGTTGTTGACACCAGAGAGCTACAACTGCAAAGCAGATCTCCATAGAATAACTCTATTACCAACAGTCAGCAGATGCATCAGGTGACCATTTAAAGGATGGTGGGAGTGGTCACCACCCACATCAGCTGTCCTAGCAACTCTGCAGTTGCAGCAGGCTACCAGCAGGGGAAACTGACATTAACCACCACTGTCTTGTAAGGAAAAAAGCTACACTTAAAACATAGTGGAATCACAGCTGCTCAGGTGTGAACAGGTGATTACTAACAGATCTCAATCTGCGCATGCGCCACCTCTGGCGGCCATTTTCCCAGAGGTCACCACATCGCAGCAATGGATGTGCGGGGGCTCCCGGCTTTCACAAAATGCCAGCGGAGCCTCTGCGCCACTGAGCACTGCTGAACCTGCCTCTCGAGCCTGTGATGGAATTTCCCGGAGGCCACCGCATCACAGCAAACTGTTCTTCAACTATATCAATAGTAAAAGAATAAAAACTGAAAATGTAGGTCCCTTAAAAAATAGTGAGGAAAGAATGGTTGTAGATGACGAGGAAAAAGCTAACATATTAAACACCTTCTTCTCCACGGTATTCACGGTGGAAAATGAAATGCTAGGTGAAATCCCAAGAAACAATGAAAACCCTATATTAACGGTCACCAATCTAACCCAAGAAGAGGTGCGAAACCGGCTAAATAAGATTAAAATAGATAAATCTCCGGGTCCAGATGGCATACACCCACGAGTACTAAGAGAACTAAGCAATGTAATAGATAAACCATTATTTCTTATTTTTAGGGACTCTATAGCAACGGGGTCTGTTCCGCAGGACTGGCGCATAGCAAATGTGGTGCCAATATTCAAAAAGGGCTCTAAAAGTGAACCTGGAAATTATAGGCCAGTAAGTCTAACCTCAATTGTTGGTAAAATATTTGAAAGGTTTCTGAGGGATGTTATTCTGGATTATCTCAATGAGAATAACTGTTTAACTCCATTGTTGTGAATTCTGTTGTCGTACTCCCTCCTGTGGTCGTGAATGGTACTTCGGCGAGTTCTGTCTTTGGGCTCCCTCTGGTGGCTATGAGTGAAGCTGCTGCTTCTGAGGTTCCTTACACAGGTGACGTGGTTTATCCTTTGGTTGGCTGCTCTATTTAACTCCTCTCAGATCATTACTCCAGGCCAGCTGTCAATGTTTTTGCATTCGTTCAGTTTGCTCCTGGATCTCTCTGGTGACCTGCCTTCTCCTGCAGAAGCTAAGTTCATTATAGTCTTATTTTGTTCTCTGTTTTCTTGTCCAGCTGGTTTTCATGATTTTGTCTTGCTAGCTGGAAGCTCTGGGATGCAGAGTGGTCCCTTCGCACCGTGAGTCGGTGCGGAGGTCTTTTTTGCACACTCTGCGTGGTCTTTTGTAGGTTTTTGTGCTGATCGCAAAGTTTTTTTTTTGTTTTAAATAGATTTTTATTGAAAGCGAACATGAACAATACATTTTATGCATTTTCCAGTATATTACAAAATTTTAACATTTTCCAAACCCCCAACAATCCCAACAAATCCCAGACCTCCCCCTCCCCTGACAGCTCCTTCCCAGTTATACTTTTGTTACCAGTATTGATGGCTCTTTGAGCCATTTGACTCACTTATGTCCGCTTGTTCCTCTAGCACTCTCTTCCTTTCAGAGGCCCTCATCCTCCCATTTCCCATAACTACTCATCCCAGCTCGAGCCACGGAGACCACATTGTTTCAAACGTTTCTATTTTCCCACGTCTTTTGTAGACCCCCTTTTCCAGATTGAGACCATGTTTAACATACTTCAGGAATTCACCCCTTGTAGGCGGCTCCTCCTTGATCCAGTTCCTTGCTATTACCTTCCTAGCCATATATAATAGCCTAGCTATTGCTATCTTCCAGGTGTTATCCACTCTAATTTCCTCTACATATCCCAGTAGACACACTATCGGATCTCTCGGCACTCTGCATTTGTACGCCCCTTCCACCCGGCTCATCACCACCAGCCAGAAAGCAACCAGTCTTGGACATGTCCACATCATGTGGTATATTCCTGCATTCTCAGTCTTACATCTTGGGCATTCAGAGTCAGCACGCAACCCCGCTCTGTACAACACTTCCGGTGATTTATAGACTCTGTGTAAGATGTACAGCTGCGATAGTCTATACGGCTCACTTAGTGACACTCGTGGAACCCACTCCAACACCGACTCCCAGGTTTCATCCTCCATTGGGCCTAAATCTCTTTCCCATTTTGCTCTCGCTTTTAGAGGGAAGTCTAGCAAATATGCATGCAGAAGGTCCTTATAAAGGGTGGTAATGACTCCCCTTGTGAACCCTTCCCCACACACGTATTCCAGAACTATGTCCTCCTGGATCTCAATACCACCGCCCTTGTTTTGAGCTTTAAAGGCGTGTTTCATCTGAGCATATTGATACTCCCCAGTCGGTTTCAATCCAAACTCCCCCTGCAGCTGCGAAAAGGACTTTAACCCTCGTTGTTGAATTATCTGATCAACCAAGTGGATTCCTTTGGCCTGCCACTCTGCCAGCACTCCAAGAGCCGCAAACTCAACCAAATTATTATTAAGCCATATCGGTGTAAATTTAGTCAGCCCCGTAACCCCCCGAATCTGTCGCAGTCTGGTCCATAATTTATGTATCAAAAACATAGTTGGGTACAATTTCCCCAAAACTCCCAAGGAGCCATCCTCCAGACACTGTGCCACCGGTCGTCGGTTTGTCACCCTCTCCATCAAGTGTTGTACCGCACTGGTAGACGCCTCCCGCGCCCAGCCCTTCAAATGCTGGCTCTGGGCTGCAAGAAAATATAACTCAGGATTGGGTAAAGCCAATCCTCCATCATCCTTGGGTCGCTGAAGCGTCTCCAGGCGAATACGTGGGTACCGCCTCCCCCATATCAGGCTTCTAAAAAGAGCATCAATCTTCGGAATTTCCCCCGTGGATTCCAAACTGGCGCATTATGTAGGACGTAAAGTATTTTGGGCATCAGAACCATTTTAATGAGATTAACCCTACCCACCACCGATAGGTGCAATTTATTCCACGCATCTACTTTTGCTTTAAGGGCGCCCATGAGAGGAGTCAAATTCCTATACAAAAACTCTGTAACTGGCATCGAGATCCATATTCCCAGGTATTTGAAAAGGGATGCCACCTTAAGCCGCCCCTCTCCCAATGGTTCACTTCTGCTCTCCTCCACCCCATCCACCTCAAAGAGGACCGATTTATCCCAATTTATCCTCAGTCCCGACAAGGCTCCAAATTTCCCAATGATCTCGATAGCCCCTTTCAAGGCGTCATCCGGGTCCGCCAGGAACAGTAAGATGTCATCTGCATATAACGCAATCTTCTCCTCAACACTCCCATATCTGAACCCAGGGACCTCATCCGACTGTCGGATCTTGGCGGTCAGTGGCTCCACAGCTAAGGCAAACAGAAGGGGCGACAGTGGGCAACCCTGCCTCGTACCTCTGGCCAACTTTATAGGCTGAGAAAGTTCCCCATTCACTCTAATTCTAGCTGTTGGTAGTGAATATAACAGTTGAGTCCACGCCACAAATTGCGGTCCAATACCCATACACTTCAACACCCACCATAGATATCCCCACTCCACACTGTCAAACGCCTTATGGGCATCCAGGGATGCAATGACCCTTCGGCCACAGCTGTCAGACTTCAGCTGCAGGTTCATATGCAGCCTCCGCAGATTAACCGCTGTAGACCTGTCAGGCATAAAGCCGGACTGATCCGGATGTACAAGGTTAGCAATGACGCTGGACAAACGGGAAGCTAACACCTTGGCCAAGAGTTTGACATCGATGGTTAACAGAGAGATTGGCCGATATGACTCAGGTTTCCCCAGATCCTTATCCTCCTTCGGAATAACCACTATAATAGCCTCCCTCATAGATGCTGGGAGATACCCTTGGCATCCAGCCTCCTCCAGTACTAACTTTAATCTGGGAATCAACACTTCCCCCAAACTTTTATAGATTTCGGCTGGTAACCCATCAACCCCAGGTGCCTTCCCATTGGCCATAGACTTCAGCGCCCGACTCAGTTCCTCCTTGGTGATAGGGGCATCGAGGCTCACCCTATCCTCTTCACTCAATTTCGGAAGACCCAGACTCTCAAGGAAAGTCTCCGTATCTCCGACTGACTCATTGACCCTGGAGGAATATAAGTCCGTGTAAAAGTCCACAAAGACCTTTATAATTTCAGGTGTTTCAGATACCCTTCTCCCCCCATCTGAAACCAACGAGTGTACATACGAGGTACTACGCTGAGCAGCGGCTACCACCGATAGCATGTGTCCCACTGTTTCTCCCTCCTGAAAATAAGTCACCCTCTGAAACTCCCGCTTCCTTTCAGCTTTTCCCAGCAGAATCTTGTCCATACGAGTTTGAGCTGTTCTCAACCTTTTCTCTGCCTCGGAAGTCCCCAGCACTACCATCTCGTCCTCTGCAGCCTTCAGCTCCTCCACCGCCACTCTCTCTGCCTCCCTTGTCTTCCGCTTACACCTACTAATGTCTCTAATTAGTAGCCCTCTCAGGTACGCTTTCATTGCATCCCAAACAATTAGGGCATCTGTACTCCCATCATTTAAAGCAAAGAATTCCGTCACCTCCTTCCCTATACCCTCCAAGTCAATGCTCTGTAACCAATTAGGATGGATCTTCCATTCTCTCCCGCTTGCGGTCCGTGTCCCCAACAGCCTGACCTCTACCTCAATTGGGCTGTGATCCGAAAGAGCTCTCGGCAAATAATGCACCTCCCCCACCATTGTGTCCATCAGACAGTTACCCAGCGCCATATCAATTCTGGATAACGTAGCATGTGCCGGTGAGTAGCACGAGTACCCTCTCTCCCCAACATGTCTAACTCTCCATAGATCAATCATGCCTATTTCACGCACATAGGTACCAAATGTTGTAGTGTGCCCCTCCGACCTGTTCTGGGTGTTCTTATTTTTATCCCAAAAGTCATCACAGATATTGTTCAAATCCCCAATAATTAAGAGTGGTAGTGGTTCCCATCGTTCCACCTTCTCCAACACCTCCCTGATCTTCTTACTTGAATATGGAGGTGGAATATACATTGCCACAACACACAATCTCACTCCATACAATATACATTGTATCACCACATACTGACCCTCAGCATCCACGCATACTTTCACCTCTTCATACTGCACTCCCACCGGCACCAACACTGACACACCCCTTGAGTACGTCGAAAAGGTAGAATGATACCCTTTCTGTATCCAATGTCTATTCAGTACGTCCACTTTCTCCTGTATCAAGTGCGTCTCTAGCAAGCATATCATAGAAGCCCGTTGATCCTTCGCATACTGCAAGCTCGCAGCTCTCCTAGACTTATCCGCCAGACCTCTCACATTCCAACTCAATATCTTAAAGCGGTCCCCTATTATGTGACTCATCATCTTTAGTTATGTCGTTACTCCCAGTTCTGAGCTGTCTAACTTCCCTCCCCACCCTTACCCCTACCCCCCCTCCCCCACACCCCCCAATACTATACATTCTGCCTCTTATCAAGAGTGGGGCACCATCACCCATTGCGAACACTCTTATTAACATAACCTTCTCCTTCCGCCTCCCGCTACCGTTTATAACAGAATTCGGTGCAATTCTTAGAAGAACAAAATAATTCAACCTGTATTAAATTACAACTGCAAGAAACTAAATAAACTTTTAGTACGCTGCACCCCCTTCCTCCCTCGTACTTCTCCGCCGCATCAGCACTCCCAGTGCGTTCCCTGAGTAATACCCAGCTCCACCCTCCAACCTTCACATTTCAATTACCAATGTACTGTCAGTCCATCTCTTTTTCCCCTTTTTGAAAGAAGTAAAATACCTCCCGACTAACCCACCCCACATTTTCAATCTCCTTTCCCTTTAAGCTTTTTAGCGTTAAGATCTATCCACTGGGTAGCGTCCTCCGGCGTCTGGAAAAAATGAATCTTATCCAACGCTACCACTCTCAGTCGTGCCGGAAACATCATGGAGTATTGCACTCCCAGTTCCCTCAGCCGTCTCTTGATACCCGTGAACATCATCCGTTGTTTCTGTACCAGGGCGGAATAGTCAGGGTAAATAGCAATTCTTTGACCTCCAATTGTCAGATCCGTCATGTCTCTAGCCTTCCTCAGGATAATGTCTCTGTCTCTGTAGTTTAGGATTTTGGCAAGCATGGTACGGGGACTTGCTCCAGGGACAGGTGGTTTCGGTGGGACCCTGTGGGCTCTTTCTACCGCAAATACTTTTGTCAGTGCTGCATCACCAAAAGTCTGAAGGAGCCAGCTTTCAATATACTCCGTGGGATTCCTCCCCTCAGTTTTTTCAGGGACACCCACTATACGAATGTTATTTCTTCTGGACCTATTTTCCAGATCCTCATTTTTGGCAGCTAGCTCCGATATTGCTTGAGTAAACTTCCTCTCCGCTTTCTGCAGCTGCACTATATGGTCTTCTGCCGTGCTCACTCTTTCCTCCACAGCCCCCACACGTTTGTCAATCTTCTGCAGGGCTGCATTTATCTGGGCTGTATCCCCCTTGACCTCCTGTAGCTGCTGGGTCAGGGATTGTTTGCATGATGATACCAGTGCAAAAACATCTCTAAGGGTGGGCTCTGCTCCTGACTCCTTAGCTTCAGATCCCCCTACTACCACCGCCATGTCACCATCCCTGCTCCCCTGTTGTACCTCCTGCTCCTCTGCTGGGCTTTCCTCCTCTCCTTCTGTGTCTGTGTCTGCTCCGGCGTCCTCCTCTGCTTTTCCTGTGTTCCCTGCGGCCTCCACTCTAGCAAACTGCTGGAGCTTTGCCGCCGCCGCCATTCTCTTCTGGCATGCCGCGTTGTCCTTCTCCGCCTTCTCCCTGGCGTCGGCGCCATCTTGGCCGGTCCCAGCCTCGCCGGCTCCTGCATCTCTTTGCCTCCTTCTGGTCATATTTGTTGACCTCGGGGCCGCCTCTATTCACCGCCGCACTCCCGGGACTCTCCTGCAGCCGGTAAGCGCCTTGAATCGCCGCTCAGCTGCGGCTTATCAGGATAAATTCAGCGTTAGCAGCAGGAGCGCTCTGTCACACGTCCGCTCACATGGACGTTCAGCGCTGATCGCAAAGTTACCTTTCCTATCTTCTGTCTATTTAGAAAGTCTGGCCTCCCTTTTGCTGAAACCTGTTTCATTTCTGCGTTTGTGATTTTCATCTTTACTCACAGTCAATATATGTGGGGGGCTTCCTTTACCTTTGGGGAATTTCTCTGAGGCAAGGAAGGCTTTATTTTCTATCTCTAGGGCTAGATAGTTCTTAGGCTGTGACGAGGCGCCTAGGTCTGGTCAGGAGCGCTCCACGGCTATTTCTAGTGTGTGTGATAGGATTAGGGCTTGCGGTCAGCAGAGCTCCCACATCCCAGAGCTCGTCCTGTATGAGGTTTAACTATCAGGTCATTCCGGGTGCTCCTAACCACCAGGTCATAACAGTACAGCTGGCCTGGAGTAACAATCTGAGAGGAGTTAAATAGAGCAGCCAACCAAAGGATAAACCATGTCACCTGTGTAAGGAACCTCAGAAGCAGCAGCTTCACTCATAGCCACCAGAGGGAGCCCAAAGACAGAACTCGCCGAAGTACCATTCACGACCACAGGAGGGAGTACGACAACAGAATTCACAACAGTATCTGTGCCAGTACACGCCGCTATGCGGAGTTATATAAAGGAATCCTTGGAGAAGGGTCATATTCGTCCGTCGTCGTCACCATTGGGAGCATGGTTCTTTTTTGTGGCCCAGAAGGATGGTTCTTTGAGACCTTGTATTGATTACCGCCTTCTTAATAAGATCACAGTTAAATTTCAGTATCCTTTGCCGCTGCTGTCTGATTTATTTGCTCGGATTAAGGGGGCTAGTTGGTTCACCAAGATAGATCTTCGTGGTGCGTATAATCTTGTGCGAATTAAACAGGGTGATGAATGGAAAACAGCATTTAATACGCCCGAGGGCCATTTTGAGTACCTGGTTATGCCATTCGGTCTTTCTAATGCTCCATCTGTGTTTCAGTCCTTTATGCATGACATCTTCCGAGAGTACCTGGATAGATTCATGATTGTATATTTGGATGACATTTTGGTCTTTTCGGATGATTGGGAGTCTCATGTGAAGCAGGTCAGAATGGTGTTCCAGGTCCTTCGTGCGAATTCCTTGTTTGTGAAGGGGTCAAAGTGTCTCTTTGGAGTTCAGAAGGTTTCATTTTTGGGTTTCATTTTTTCCCCTTCTACTATCGAGATGGACCCTGTTAAAGTTCAGGCCATTTACGATTGGACTCAGCCGACATCTGTGAAGAGCTTACAGAAGTTCCTGGGCTTTGCTAATTTTTATCGTCGCTTCATCGCTAATTTTTCCAGTATTGCTAAACCGTTGACTGATTTGACCAAGAAAGGTGCTGATGTGGTCAATTGGTCCTCTGCGGCTGTAGAGGCTTTTCAGGAGTTGAAGCGTCGTTTTGCTTCTGCCCCTGTGTTGTGCCAGCCAGATGTTTCGCTCCCTTTTCAGGTTGAGGTTGATGCTTCTGAAATTGGAGCAGGGGCTGTTTTGTCGCAAAGAAGTTCTGATGGCTCGGTGATGAAACCCTGTGCCTTCTTTTCTAGAAAATTCTCGCCTGCTGAGCGCAATTATGATGTGGGCAATCGGGAGTTGTTGGCCATGAAGTGGGCATTTGAGGAGTGGCGATATTGGCTTGAAGGAGCTAAACATCATGTGGTGGTCTTGACGGATCACAAGAATTTAACTTATCTCGAGTCTGCCAAACGGTTGAATCCTAGACAGGCTCGATGGTCGCTCTTTTTCTCCCGTTTTGGTTTTGTGGTTTCATACCTTCCGGGATCTAAGAATGTGAAGGCTGACGCCCTGTCAAGGAGTTTTGTGCCTGACTCTCCGGTTGTTCCGGAGCCGGCGGGTATTCTTAAAGAAGGGGTAATTTTGTCTGCCATTTCCCCTGATTTGCGGCGTGTGCTGCAAAAGTTTCAGGCTGATAGACCTGACCGTTGTCCTACGGAGAAACTGTTTGTCCCTGATAGATGGACTAGTAGAGTTATCTCTGAGATTCATTGTTCAGTGTTGGCTGGTCATCCTGGAATCTTTGGTACCAGAGATTTGGTGGATAGATCCTTTTGGTGGCCTTCTTTGTCACGGGATGTGCGTTCTTTTGTGCAGTCCTGTGGGACTTGTGCACGGGCTAAACCCTGCTGTTCTCGTGCCAGTGGGTTGCTTTTGCCCTTGCCGATCCCGAAGAGGCCCTGGACGCATATTTCCATGGATTTTATTTCTGATCTCCCGGTTTCTCAAAAGATGTCGGTCATTTGGGTGGTTTGTGATCGCTTCTCTAAGATGGTCCATTTGGTACCCTTGTCTAAATTGCCTTCCTCCTCTGATTTGGTGCCATTATTTTTCCAGCATGTGGTTCGTTTGCATGGCATTCCAGAGAACATCGTCTCGGACAGAGGTTCCCAGTTTGTTTCGAGGTTTTGGCGGTCCTTTTGCGCTAAGATGGGCATTGATTTGTCTTTTTCTTCAACTTTCCATCCTCAGACTAATGGCCAAACCGAACGAACTAATCAGACTTTGGAGACATATCTGAGATGCTTTGTTTCTGCTGATCAGGATGATTGGATGTCCTTCTTGCCTTTGGCTGAGTTCGCCCTTAATAATCGGGCCAGCTCGGCTACTTTAGTTTCTCCTTTTTTCTGTAATTCTGGTTTCCATCCTCGTTTCTCTTCAGGGCAGGTTGAGCCTTCGGATTGTCCTGGTGTGGATGCGGTGGTGGACAGGTTGCAGCAGATTTGGACTCATGTGGTGGACAATTTGACATTGTCCCAGGAGAAGGCTCAACGTTTCGCTAACTGCCGGCGTTGTGTTGGTCCCCGACTTCGTGTTGGGGATTTGGTTTGGTTGTCATCTCGTCACGTTCCTATGAAGGTTTCCTCTCCTAAGTTTAAGCCTCGTTTCATTGGGCCATACAAGATTTCTGAAGTTCTTAATCCTGTGTCATTTCGTTTGGACCTTCCAGCTTCTTTTGCCATCCATAATGTGTTCCATAGGTCGTTGTTGCGGAGATACGTGGCGCCTATGGTTCCCTCCGTTGATCCTCCTGCCCCGGTGTTGGTCGAGGGGGAGTTGGAGTATGTGGTGGAGAAGATTTTGGATTCTCGTGTTTCGAGATGGAAACTCCAGTACCTGGTCAAGTGGAAGGGTTATGGTCAGGAAGATAATTCCTGGGTTTTTGCCTCTGATGTTCATGCTGCCGATCTGGTTCGTGCCTTTCATTTGGCTCATCCTGATCGGCCTGGGGGCTCTGGTGAGGGTTCGGTGACCCCTCCTCAAGGGGGGGTACTGTTTTGAATTCTGTTGTCATACTCCCTCCTGTGGTCGTGAATGGTACTTCGGCGAGTTCTGTCTTTGGGCTCCCTCTGGTGGCTATGAGTGAAGCTGCTGCTTCTGAGGTTCCTTACACAGGTGACGTGGTTTATCCTTTGGTTGGCTGCTCTATTTAACTCCTCTCAGATCGTTACTCCAGGCCAGCTGTTAATGTTTTTGCATTCGTTCAGTTCGCTCCTGGATCTCTCTGGTGACCTGCCTTCTCCTGCAGAAGCTAAGTTCATTATAGTCTTATTTTGTTCTCTGTTTTCTTGTCCAGCTGGTTTTCATGATTTTGTCTTGCTAGCTGGAAGCTCTGGGATGCAGAGTGGTCCCTTCGCACCGTGAGTCGGTGCGGAGGTCTTTTTTGCACACTCTGCGTGGTCTTTTGTAGGTTTTTGTGCTGATCGCAAAGTTACCTTTCCTATCCTCTGTCTATTTAGAAAGTCTGGCGTTTGTGATTTTCATCTTTACTCACAGTCAATATATGTGGGGGGCTTCCTTTACCTTTGGGGAATTTCTCTGAGGCAAGGTAGGCTTTATTTTCTATCTCTAGGGCTAGATAGTTCTTAGGCTGTGACGAGGCGCCTAGGTCTGGTCAGGAGCGCTCCACGGCTATTTCTAGTGTGTGTGATAGGATTAGGGCTTGCAGCCAGCAGAGCTCCCACATCCCAGAGCTCGTCCTGTATGAGGTTTAACTATCAGGTCATTCCGGGTGCTCCTAACCACCAGGTCATAACACTCCATATCAGCATGGGTTTATGAGAAATCGCTCCTGTCAAACCAATCTAATCAGTTTTTATGAAGAGGTAAGCTATAGGCTGGACCACGGTGAGTCATTGGACGTGGTATATCTCGATTTTTCCAAAGCGTTTGATACCGTGCCGCACAAGAGGTTGGTACACAAAATGAGAATGCTTGGTCTGGGGGAAAATGTGTGTAATTGGGTTAGTAACTGGCTTAGTGATAGAAAGCAGAGGGTGGTTATAAATGGTATAGTCTCTAACTGGGTCGCTGTGACCAGTGGGGTACCGCAGGGGTCGGTATTGGGACCTGTTCTCTTCAACATATTCATTAATGATCTGGTAGAAGGTTTACACAATAAAATATCGATATTTGCAGATGATACAAAACTATGTAAAGCAGTTAATACAAGAGAAGATAGTATTCTGCTACAGATGGATCTGGATAAGTTGGAAACTTGGGCTGAAAGGTGGCAGATGAGGTTTAACAATGATAAATGTAAGGTTATACACATGGGAAGAAGGAATCAATATCACCATTACACACTGAACGGGAAACCACTGGGTAAATCTGACAGGGAGAAGGACTTGGGGATCCTAGTTAATGATAAACTTACCTGGAGCAGCCAGTGCCAGGCAGCAGCTGCCAAGGCAAACAGGATCATGGGGTGCATTAAAAGAGGTCTGGATACACATGATGAGAGCATTATACTGCCTCTGTACAAATCCCTAGTTAGACCGCACATGGAGTACTGTGTCCAGTTTTGGGCACCGGTGCTCAGGAAGGATATAATGGAACTAGAGAGAGTACAAAGGAGGGCAACAAAATTAATAAAGGGGATGGGAGATCTACAATACCCAGATAGATTAGCAAAATTAGGATTATTTAGTCTAGAAAAAAGACGACTGAGGGGCGATCTAATAACCATGTATAAGTATATAAGGGGACAATACAAATATCTCGCTGAGGATCTGTTTATACCAAGGAAGGTGACGGGCACAAGGGGGCATTCTTTGCGTCTGGAGGAGAGAAGGTTTTTCCACCAACATAGAAGAGGATTCTTTACTGTTAGGGCGGTGAGAATCTGGAATTGCTTGCCTGAGGAGGTGGTGATGGTGAACTCAGTCGAGGGGTTTAAGAGAGGCCTGGATGTCTTCCTGGAGCAGAACAATATTGTATCATACAATTATTAGGTTCTGTAGAAGAACGTAGATCTGGGGATTTATTATGATAGAATATAGGCTGAACTGGATGGACAAATGTCTTTTTTCGGCTTTACTAACTATGTTACTATGTTACTATGTTACAGCAATGGACGTGCGGGGTCTCCAGGCTTTCAGAAAACGTCAGCGGAGCCCCCACACCATGAGCACCGCTGAACCTGCTGCACCAGTCTTGGATGGGAATCATAACTTTGCCAGACCACCGAACACCCCATGTGACCATGCTCCACCAGCGCTGCTGATTCCCCCTCCCCCAGTAAGCTGATTTCGGACTGTAAGATGGAACCCCATTTGACACATTAATTTTTTCCCCCTATTTTTCTTCTGAAAATTTGGGGTGCGTCTTATGGTCCGGTGCATCTTATAGTCCGAAAAATACAGTAAGTGTGACAAACATGGAAAATTAACAGGAAATCAAGAAAGAGACAAAACCACTTTTTTCACACAACTGTACTTTCCCTCTGATTTTTCCACTCCTGGTTTTAATGCTACTTTTTATGTTTTTTACCAAGGGGGTGTTGCTTGCAGGATAATAATACAGAGTGGTTAGGCTCACCTTGTGAGGAGGATCCTCAACGCCACAGGCCAGGGCGGACACATGGACCCCGGGCATCAGCACAGCTGACTATCAGATACTGGTACAATAAGGTTTCAGAAAACTGACAATGTGAACAGCAGACCGACTGGTAATGCAGGAAATGCTGTAAGCCACAGTAGTAGTTGGACAGAAGTCGGCAGATGGCAAGTCTGAAACAGGCACGCAAGTTTGGGTAATGCGAATAGTCTCCGATAATTCAGGATGTTCACAGTAGGTAGTGGGTTAAACCGCAGCTGATGTAGGTACTGCAAACAGACTTCAATAATAGTTCGAGAAGCATACAGCAAGGAAGCTAAGCAGCAGGAATGACAAAGAGTTCGCAAAAGTCTGAGGAGAACATGGGAACCGAGGACTTGGATAAAATCAGAGTTAAAATACAGGTCTGTAGGACACAGTTCTGGTTTAATGTTCAGTCACTAAGGTGCATCCAAATGGGGCTTAAAAGACCTAGAAAGATGAAAGTACACTGGGCCAGTTGTAAAAATCCTAACGTGGAGCACAGCAGAGAGCAGCAATGAAAGTGGAAGGAGGAGGAGCCCTGACGAAACTGAGACAGGTGCACTACAAGAGCAGTCAAAAGAATCCTGTGAGTCACACCCCGTTGGAAAAGATCATACAAATTTGCACGAAACAAAATATCTGTTTCTAGAGCTGTATGGCGGAATAAAAAAAAACCCAAGGAATTACTCAGGCAAGAAGCAGGAGTTAGCATTTTTTGCTATGTAATCTGAAGACAGCAGAAGATAGAGACAGAAACACAGAATTCAGGTATGTGTCACTTGTCAAAGTGCGAGCTATTGGTTACTAAATGTGAAGGATTTATCACTTAGAGATTAACATTCCTGACGAGTCTGGCACTGCCCCCTCCTGTAATAAGCAGCTCACTATCTATGGACTTTGTACACAGAGAGGAGGGTGTAGGCGGGGTTAGCTTTCTCAGCTCTGCTCATTATAAATCTAAAAGCTCTGATTGTGTCAGAATGGCTGCACCCAGTAATCTAAGCGACACATCACTGGAATCAGCTTCTTTTTATCTACATTACACTGCTCTCAGATGAGGTAGCAAAAACCTGCTGACAGATTCCCTTTAAACAAGAGAAAAAGCTCTGGACATATTTAACCAGAGAATAATTTTTGTTCCCTGGAAATCTCCTTTAGGATTGGCAGTCTGATAATGTACATGGCACCAAGCATCATCAGTGCTCTTCTACCTGTTTTCCAAAACATGGTCATTTCGCTCAATACATCCGAATACATAAAAGTCTGGCAAGAAATTTGCTCATCTTAATTCATGAATGTATGTAAATTTCAACTCCCACATACATTCAAGAAAAGAAAAGATTATGACGATAAGTTCTCATTTCTAAAGAATCATCTCCTGGAGAAAATGACATTTTGGAAGGAAGTTTAATTTAGCTCGCATGATAATTGATTTAAGCTTGACGACTCGGAATATAAACATCACAGTAAATATATGAGGGATCGATGCTCTGGACAACGTGCAAATATATCATATGGCTGAAAAATGCTTTTGTGATATTACATTAGCATGTTCACGATCAATCCCAAAAAATCATTAGGTCCAATATTTGGGTAGAGTAAGGAGAAGCGTGAGGGAAAAAGAGCACTTAAATAATAAAATAAAATAAAATAAATAATAAAAACCCAAAAATGTGTTTCGTTAAATAATAACTATACTTCTCATTACATTTTATAGACCTTTTACTAACCCAACACAGAAAGTCCATTTATATATAAACAGTTAACACAAGAGCTAATCAGGAGTATCTGCGCTGGAATTTACAACTCTACATTACCCCTACTTACTTGGCTGTTCCTTCAGACATTTTTTTCAATGACCTTGCTATACATTTCAGAAATCTCCTGCACACACATTAGTTTTATTTTCCTGACTGATTTGGAAAACGTTTGCTCATAGGGTACAATTGGAAAGTGCAAAATCGCAGCAAAAAAAAAAAACGCAGGTATCGGTTTTTGCTGCGTTTTTGCTGCAAAAACCTAAGGCAGTTAAATCATGCTTTTTTTGGTCCACTATACTTTATCATCATGCACAAGAGACAGCAAAAACGCAGCAAAAAAAAAACTTAGCAAAAACGAAGCAACATCTCAGCAAAACCTGTTTTTTTTATTTTGGTAAGTAGCCTCTTTTCTGCCAAGAGAGCAGGTTTTACTTGCGGAGAAAAATGCAGCAAAAAGGCAACTCGTGAACATAGCCTTACTTTGGCACAATGGTCCTGTGGTTAGCACTGTTATTTTCAGCACTGATTCCAAATCTGACAAGGGCAACAGCTGCGTGGGTTTCCTCAGGGTACTCTGGCTTCCTCCCCCATTCAAAAAAACGGAGAAATTTGGATTGAACAGTGATATATATAAAGTGCAGTGAATTTTGCTGTGCTACATAGGCAATCGTAATGAATGCTAATAACATTATTATAATATTTTCTGGTCCTGGTAAAAATAATCTTCTGTTCTGTAATCCACGTCCCAGTTCCACTAGTAGACCAGGAATGATCCAGTCAGCACTCGAAATATGGTGTGGTGCTTGCGTTTAGGTATGGCATCCCTATTTGTAGTAGATAGTAAAATCAGGCATTCGCATTTCAAATGATTATTCAAAGTTTATTCCATCAGGTACATTGTATGTGTGATGCATTTTGGTTCATACTGAGCCTTCAAATGATTATTCGACGTTTATTCCATCACAAGCATTTTATATGTGACCCTAGATGGTGGCCCGATTCTAACGCTTCCGGTATTCTAGAATATGTATGTATGCATATAGGAGCGACATAGTATATAGCACAGGCCACGTAGTATATAGGAGTACTACGTGGCCTGAGGTATATACCATGTGGCTGCTATATACATACATATTGTAGAATACCATTAATGTGTTAATATAGGCCATGCAGTAAATAACACAGCCCACGTAGTATATAACACAGCCCACACAGTATATAGCAGCGGGCAGTATGGAGCGGGTGCTGACTGCGGGGAGTATGGAGCAGGCACTGAATGCGGGGAGTATGGAGCGGTGCTGACTGCGGGGAGTATGGAGCAGGCACTGACTGCGGGGAGTATGGAGCGGGTGCCGGGCACTGACTGCGGGGAGTATGGAGGGACTAATTGGACTGTGGCCTTCGCTGATTGGTCGCGGCAGCCATGACAGGCAGCTGGCGAGACCAATCAGCGACTTGGATTCCATGACAGACAGAGGCCACGACCAATGAATATCCATGACAGAAGGACAGACAGACAGACAGAAAGTCGGAAGTGACCCTTAGACAATTATACAGTAGATGTGACGCGTTTTGTCTCACACTAAGCCTTCAAATGATTATTCCAAGTTTATTCCATCAGAAGCATTTTATGTAGACGCGTTTTGGCTCACACTAAGCCTTCAAATGATTATATGAAGTTTATTCCATCAGAAGTATATCATATATGTGACGCGTTTTGGCTCATACTGAGCCTTCAAATGATTATTCCAAGTTTATTCCATCAGAAGCATTTTATATAGACTCGTTTCAGCTCACATTGAGCCTTCAAATGATTACATGAAGTTTATTTAATCAGACGCATCATACATGTGACCCGTTTCAGCTCACCCTGAACATTTTAAAGACTTGTATGATGCTTCTGATGGAATAAATGTTGAATAATCATTTGAAACGCCAATGCCAGTCTTTACTATTAACTTTCACTAGTAGAGATGAGCAAAAAGATGGTCAAGCCTAATCCAGCAGTCACATCGGTAGTTGGATGCAAAGCCATGCGAACCTCCCCTTACATGCTGAGATACCTGACATCTCTTAATAATAAACCCGGTGCAAAGTCATGTGCATTTTGCTCTACAATGAAGACGTGGGCATGTTTTACCAATCAGAAGAGATGCTGGCGTTTAGGAGAAGATTATCAGGGCTCTGGTCTGGCAACCAAGGAATACCAACGTGTCCACTGGACCAGGGTCCTACAAATCTTTTTGCTCAACTCTAACTGCTAGTAGGAAAAATTCCAAAACTGCAACTAGATACCTAATGCTAATTTCTCATTTGAGGAGACACTAGAGAAATCGATTGGGGAAACCATGATCTGACATTCGTTGTACAGATAGTCTACTCTCTACAACTTCCAGCAGCTCACAATCATTGATCACTTTACCGAACAGCACCTTTCTGTAGATTGTAGAAGCTCAGACATCTATTACTATTTTGTCGTTAACTTCTTTTATAGTCAGTCTTTAATGTGCTTCTTTAATTAATGTGGGAGTCTACCTATATGCTCCGCACTTCAGGAGCTTTCAACAATGTACTGTAGATCTATGTTGCACCATGGCGTTGCTACATTTCCTAACAATAATGGAATAGATGTTCTCCTTCTATTGCTTAGAAATTCTGTACTTATGAAGACATTTCATGCACCTTTTGAACTCCTGCTTTTCTTACAGGAAAATAGTGAGGAAGTATTATTGACTAACATAATGATACTGTGGAAATAATTGGATTATATGTGACCTTGTTATGGGGAATACAATGAGCCTTTTCATAACAAAGTAAAAGGCATTACTGTTCTTAATATCCTTTGAAGGAGCACTCTGAATACAGTAATAAAAAATGAGGCCACCAAAAATGTGACTGAAGATAGAAGACGTAGCTTAAAAAAAAAGACTCAGAAAATTCCACCATGAAATAGCAGACCGCATATAAATACAATGTAATGTGACTTTTGTGTTGGTTTTTTTTCGCATAAATTTTTTAAAAACTTTTTTAAACCTTTCTCGCCATGGCCAATTTTTCTTTTTTTCTTTTTCTTAGCTTTTTCTTTTCCTCCCCTTTTTTAAGAGCCTTAACTTTTTTTTTTTATCAATAAAGTTCTACGAGGGTTTTTTTTTTTGCATGACAAGTTGTAGTTTTTAATTACACTTATTTTATCATATAATGTACTGAATAATGAGGAAAAAATGCAAAAATTCCAAATAAAGGGAAATCGTATATATATATATATAAAAAAAAAAGCTATTCCGCAATTGATTTTTTTTTTAATGTTGTTCATTGTTTAGTAAAGATGTTAATACCAAACTTGTATAATTATTTTTTATTTTAGTGGAGAGATATAAAAAAAGAAGAAAAACTTGTGTTGTCGTCTATCAAGACATTTTGATATATTTTTTTTTCTTTGCTTGGTGGGCTTAATTTTTTATTGATACTGTTCTGGGTTATATTCGAGATTTTGATCTATTTTTATTGCATTTTTTTTTAAGGAAAGGTGGTGACCAAAAGATGGCAATTCTGTCATTTAGAACCAGAAAGCATCATTGTTGAGGCCCACCACCCATTTACTATAGAAATAAAAACTCTAAAGTTTGCAACAAAAAGGAGGACAGCGCTGTGTGCATTAAGAGAAAGCATGTGAATCTAAATATCAGAGATTCTTTCATTTTTCATATCACTACTGTATATAGAATACATTGGACCAACATGGGATCTAGTTGGTTAATAAAATGGTCGAAGAAAGATGGTGTAGGGTAGTGTTGTTTTGTTTGTTTTTTAATTATTATTATTTTTTTAAACATTTAGTAGCATTAGTAATAGAAGTAACTGACAAACACCTTAAAATTATTATCACTAGGGCTTACTGCCTAATGCACCAGGGGAATAGGGAAGTAGATGGTTACCCCCAGAAACAGACCCTCCAATGTGATAGTTTGTGCCCGGGGCGGCTGCCCGCTACTATTTTCAGATTGGAAAGTAACCAGCATCTAAGGAACTTCCCATCCTGAGATGTTCAGTTTTCTGGTGTTGGTATTGCATTGATTAATTATGAAAATGTGTTGACCCACATAAAAAAAAATTAGTAAATAAATAAATTAGATTGTTTTACTTGTTAATATTTATTCCTTTGTTTTCTCGAAAACATAACGAGGGTCTCAAGAAGGCAGCAAACCTTCTTCTAGTCAAAAGAAATAGAAATAAATGGTCCAAGTATAATGGAATGCAGGAGGCTCAATTCTGCATAAATGAAGAGTTAGAAAACAAAAATAATATGGTTTCCTCTCATTCTACATAGCAAACCTAGGTAAAAATGACAACAGCAAACTGACCCAGTCAGGATGGGAAGGTTCATGGATATTGTTCCCTTCATACCTTCCGAGGTGGTCTGTCGCACTGAATGGTCCAATTCTGAAGGTAACCTTGCCCTTTTCAATACCCCTGTGTTTGCATAACAAACAGTTAAAGAGGTTATCCAGGAATTTTTTTTTTACTATGGGTCTTAACCTCTTTACGACATTCCCCGTACTAGTATGGCGCAGGTCGTGTCTACCCCTTTGATGTGGGCTCCGACGGTGAGCCCACATCAAAGTCACGACATGTCAGCTGTTATGCACAGCTGACATGTGCGCGCAATAGCGGCAGTTGGAATCGCGATTCACCCGCCTCTATTAACCTGTTAAATGCTGCTGTCAAACGCTGACAGCGGCATTTAACTACCGCTTCCGGCCGCCCGGCCGGAAATGAGCGCATCGCCGACCCCTGTTACATGATCGGGGGTTGGCAATGTGTCAGGATGGTAACCATAGAGGTCCTTGAGACCTCTATGGTTACTGATGCCGGTTTACTATGAGCACCACCCTGTGGTCGGGGCTCATAGCAAGCCTGCATTTCAGCTACATTGCAGTGATCTGATGATCGCTGCTATGTAGCAGAGCCGATCCAGTTGTGCCAGCTTCTAGCCTCCCATGGAGACTATTGAAGCATCGCAAAAGTTAAAAAAAAGTTTTAAAAAATATGAAAAAAAATCACAAAAATATAAAAGTATAAATCACCCCCCTTTCGCCCCATCCAAAATGAAACAATAAAAAAATCAAACCCACACATATTTGGTATCGCCGCGTTCAGAATCGCCCGATCTATCAAGAAAAAAAAGGATTAACTTGATCGCTAAACAGCGTAGCAAGAAAAAAATTTCAAACGCCAGAATTACGTTCTTTTGGTCGCCATGACATTGCATTAAAATGCAATAACGGGCGATCAAAAGAACGTATCTGCACAAAAGTGGTATCATTAAAAACATCAGCTTGGCGCGCAAAAAATAAGCCCAGAACCGACCCCAGACCATGAAAAATGGAGACGCTACGGGTATCGGAAAATGACACTTTTATTTTTTTTTTTACCAAAGTTTTGATTTTTTTCACCACTTAGATAAAAAATAACCTACACATGTTAGGTGTCTATGAACTCGTACTGACCTGGAGAATCATAATATCAGGTCAGTTTTAGCATTTAGTAAACCTAGCAAAAAAAAACAAAAAACAAAAAACAAGTGTGGGATTGCACTTTTTTTGCAATTTAACCACACTTGGAATTTTTTTCCCACTTTCTAGTACAAGACATGGTAAAACCAATGGTGTTGTTCAAAAGTACAACTTGTTCCGCAAAAAATAAGCCCTCACATGGCCATATTGACGGAAAAAGAAAAAAGTTATGGCTCTGGGAAGGAGGGGAGCGAAAAACGAAAACGCAAAAACGAAAAAGGGCCGCGGCGTGAAAGGGTTAAAACAGGTAGGTACTTGCTACCAGAGACAACTAACTATCTGCCTGTTTTACCTGGTGCCGGTTCAGAGCGGTCATTACCTGCTCCTGTCAGAAATTCTGCTGCTCCACATCAACAGGGCTGTGCTGTTGACGGGGCGTGACTTCCGACTTCATACTGATCGACAACCAACTGACCGCCGTTAGGCAGCTCAGAGCATGATGTTGGCAGTCATACCCCATCAATAGCGCAGAGTGGAAGAAAAACAGCTGCTCTGCTGACATGGAGCAGCAGAATCACCGACAGGAGCGATCAGTGTGACCACTCTATGCCTGCAGAGATCTGTGCAAAGCAGGCAGGTAGGTAGCAACTACTTTCCTATTTTCTCTTAGGCACATTGTAAAAAAAAAAAAACAAGGAGAGAGAACAGCTTTTTGGTGACAATACACAACACTGGATGATACTAAGTGCCAGTGATAGAAGTGGAAAGTTGTCTGTCAGGTACATTACTATTGCTGTAATAAAGTGTTCTAAAATAAAAATACTTTATTTTAAAAAAAACATTCCTGACACAGCCCTCTGTCACCATTTTATTAATGACATGGGTCCCATGGCAGTTCGATGTAGTCCATCAAATTCAATGTTGACTTAAACTGGAAACCTGTAAAAAGTAAAAGCACTAGAAAAACATGACAATAAAAATGGAATAAATCTCTTATATTGCAGCACTAAAAAGGTTAGAAGTGCAACGCAATCATCAATGTAAGTGCTGGAAATGAACTCCACTATTCAAAATAGAACAACATTTACCAAACCGGAAATATAGGGGATCATTAACCAATGTAATCTCTAGAATACTTTTCCAAAATGTATTAAAGGGGTTGTCTCACTAACAAACTTCATTTTAATCAATAGACCTTTGAATAATTATAAGTTCCACAAGTTGATGTGTTTAAAAACAATGTTTTTTTGCTGAGATAATCTTATAAATGTGTCCCTGCTGTGTACTGTGTAATGGCCGTGTCTGACCGTAGAGGAACATGGTCTGATCATACCACAGCTCCTGGGCAGGGAGGAAGCAAAAGAGAGGATACAGACAGGACGGCACGGGATCACAGCTGATTCTTTTTGTGAGGTTAAATATTTCCCTTCCTGTTTTTAACTCCTTGCTGACATCGGGCATAATAGTACGCTGTTATAGGTATCCCCCGCTCTGATGTGGCCTCCAGCGGTGAGCCCACATCTTTTCCGGGACATGTCAGCTATTTTATTTTCTCATTTTCTAGTACACGACATGGTAAAACCAATGATGGCGTTGAAAAGTACAACTCGTTCCGCAAAAAATGAGCCCTCACATGGCCATATTGACGAAGAAATAAAAAAGGTTATGGCTCTGGGAAGGAGGGGAGCGAAAAACGAAACCGCAAAACCGAAAAAGTTCAGTGGGTGAAGGGGTTAAGCAACGTTTTATCTTACAGAAAGAATAATTTGTGATCCCATACTGTAATGTCTGTATACTATATTTTATTCTAAAATCTATTGATTAAAATCAACTTTGTTTGTGGGAAAACCCCTTTAATACATATGATAACAACACAAAACACATATAAAGCCTATGTACAGTACAAAGGTGCCATCTAACAGAATGGGCGCATAATCACCTACGTACCAAATAATGCAGCAGAGCGACCAGTATGTTAATATAATACTAGGTTGGCATACAGATAAGTACACTGGCAATAAAGAGACTTGTGCGGGTGATTTTGATCTGTGACTCGGATCAAAAATGTACGTATATTTGTAATTTTTTTTGTGGTGTAGACTCACTGTCCTCAAAAAAACACAGAGACGTGAACAGCCTCATAGAATATAATGGATGTTTGTTCTATCTGTGAACAACATTAATAGCATACACATGTGAAAAAGGCTGTCTGATGAGGTCTTAGGCAGGGCACCACAGAAACCCCTAGTGTATCACTGTCACTGTTTCCTCAGGGGTAGTGTATCTACTGAAGGCTTGGCCTTAAATAATGAATATGAACATGATAATTAGCACAATTTTTGCATCAAGTAAATACTGTAATAACCCACTTTGCTTCTCACCTAATATATGCTCGGGTTCGGCATATTGCTTAGCAGATAGACAGATTGCTGGGAGGGGATGGGAAAAATCCAGTGGTCATGGTACACATCGGTTCCAATTACAAAGGTAGAGGGAGGTGGAAGGTCCTTAAAAAGGATTACAGGGATCTATGAGAGGAGCTGAAAACCAGGACCTCCAAGGTGGTGTTTTCAGAAATACTGCTGGTGCCACGAGCATCATTAGAGCTTAGGGAGATAAATAAGTGGCTTAGAACTGATGCAGGAAGGAAGGGTTTGGACTCATGGAGAACTGGGCCAACTTCTCTACCGGCTACAGGCTCTACGGTAGGGACGGGTTGCACCTCAATGGGGAGGGTGCAGCTGTTCTTGGGAAAAAAATGATCAGACGGATGGTGGAGCTTTTAAACTAGGATCTGGGGAAAGGAGGATAGCTGTGCTAAAAAGGGGATAGATAGAGTAGAGAGAGAGAGCGATACTGTTGGGGTCATTGAGAATTGAGGGGGCTGGCACATGCAAGGAACATAGGAAGGTGAGGAGTAATAAATGTACTAACAGTATTAACCCCTTTCTGACCTCGGACGGGATAGTACGTCCGAGGTCAGATCCCCTGCTTTGATGCAGGGCTCCGCGGCTGTTTTGAACAGCTGACATGTGCCCGTAATAGGCGCGGGCAGAATCGCGATCTGCCCGCACCTATTAACTAGTTAAATGCCGCTGTCAAACGCACACAGCGGCATTTAACTACCGCTTCCGGCCGGGCGGCCGGAAATGACGTCATCGCCGACCCCCATCACATGATCGGGGGTCGGCGATGCATCAGGATGGTAACCATAGAGGTCCTAGAGACCTCGATGGTTACTGATCATCGGTGGCTGTGAGCGCCACCCTGTGGTCGGTGCTCACAGCACACCTCCATTTCTGCTACATAGCAGCGATCAGCAGATCGCTGCTATGTAGCAGAGGCGATCGAGTTGTGCCTGCTTCTAGCCTCCCATGGAGGCTATTGAAGCATGGCAAAAGTAAAAAAAAAAAGTTAAAAAAGAATGTGAAAAAAATAAAAAAAATATAAAAGTTTAAATCACCCCCCTTTCGCCCCAATCAAAATAAATCAATAAAAAAATCAAATCTACACATATTTGGTATCGCCGCGCTCAGAATCGCCCGATCTATCAATTAAAAAAAAACATTAACCTGATCGCTAAACGGCATAGCGAGAAAAAAATTCGAAATGCCAGAATTACGTTTTTTAGGTCGCCGCGACATTGCATTAAAATGCAATAACGGCCGATCAAAAGAAGGTATCTGCACCAAAATGCTATCATTAAAAACGTCATCTCGGCACGCAAAAAATAAGCCCTCAACCGACCCAAGACCACGAAAAATGGAGACGCTACGAGTATCGGAAAATGGCGCAATTTTTTTTTTTTTTTTTTGGAATTTTTTTTCACCACTTATATAAAAAATAACCTAGTCATGTTAGGTGTCTATGAACTCGTACTAACCTGGACAATCATAATGGCAGGTCAGTTTTAGCATTTAGTGAACCTAGCAAAAAAGCCAAACAAAAAACAAGTGTGGGATTGCACTTTTTTTGCAATTTCACCACACTTGGAATTTTTTCCCGTTTTCTAGTACACGACATGCTAAAACCAATGATGTCGTTCAAAAATACAACTCGTCCCGCAAAAAATAAGCCCTCACATGGCCAAATTGACGGAAAAATAAAAAAGTTATGGCTCTGGGAAGGGGGGGAGTGAAAAACGATCACGGAAAAATGAAAAATCCCAAGGTCATGAAGGGGTTAAAGGGACACTGTCACCTGAATTTGGAGGGAACAATTTTCAGCCATGGAGGCGGGGTTTTCGGGTGTTTGATTCACCCTTTTGCTTACCTGCTGGCTGCATGCTGGCTACAATATTGGATTGAAGTTCATTCTCTGTCCTCCGTAGTACATGCCTGCACAAGGCAATCTCCATGGCTGAAGATTGTTCCCTCCAAATTTAGGTGACAGTGTCCCTTTAAATGTCTAATGCCAAATGCAAGAAGTCTTGAAAACAAAATGAATGAACTGGAGACTCTTGTGTCAACCACAGAATATGATGTGGTGGGCATTACGAAAAGCTGGCTGGACGAAAACCATGCTTGGATGACAAACATTTTGACTATCCAGACATTCAGGGGGACTTAGAATCGTCTAGTTGTGCTAAAAGCTGCAAGTTCTTATCCACAATTCAGGACAATTATCTCTCTCAGCTGGTAGATGAACCAACCATGGGGAGGTAATCTGCTGGATCTGGTTCTGAAACCACATACAATTTCAGATCTACAGATCAGGGAGCATTGGAGATGTAGTGACCATAATATGGTAAGTTTCAGGCTATGTGACCGAGTTCCGGATAGTATGCAGAATTTTCATGATAAAATCCGGACTCCCTTCGCAGGAAATCCGCTTGAATTTTTTTGCGCGTATTTGTCCAGTTTTTATCGTGTTTTTGCGGATTTTTAGCATTTTTTGTACAATGGTCCAAATACAATTCTATAGCGGGAAAACCGCGGATTTTCCGCAAAATTAATGATCATGCTCCGTTCTTTCCGCAATGCTTTTCCACTGTGGAAAAAAAGCAGCATGGGCACAAAAATTGAGGAATGCATTAAAATAATGGGATGCTTAATACAAGCATTTTTTAAGTGTTTCCGCAGCAGAAAACCACCGCAAAAACGCTTAAAATCCGGAACGTGGGTACATAGCCTCAAAGTGATTTTCAATCAAACATTAAATAGGGGAAATGCAAAAACCTGGAACTTCAACAAATTAAGGGAAGAGCTTAATCATGTAGACTGGGACCATCTCATGGTAACTGGGGATACTGAACACACATGGGGCATGTTTTATGATATACTACTAGAATACTGTAGAAAACTTAAACCCTCTGGTAATAAAATGTCCAGGAACAAAAATAAATCATTATGGGAACAAAAATAAATCATTATGGATAAATAAGACACTACAAAATTTGATCAGACTGAAATAAAGGGCATTCAAAATCCTGAAGGCAGAGAATACAGAATTAGCATTTCAGGAGTATAAAGATCTAAACAAGAAATGTAAAAAGGAAATGAAATCAAGCTAGCAAAGTTATCTACAGACAAGCAAATTGCCAGCGACATTAAAACAAATCCCCAAAATTTTATAAATATCTCAATGCCAAAAAGAAAACAAATATGGCATAGGTTCCTTAAAAAACTATAATAACATTATAATAGAGGACAAAGAAAAGGCTGATATATTAACCAGGCACTTTTCATCCGTGTTCACCAATGAACTAACTGTTCCAGGGATCATTCAACAAGGCAAAAATTAAAGTTTACCATCTGATACAATAAGTCTAACACAAAAAGAAGTACACCTGCATCTGAGCAAATTAAACATTGACAATTTCCCTGGCCCAGATGGCATTCATCCATGGATACTGAGGGAATTGAGCTCAGTAATTGACAAGCCACTGTATCTCATATTCTTAGGCTTTCTTGTAACAGGTGTGGTGCCACAGGATTGGAGGATGGCTGATGTGGTACCAATATTTAAGAAAGGTAAAAAGGTGGATCCTGTTAACGATCATCCTGCAAGCCTGACATCAGTAGTGTGCAAAATTTTTGCTGGCATTATAATAGATGACCTGCACAGATATATTGCAGAGAATAATATAATAACTGATGACCAGCATGGATTTGAAGTGACCGAGGGTAAGGTCGCCCATGTATATCCATGATCTGGCCCAGCAAAACTTCCACACTCAGACTCCATTTTAACAACCGTATCTTTACTGTTATACATTTTCCTTAACACAGCGGAACACAATAATAGACCGTACAAAATATGCCTATTCACGGAAATAACGTGTAATAACAAACTGTCCCTCACTTTCCCTATCCACACGTTACCAGTTCCTTTGCTCCAGGAGGTTATCTTCCCACATCGCAGGCCTGTCTGTCACTGCAGGGGGACGCTCCAGCCGAAGAGAAAACAACAGGGATCAAACAAAACTCTGTCTCTCAGGTCCAGACTGTAGTCCTTGGGATTCAACAGGTAAGGGTGGAATGTTCGGCCTCTCAACAGAGGACCCGCTTACAGTTCATGGGCTCCAGGATCTGTGAAGATGTCACCGTTGGGTGCTCCGTAGTGTGGGAGCTGGGAACAATCTGGATGTCAGCTTCCAAGAGATAGCGGTCATCCAGGCAATCTTCTATATCGCATCTACAGGAGGACGCCAGCAGACACAGACCTCTCTCTGCACACACCAGTTTCCCGGGCTCTCTTATTCCCTCCCCTTCCTGTTCACATGACATCACAGGGGGAAGTTCTGCCAATACAGTTTGTTTCTCTGTAATCACATTCGGCATAGGTATAACTTCTGGCCACACAGGGGCAGTGTCTGTCACAGATTCTATGTCAATGATAATAGAACAGTCACAGCCGGCCAGCTCACTACACGCCCCCCCGCTTAAAGGTTGGCAGTCCCTGTCAAGGACTGTCTCCAGGGCGGCGATGGCTGTGGAGGTTGTAGGACCCGGCTGCGAACAAGGCCACACATATTGGTCTCTGTAGGACTGTCCCGGGGGCACCCCTGCGGTGGTCCTCGTTGTCCGCCTAACGGGTGCTAGCCTCTTCTCCCGATCAGTCACCCCAGTTGGGAAGTCAGTCGAGGAGGTAAGGGGTTCAGACGTGTCAGTCAGGCGAGCAGGGGTAGGGATGTCTTCCACCTCTACACCCCCGATATCGGTGTCTCCCACAGCATTAGTGATATCGATCTCTCTAGGTATTTGTTGTGAATTCTGTTGTCAAGCTCCCTCCTGTGGTCATGAATGGTACTTCGGCTGGTTCTGTCCATGGGCTTCCTCTGGTGGTTGTGAGTGGGGCTGCGGCTTCTGAGTTTCCTTCCACAGGTGACGAGGTTAATTCGTTAGCTGGCTGCTCTATTTAACTCCACTTAGATCTTTGCTCCATGCCACCTGTCAATGTTCCAGTATTGGTCTAGTTCACTCCTGGATCGTTCTTGTGACCTGTCTTCCCAGCAGAAAGCTAAGTTCCTGCTTGTTTTTCTTTTGTTTGCTATTTTTCTGTCCAGCTTGCTATTTTGATTTTTGTCTTGCTTGCTGGAAGCTCTGGGACGCAGAGGGAGCGCCTCCGCACCGTGAGTCGGTGCGGAGGGTCTTTTTGTGCCCTCTGCATGGTCTTTTTGTAGTTTTTGTGCTGACCGCAAAGTTACCTTTCCTATCCTCAGTCTGTTCAGTAAGTCGGGCCTCACTTTGCTAAATCTATTTAATCTCTGTGTTTGTAATTTTCATCTTTACTCACAGTCATTATATGTGGGGGGCTGCCTTTTCCTTTGGGGAATTTCTCTGAGGCAAGGTAGGCTTTATTTTTCTATCTTTAGGGCTAGCTAGTTCCTTAGGCTGTGACGAGTTGCATAGGGAGCGTTAGGAGCAATCCACGGCTATTTCTAGTGTGTGTGATAGGATTAGGGATTGCGGTCAGCAGAGTTCCCACGTCTCAGAGCTCGTCCTATATTATTAGTAACTATCAGGTCCATTATTGTCCTAACCACCAGGTCATAACAGGTATTACAGGAGAGGGGTCAGGCTGAGAACGACAGGGGCGCAACATGTTGCGGTGCAGGGTGCGGAGGCTGCCGCTGTCTTCGCCTTGTACTTGGTAGATGGGGCCACCAGGGTACGGGTGTCCAATTACTCGATAGACTTCGGTCTCCCACTTGGGCCGGAGTTTTCCTTGCGGTTTCTTTATACGACCTAGAACCAGTTGACCCACACTCAGTAGGTCTTCTTGTACTGGAAGTGGATCAGCGTGGACCTGGTCCTGGATCTGCTGCTCCACCAGCCGGTAGACAGTTTCCATCCTTTGACGGTGTGCTTGTAGCCAGGAAAGATAGGTACCACAGGTGTCTTCATCAGAGTTATACAGGTGTAGCTCATGGATGCCTTTGTTTGGGCGGCCAAAAAGGAGGGTGTAAGGCGTGTATCCGGTGCCAGTATGGACTTGATTGTTATAGGCCCACAGCAGTTCTGGGAGGAATCGAGGCCAGTCGGGCTTTTTGTCTTCTGCTAAGGTTCGGATCAGTTGTAAGAGGGTCCGGTTGAAACGTTCACACGCGCCATTCCCCTGTGGATGATACGGGGTGGTCCTGGACTTCTTGATTCCATACATCTGCTTAAGTTCTTCAATGACTCGCCCTTCGAAACACGCCCCCTGATCAGAGTGCAGCCGCTCCGGACACCCATAGACCCGAACGAAGTGTTGACAGATGGCCTGTGCAGCTGATTCGGCAGTCTGGTCTTTGGTAGCAACAGCGAAGGCGAATTTCGTGAAGTGGTCCACTATCACCAGACAGTACTGGTAGCCACTATTCGCCGTTCCAATCAACAGATAGTCCACCATCAACAATTCGAGGGGCCTGGATGTGCGAATAGTCTGAACGGGTGCACGCTGCTCAGTAGACTTGTGGAGTTCACATGTGCGACATCTTAGGCAGACGTCTTCAACCAGCTTGCGGAGTCCTGGGCAAAAAATGAATTGCTGGGTCCACCGGAGGGTCTTGTCTATGCCGAAGTGGCCGTTCCTTCTGTGAGCTTCAGCCACCATCTCATGGGCCAGCTGCACCGGGACGACAATCTGCAAACATTCTTCCAGCATATGGGATAAAAGGGCCCTGCGATACAAGACTCCATCCTTCACGATCAGTCGATCCCATTGGGCAAGTAGGGCAGAGGTCCTGGTTGATAGTCGGGCTCTTACTTCGGAGGGTGGTTTCTCTTGTGTCTTCACGTACTGTTTTAGTAAGACGTGTTCAGGGTCTCGATCTTGAAGCTTGGCCCATTCTTGTTGAGACAGGGGGGACCCCACTACGGCTTCGATCCCGCCTACAGCATACTGGCGGCTATCTTCTATTTGTTTAGCTAGCCGGGCAAAGTCGGGCAGTTCATCTTCCTCCAACTCTTCATCCCGGTCCCCCACTGGCGGGGATGATGTCACTCTGGAAAGGCTGTCAGCATTCTGATTCTCCGTCCCCGCTCTGTATTTAATTTTGTACTGGAATCTAGAGAGCCTTGCCATCCAGCGCTGTTCCATTGCCCCTAGTTTGGCATTTTCTAGGTGGGCAAGAGGATTGTGGTCTGTCACGACCAGCACCTCCGCCCCATGTCAGGTAGCCAGCAAATTTCTCTGTCATAGCCCAAGTCAGGGCCAGGAGTTCCAGGCGGAAAGAGCTGTAGTTGACGGGGTTCTTTTCGGTGTCACGGAGGGATCTACTGGCATAGGCTATTACGCGTTCCTTGTTATCTTGGACTTGGGAGAGGACCGCCCCGAGACCTTGAAGGCTGGCGTCGGTGTATAACTGGAACGGCAAGGTGTAATCTGCAAATGCCAGAATAGGGGGTGATGTCAAAGCAGCTTGAAGCGCCCGGAAGGATTTTTCTTGGTCGGGCCCCCAGCTGATGCGTCGTCCTCTGGGACTGTTCGCGGTCCCTCGGAGAGTCTCATGCAGTGGTTCCGCAAGCTGGGCAAAGTCCTTGACAAATCGGCGGTAATAGCCCGCTAGCCCCAGGAAAGCCTGGACTTCTTTGATGGTAGTTGGTTGTGGCCACTCTCGGACAGCTGCTATCTTCTCGGGAGAGGGTTGGACACCTTCAGCCGAGGTCCGGTGTCCCAGGTAATCGATCTCCTGCTGGAATAGACGGCACTTGCTGGGCTTCAACTTCAAGCCGTGTCTCTTCAAGCGCTGGAACACTTTGCCAAGCTTGTGAAGATGATCCTCAAAGGTGGCGGAGTATACCACGATGTCATCAAGGTATATCAGCATGAATTCGAAGTTGAAATCTCCCAGACAGCATTCCATCAGTCTCTGAAAGGTCCCTGGTGCGTTACTCAAGCCGAATGGCATTCGGTCAAACTCGTACAGGCCCATGGGAAGGATGAAGGCAGTCTTTTCTCTGTCCTTCTCACTCATGGGGACCTGCCAATATCCACTGGCCAAGTCTAGAGACAAAAAATATTTGGCCTTTTTCAGGGCGGTCAGTGACTCTTTGATCCGGGGGAGTAGATAGGAGTCCCGGACCGTGCAAGCGTTCAGCCGACGGTAGTCTACGCAAAATCTCAGGGATCCATCTTTCTTTTTGACTATCACCACGGGTGCAGCCCATGGGCTCTGGCTCTCCCGCACCACTCCGGCGTGTAGCATAGATTCTAAGAGGCTTTTCACCTCCTGGTATTGTTGAGGTGGTATTTGTCGGTACCTCTCGCGAATAGGGGCAGTATCGCCCGTGGGAATCTCGTGTTGGATACTGGTGGTGTACCCGAAGTCGGTGTCATGCTTTGCAAAGGAGTCTTGGTGTTCTCGCAGTAGTCTCTCCACTTGAGACACTTCCTGCTTGGTGTACTGGGACGGGTCCAGTTGCACTTTTTCCAGTAGTTTTCGCCCAATGTCTTCATCATCCGCTTGAGCATTTATGGCCGAGACAGTTACCGTCCAGCCATCTTCTGTAGACGGGGTGAATTGTAAGGGCCCCAGGGGGTTCACTTCTGTGGGTAGAGCATATACTCTGGCAAGTTGCGTGCCAGCTTCAAGGGCTACACCTACGTCTGCGGTGTTGTTCAGCCGGACAGGGACTCTTCTGTTCCTCACGACGGCTAGGGTGCGGGCGACTAGTGGGTTTAGCTTACCCCCACTTGGAGCCCTCGGCTCAATTAACACTTCAACTCCTTCAAGCTGTCGGTTGGTGTTAAGAGGCAGGGAAATGACTGTCTCTTTTTCTGCGGGCAAAGTAATCCGGGTACAGCGGGGCACCTTAATGGCTGCTAGGGGTAGTTGTTCCTTTGCCATCTGTTGAAGTCCAACGGTCCGGATTACGCGCTGGAACGCCAGACGAGTCGGTTTATGTTTCGTAACTTTCTGCCAGTACTTGGGCCCTTTTCTTGTCAACAGCATAAGATCCAGGTCTTTCAAGATATTCATTCCGATTATTACTGGGGTCTCGGAGCCGAAGCCTTCCTTGATAACGACGATTCCTCGTTTCCCTAGGTCTTGTCCGCAGGCCTTCGTATCCATCCAGGCGACTCCGGTTACTGGAATGGGTAGGTTATTAGCCGCAATTATCTTAATGGTGGTATCTGGATCACAAGCAGTTCTTGGTTTGAGGTACTTTTCATAAAACTGTTCAGAGATCGTGGTCACTTGCGACCCAGTGTCCATCAATCCTTGTACTGCAACTCCCTCCAGAATAACTTCAAGTGTAGGACTACTCGAGGCAAGAGTATTCTGTTGCTGGCTCTGTTTTTCTACACCCCATTCTCTATCCCCCCCTGCTGCTCGAACCTCAGCTGCAGGGGTGTCTAGTTTAACGGCGGCCATTGTGGTGAGCCCTGGCGTGGCGGCTCTGCTCGTGGATGTAGCTGATATTCCGTTCGTCGTGGTAACTGATGGTTTGTTTGTTGAGGACAACGATTCGCCCTATGACGAGGATCACCACATGACCAACACGGTCCTGCGGGACGGCTAGGTTGCATCCGCTGGTCTCTCTGTCGTTCTAGTGTTAACTGTGACACCTGTTGCTGTAAATCTGCTACCATCTGCTTCAGCTCCTCGGTGTCACTGTTGGGCTGTTTAATGTCTAATATGGATCTGCACGCAGTGCTTTGAGTCCCCACATCCATGACGGGTCCCCTAGAACGTTCTATGGCTTCCTGTTTGACTTCAGCGAAGGTGAGAGTCGGCGTCATCCGAATCAAGTCCTGTAGCGTACGGTTAAGATACTGGTCTCTCAGCGTCTTAACGAATTGGTCTCTCAGTACCAGGTCACGAGGAGCTATAGTAGCCAGTTGTTCCCCTTTTGCACAGACTTGTTCAAGGAGTACCTGAAGGGCATTTGCATATTGGGGAATGTCCTCCCATTCAAGCTGTGTCCGTCTAAAGAACAGGTATCGCAGTGTTCCCTGGTATGTAGTAGGTCCATAGGTCTTTTCCAGCACCCGCACCAAATCCTCCAACGTACGCTGCCCCCGACCGTCTCCAGTCTGACTGTCGTCCATGCCTCCCCCTCTAGCGTCAGTACCGCCATTTCTGCCAAGGTCTTGGGGTCAATATTATACATTTCTCCCAGTATCCGCACTTGTTCCGCCCATTCTGGTACGGGGTAGTTTCGCCCGCCAAACTTCCTGACCTGGTTTACAATGGACACCGGCGGCGGTTTCTGACTGTACACTGGGCCTGGGTGGGAATCCTGCTGGGCACAGATCCTGCCGACTACGCCAGATGAAGTGACCGAGGGTAAGGTCGCCCATGTATATCCATGATCGGGCCCAGCAAAACTTCCACACTCAGACTCCATTTTAACAACCGTATCTTTACTGTTATACATTTTCCTTAACACAGCGGAACACAATAATAGACAGTACAAAATATGCCTATTCACGGAAATAACGTGTAATAACAAACTGTCCCTCACTTTCCCTATCCACACGTTACCAGTTCCTTTGTTCCAAGAGGTTATCTTCCCACGTCGCAGGCCTGTCTGTCACTGCAGGGGGACGCTCCAGCCGAAGAGAAAACAACAGGGCTCAAACAAAACTCCGTCCCTCAGGTCCAGACTGTAGTCCTTGGGGTTCAACAGGTAAGGGTGGAATGTTCGGCCTCTCAACAGAGGACCCGCTTACAGTTCATGGGCTCCAGGATCTGTGAAGATGTCACCGTTGGGTGCTCCGTAGTGTGGGAGCTGGGAACAATCTGGATGTCAGCTTCCAAGAGATAGCGGTCATCCAGGCAATCTTCTATATCGCATCTACAGGAGGACGCCAGCACACACCGACCTCTCTCTACACACCCCATTTTCCCGGGCTCTCTCTTTCCCTCCCCTTCCTGTTCACATGACATCACAGGGGGAAGTTCTGCCAATACAGTTTGTTTCTCTGTAATCACATTCGGCATAGGTATAACTTCTGGCCACACGGGGGCAGTGTCTGTCACAGGTTCTATGTCAATGATCATAGAACAGTCACAGCCGGCCAGCTCACTACAGATTCATGAAAGAAAGACCATGTCTATCTAACGTGTTGAGTTTCTATGAGGAGGTAAGTGCAAGTCTGGATGTTGGTAATGCAGCTGATGTGATTTATCTGGACTTTGCAAAGACATTTGATACGGTTCCACATAACAGCCTTATACTGAAGCTCCATACACAGGGACTGGGGGAAACTATATGCAGATGAGTAAGGAATTATTTAAATGACAGGAAAAAAGAATTGTCATAAATGGTATGTTCTCTAAATGGGATATAGTCAGCAGTGAGGACTGCAGTGATCTGTGCTAGGACAGATTCTTTTTAACCTCTTTATTAATGACCTTTTGGATGGGATTGAGAGTAAAGTGTCAGTCTTTGCTAACAACACCAAACTGTAGGATACTAAAATCTGACCTTTGCATTACAATTTTGCAAAACAATCTGGATAAGATGTCTGAATGGGAAAACACTTGCAAATGAAGATTAATGTAGATAAATATAGTGTAATGCACCTAGGACAGAGTAATCATATTGCTGCATATACATTAAATGCAATATACTCGGGAATACAGAACAGGAGAAGGACTTGGGTATTCTGGTTATAAGTAAGCTAAGCACAATAATCAATATCAAGCAGCACCTGCAAAAACAAACAAGATTTTAGGGTGTATAAAAAGAGAGATAAAATCCTAAAAAGAGAGATAAAATCCTGCGATCCCAACGTATTATTACCCCTTTATAAATCACTAGTGAGAGCACATCTAGAATATGGGATCCAGTTTTGGGCTCCACATTTAAAAAAGAACATTCAGAAATTAGAGTCAGTTCAATGACAGGCAACTAGATTATTACAAGGGATGGAAGGCCTCTCATATGAGGAGAGGTTGGAAAAGTTGGGCTTGCTTAGCTTAAATAAAAGACGCCTCAGAGGAGATCTCATTTACATGTACAAATATATGTGTGGTCTGTACAGAGGACTGGCGCATGTCTTATTCCTTCCAAGGACCATACTGAGGACCAGGGGGCCCTCATTACAGGTGGAAGAAAGGCGATTCCGACAGCTAAATAGGAAAGGGTTCTTCACAGTAAGATCAGTCAGACTGTGGAATGCCGACCACAGGAGGTAGTAATGGCCGACATCATAACATCTTTTAAAGAAGGTCTGGACGATTTCCTCAATACACATAACGTTGCGGGTTATAGTTAATTTAATGACAAAAAAAACAATTGGCGGAGAAAGATTGAACTTGACGGACGTAGATTTTTTCAACCTTGATCTCATGGTGAACTGCACATGGAATTGGCATTTATTAGCAGGTACAGCACAAGCACTAGATTTCCATCGCATACAGAGTTTCAAGTAATTACAGCGTAATATGGGAATTCCACTTCACGTCAATTCCTTGTAACGATTTTCACACTGCATTTAACCCTAAGCAAAATCTGCATGTAATGAGTGTGTTATTGGCAATATGGATCAACGTAAGATGAGTCTCAGGGTTTTTTTTTTTTAAAGATCTGTTAAAAAGCATATTCACTTTAATGGATCTGTGATCTATATGCAAAAATGATACATAAGACACATACCAAAAAATCTCATGCATGAAAGAGTCCTTATTGACGGAGATGGAGCATTGCGGGGGGTCCTTAACCAGTTATGGCTTTATTAATAAAGAAAGAGAACTTTCTCTAACTCTCCACAATTATAGACTATTTTTGAAAAAGTTCTGTTTCAACAGACAGCCATTAATGTCTAAACCGCTGGCAACAAAAGTGAAAACATGCCTATGTAAAAATGGCCAAATTGTGCCAAATTAGTCATTTTCCCTCCCAGTGTCATGGGACTTGTCAGTGTTACAAGTTCTCAGATGTGAATGGGGAGCAGGTGTGTAAAATTTGGTGCTATCGCTCTCACACTCTCTCATACTGGTCACTGGAAGCCGAACATGGCATTTCATGGCAAGTAACTCTCTGAGGATCTGAAAAAAAGACTTGTTGCTGTACATAAAGATGGCTGAGGCTATAAGAAGATTGCCAACATCTTGAAACTGAGCTGCAGCACAGTGGCCAAGACCATACAGTGGTTTTACAAGTCAGGATCCACTAAGAAAAGACCTCAACATGGTCGACCAAAGAAGTTGAGTGCAATTACTCAGCGTCATATCCAGAGGTTTTCTTTTCAAAATAGACGTATAAGTGCTGCCAGCATTGCTGCAGAGGTTGAAGAAGTGGTGGGTCAGCCTGTCAGTGCTCAGACCATACGTTGCACAATGCATCAAATTGGTCTTCATGGCTGTCGTCCCAGAAGGAAGCATGTTCTAAAGATGATGCACAAGAAAGCCACAGTTTACTGAAGATAAGCAGACTAAGTACATAGCTTAGTGGAACCATGTCCTGATGACTGATGAAACCAAGATGAACTTATTTGCTTCAAATGGTGTCAGGCGTGTGTGGCGGCAACCAGGTGAGGAGTACAAAGACAAGTGTGTCTTGATTACAGTCAATCATGGTGGTGGGAGTGTCATTGTTAGGGGCTGCATGAGCGCTGCCAGCTGTGATGAGCTACTCTCAATTGTGGGATCCCCTCCCTGGGCCACAGGGCAGTATTCTAACATGATAATGACCCCAAACATACCTTCAAGATATCCATTGTCTTGCTAAAGAAACTGACCTTAAAGGTGGCTGATTTGCCCAGCATGTCTCTAGACCTAAACCCTATTGAGCATCTGTGTGGCATCCTCAAACAGATGGTGGAGGACTAGATTGTGTCAAAGTGTCATATCTTCAGTGGTGTCCTGTACCGTGAAAAGATATATTAAAATATTTACAAAAATGTGAAGGGGTAGCTGAGACCCCAGAAAAAATGATTCGGGTCAGTTTTTATCATTTGAAGTCTTGTGATAACCGTTATTTACCAAATAACGGCGATCGCAAAAAAAAGTCCGATTTCCCATTAATTTCTCTGTCCTCTGATATGATCTAACATAGCAGAGAAGAGAGAAATGGGATCCTCCGAGCCTTCCCCCCAGGTACCTCCGATGTCTCTGGACCCTTGGGCTCTTGGCATCTTCTTCCTGGAAGAAAATGGAGGGAGAATGCGCAGTAAGCCTGCCAAGATCTGACGGCCGGCACATGGCAACAATAGGAGATTTTTCCTATTGGTTCATTTTGATCACTGTGATAAAATTCAAAATCAAACCACCCTTTATCACCTTCTTAGTTAGGTGAAAATAATAAAATAAAAAATCTATGTTTTCCCATTCTTTGCAGTTAGGGTTGGGGTTAGAGTTAGGGTTAGTGATGGGGCCAAGGTTAGGGTTTGGGACTAGAACTAGGGATAGGGTTGGGGCTAGGGTTAGGGTTGGGGCTACGGTTGAGTTACAGCTAGGATAGGGTTAGAGCTAGGGTTAGGGTTGGGCTAGGGTTAGGGTTTGAGCTAGGGTAAGGGTTGTGTTGAGTAGGGTTGAGCGACTTTTTTACTTTTTTAGGCTCGAGTCGGGTTTTGCGAAACCCGACTATCTCAAAAGTCGAGTCGAGTGAAATCGGCCGATTATGGCGAAAAGTCAGGGATCGACCGAAACACGAAACCCAATGCAAAGTCAATGGGAATTTTTTTTCCTCTCTCTCTCTCTCTCCCTCTCTCCTCCGTCCCTGAACAGAAAAGCTGGTGTTACACATTGCAAATCGCTACAGCGCACAAGCGACAAGATGGCGACAGGCGTCCTTGCCCCTAAGACCTATGTTATCACTCTGCCCACGCTCCTTCATTGGCTGAAAAAATGGCACCAAGCGCGTCATACGAAACGCGACTTTGGCGCGAAAGTCGTGTACCGCATGGCTGACCCCACACATGGATCGGGTCGGGTTTCATGAAACTTTGCCTAAAGTCGGCGACTTTTGAAAATGATTGATCCGTTTCGCTCAACCCTAGTGTTGAGGTTAGGGTTTTGTTTTGGTTACGGTTGTGATGTTGGGGCTATGGATGTGTTGTTGGGGCTAGGGGTTAGGGTTGGAGTTAGGGATGTGTTGGCATTAGGTTTGTGCTGTGGTTAGAGTTGTGTTGGGGTTAGGGTTGTGTTGGGGTTAAGGTTGTGTTGGGGTTAAGGTTGTGTTGGGGATACGGTTTTGTTAGGTTTATGGTTGGGGTGTTGAGGTTGCGGTGGTTTTGGAGTTGAGGTTAGAGTTAGGGTTGGGATTAGGGTCAGGGGTAGGGCTGTGTTAGGGTTGGAGTTAGAATTGTGGGTTTACACTGTTTAGGTACAGTACATCAGGGGTCTCCAACCGCTACATGTCACCCTCTTTTGATTCCAGCCAATTTTGCGTTAAAAAGTCAAACGGTGCTCCCTCCCTTCTGAGCCCTGACAGGCGCCCAAATAGTGGCTTTACCCCAAATACAGGGTACTTGCGTATTCAGGAGAAATTGCACAACAAATGTCGTGATCCATTTTCTCCTGATTCCTTGGTGAAAATAAAAAGTTTGGTTCCAAACTAATTTTTTTGTGAAAAAAGTAAACTTCATTTTTTCCTTCCACATTGCTTTAGTTCTCGTGTAGCACCTGAAGGGTTAATAAACTTCTTAAATGTGGTTTTGAGCACCTTGAAGGGTGTAGTTTTGACAATGGTGACACTTCGGGGTATTTTCTGTCATATTAACTCCTCAAACTCAATTCAAATGTCAGTTGGTCCCTAAAAAAATGGTTTTGAAAATTTTGTTGGAAAAATGAGAAATCGCTGGTCAACTTTTAACCCTTGAAACTTCCTAACAAAAAAAAATTGTGCTGATATAAAGTAGACATGTGGGAAATGTAATCTATTACCTATTTTGTGCGATATGACCATCTGTTTTAAGGGGACAGAAATTAAAAGTTTGAAAATTGCAACATTTTCCCAGTTTTTGCCTAATTTCCGTTTTTTTTTCATAAATAAATGCAAGTCATATCAAAGAAATTTTACCACTAACATGAAGTACAATATGTCATGAAAAACAGTCTCAGAATTAGTGGGATCCATTGAATCATTCCAGAGCTATAACCTCATAATAACAGTGGTCAGAATTGTAAAATTTGGCTTGGTCATTAAGGACAAAATTGGCTCTGTCACTAAGGGGTTAAAAACATGGGGGCTAGCTATTAATCATATCATCTGGGGCAGTGTACTTCAGAAAACTAGCGCAGCACTAGAGATGTCTTGGAGACAGAGGTGGGAAGTTTGATTTGTGGAGTAGGTTAGGCTTAGATCAGTTGCGGTGAGGAGAGCATGGGTAGGGTGATAGACAGAGATGAGGAAGGAGATATAGGGTGGTGCATAAGAGTGTAGGGCTCTGTGAGTAAGAGAGAGAGATAAGTTTGCATTTTATTCTGTAGCGAATGGCAGCAAGTGCATTAACTGGCACAGGGTAGAGGCATCAGTGTAGCGGCTGGACAGAAATATGACCCTGGCTGCCACATTCACAATGGATTGGAAGGGAGAAAGTTTGGTTAGAGGGAGACCAATCAGTAGAAAGTTGCAGTAGTCCAGACTAGAATGAATAAGAGTTTTTGCAATTTCAAAGGTGGGAAAAGGTCGGATTCTGGAGATGTTTTTAAGATTCAGGTAACATGAGTGACTAAATGATTGGATATATGGAATAAAAGAAAATTTTGTGTCAACTATAACCCCAAGACTGCATTCGTGCTGCTTGGGAGTTATGGTTGAACCATCCAAGGCAATTGCAATATCACGTAAGAGTTGGTTACTAGAAGGAGAAAACACAGGAAGTGAGCCTTGAGTAACCCTGTCATTAAGGGAAAGAGGAGAGGAAGAAGAGCCAGCAAAAGATATAGTAAAGAATTTATCAGATAGGTAGGGGGAGAATCAAGAGACAACAGAGTCCTTGAGGCTGATAGAGCGGAGCATAGTGAAGATTAGCTGGTGATCCACAGGGTTAAATGCTGCAGAGAGATCCAGGAGAATTATTAAAAATAAAGAGTAGTAGTCATTAGATTTTGATGTTAGTAGGTCAGTAGAGACTTTAGCGAGGGCAGTTTCATTACAATTTAAAGAGCGGAAGCCAGATTGTAAAGGGTCAAGAAGGGAGTGATCTAAGAGATATCAGATTAGCCATGAGTGGACCAAGCATTCCAGGAGCTTAGAAATTAAGGGGAGATTAGAGACAAATCTGTAGTTAGCAATGCAGTTTTGGTCAAGGGATGCTTTTTTTTTAGTAAACGGGTTACGACATCGTGTTTGAATGAAGATTGGAAGATACCGGAGGAAAGAGAGAGATTAAACATTTTAATTAGGTAGGTAGTGACAACTGAGGAGAGTGACTGGAGGATATGTGAGGGAATAGGGTCACTGGTGAAGATTGAAGCACAAGAAGAAGCAAAGAGCTTGGTAACTTCTGTCAAAGGTTCAAAAGTGGAAAGTAAGCTTGAAGTTTGGGAGGGATGGGGATCCAGGCTCTTAGGGGACTGTGCAATAATTTCCTGATGAATCTGGTTTATTTTGTCTAGGAAATAAGTGTTCAGATCATCAGAGCTGGATTGGTGACCATGGCCTATACTTTAGGGCTCAGGAGGGAGAGGAAACTTTCCGAGAGTCATTTTGGATTGTGGGATAGTGACATTATGAGAGTGGTGAAGTAGACTTGTTTGGCCAGATGGAGAGCAGAGTTATAAGTGTTGACCATGAACATAGTGGATGAAGTCTTCTGCCAATCCTGATTAACTCCATTGGCGCGCAGCACATCTTCAACAATGCTGGAGGAAATGTGTTTGTAGCATGTGCCAGGGTTGTTTTTCTGCATGTAGCAGGTGCTGCTTCATCCAGGGCATTCTGCAATGTATTATTAAATTGTGACAATGCTGAGTCTCGATAGAAGAGGCAGGAGATTTGGGTTAAAAATGACTGTAGATGGCTCATAAGCTGCTCTGTTTTGATGGCATGTAGATTTCTGTCTGTGTGATAAGTGGGGGTGTCCTGGGTATGGAGAAATTTCTTAACAGAGAAGGAAATAAGGTTGTGGTCAGAAAGTGGCAAAAGGGAGTTAATAACCTCTCTGCCCTTACAGCATAATAAGGTACAAGTTTGTATGTGAGAGTTAAGGAAGGATGTGTTAATGTGGCACAGGGAGATTTATTAAGGTAGTACTACAGAACTCAATGTAGATGCCAGTACTACCTTAAGTGATGCCGAATTAAGCCGAAGTGTCTCTGCTCCAAACATACAGAAGCAAGATGAAGGGCCCATTAGATGATCTCCCGATGCTCTGCTAGGACAGTCCGATGCTGCTTGCGTGCATTTTTGCTGGGAGTGTTTGGTCTTTAGTGAGCATTGTAACAAACCAGATCATTTTATAATTTGGGAGATAGCTTCTTATTTGCCTTCAGTAATCGGCAAATCATTCTCTTTGAGCTAAAGTGAAATTCCACCTTTGTATTCAATAAACTCCAGTGTCTCTTAATGTAAAATGTTGTATCTCAGAGTAAAAAAATGAATTTTTCTCATGGAAATATTCATTATTCTCTAGGAATATTCTGCTAGAAGAATAAATCAATATTATCTGCTGTTCCAAAAGAAGAAGCGAGCTAGCAGACAATTTAGTATATTTGATGAAATAATATCAATATGTACCTTCTAGAGAAACTACAAAGATGGAAACAGGAACACATGGGCTACTTGCACAGTGAACAAGTCTGTATGATCATGTTCACACACCACCAAGAAACCTGAAGACACAAAAGAGAATAGTAAAACCAAAAACACTCAGTTTGAAAAAATGTTGCAGTAATCCGCAAGTGCTAGTAAAAGATGTAAAAAACAGGGTATTTGGTTGATACGTTTTTTGCAAAAAATGTATACTAAGCTGCTCTACCAATCTTCACAGTATACCCTTATCAGAGCAGTCCTAACTAATGTATGCAATCCCTATCTGATGTATTTAAAAACCTGATCATCTGTATATAACCTGTGTGAACAGGGTTCAGAGAGGAAAAATCCATGTGTGCATACAGGGTAGAACAGCTTTTGTGCAGATAGCCCAAGAGGAGTGGTGGAACTCCCCAGTCTTGTAGACACAAGAGAACAATTATGGAAACAGGAACACATGGGCTACTTGCACAGTGAACAAGTCTGTATGATCATGTTCACACACCACCAAGAAACCTGAAGACACAAAAGAGAATAGTAAAACCAAAAACACTCAGTTTGAAAAAATGTTGCAGTAATCCGCAAGTGCTAGTAAAAGATGTAAAAAACAGGGTATTTGGTTGATACGTTTTTTGCAAAAAATGTATACTAAGCTGCTCTACCAATCTTCACGGTATACCCTTATCAGAGCAGTCCTAACTAATGTATGCAATCCCTATCTGATGTATTTAAAAACCTGATCATCTGTATATAACCTGTGTGAACAGGGTTCAGAGAGGAAAAATCCATGTGTGCATACAGGGTAGAACAGCTTTTGTGCAGATAGCCCAAGAGGAGTGGTGGAACTCCCCAGTCTTGTAGACACAAGAGAACAATTATGGAAACAGGAACACATGGGCTACTTGCACAGTGAACAAGTCTGTATGATCATGTTCACACACCACCAAGAAACCTGAAGACACAAAAGAGAATAGTAAAACCAAAAACACTCAGTTTGAAAAAATGTTGCAGTAATCCGCAAGTGCTAGTAAAAGATGTAAAAAACAGGGTATTTGGTTGATACGTTTTTTGCAAAAAATGTATACTAAGCTGCTCTACCAATCTTCACGGTATACCCTTATCAGAGCAGTCCTAACTAATGTATGCAATCCCTATCTGATGTATTTAAAAACCTGATCATCTGTATATAACCTGTGTGAACAGGGTTCAGAGAGGAAAAATCCATGTGTGCATACAGGGTAGAACAGCTTTTGTGCAGATAGCCCAAGAGGAGTGGTGGAACTCCCCAGTCTTGTAGACACAAGAGAACAATTATGGAAACAGGAACACATGGGCTACTTGCACAGTGAACAAGTCTGTATGATCATGTTCACACACCACCAAGAAACCTGAAGACACAAAAGAGAATAGTAAAACCAAAAACACTCAGTTTGAAAAAATGTTGCAGTAATCCGCAAGTGCTAGTAAAAGATGTAAAAAACAGGGTATTTGGTTGATACATTTTTTGCAAAAAATGTATACTAAGCTGCTCTACCAATCTTCACGGTATACCCTTATCAGAGCAGTCCTAACTAATGTATGCAATCTCTATCTGATGTATTTAAAAACCTGATCATCTGTATATAACCTGTGTGAACAGGGTTCAGAGAGGAAAAATCCATGTGTGCATACAGGGTAGAACAGCTTTTTTGCAGATAGCCCAAGAGGAGTGGTGGAACTCCCCAGTCTTGTAGACACAAGAGAACAATTATGGAAACAGGAACACATGGGCTACTTGCACAGTGAACAAGTCTGTATGATCATGTTCACACACCACCAAGAAACCTGAAGACACAAAAGAGAATAGTAAAACCAAAAACACTCAGTTTGAAAAAATGTTGCAGTAATCCGCAATCTCTGAACCCTGTTCACACAGGTTATATACAGATGATCAGGTTTTTAAATACATCAGATAGGGATTGCATACATTAGTTAGGACTGCTCTGATAAGGGTATACCGTGAAGATTGGTAGAGCAGCTTAGTATACATTTTTTGCAAAAAACGTATCAACCAAATACCCTGTTTTTTACATCTTTTACTAGCACTTGCGGATTACTGCAACATTTTTTCAAACTGAGTGTTTTTGGTTTTACTATTCTCTTTTGTGTCTTCAGAAACTACAAAGACTCCAGGGGAAGAGCTTCAATGTTCTTCAATCAATCCTGTTTCCAGGTAAAATCTTCTTCTTGAGAACATGGAAATGTCTGAAAGCATCCAGTTTTCTTATATGTTGTATTCTTACTGTACACATGCATCTAAATGATGAGAGAGCATCTAAAATGAATCCGATGAGATATTTTAAGGATTGCAACATGTATAAGTGTTCTTACAAATGTTCAAAACTATCACAAATATCTCACATCTTGTCCTAGAGTAAAGTGATTTCTTGGCAGGGATTCTATCAAGATCATGCAAAAAGATTATGTAGACAAGCAGTAATAAGTTATACAGTATGTAGCCTGGGCCATGTAACAAAAACATTAAAAATAACAAAAAAATACAAGAACCTGTCAGTAAAGAAAAAGGCATTTACCTGCAGACAGTCATAATCTACAAAAAAATACCAGTTCAAACATGCTAGCTCAGCTGTCTAAGGGCTCATTCACACAACTAAATTTTTGGACCAAGTGCTGTCATGAAAAAAATTCACAACACTCGGACCAATGTTATTCAACAATTTTTGTGATTTTTCAGCAATAACCAATAACCAATTTTATTCAGCAATTTTTTTTCAATGGACCAAATCTGTGTGTACAAAAAAATCATGGTATGCACTAGTTTCTTCCGTAAATCAGATGAGACTCACCCATTCAAGTCTATGAGTCCGATGTAAAATCGGAGCCACATGAGAGCATCCATTTTTTATGGTTACATTGCAAATTGCAATTCTGTCACATAGAAAACTGTAAATGGTCTTGTAGATTATATATAATTGTAACGCCGGTGTTCTTGCATGCTTCTCCCCTCCCCCGGCAAGGATGCTGACTCACTCACCGCCCCAGCCCCTCTCCCTCACTTCTTCCTCTTCTGGCTGCTGCCCGGGGTCTGCACATGGCTCACAGATACCTGGGCACTGTGTTCAGGGCACGCCTTCCATTCTACTTAAAAGAACAGCTGAGAGACACTTATTATTTAAGGCACCTCCACCTAAATGGAGGTGCCTGAGCATCGTGTAAAGTCAGTTGTCTGCATGCTTGCTAGTTCTCAGGTCCCCTGTACCCACCAGTGAATTTACCTGTCCTGTTCCTGTCTGCCCATACTTGCCATGTGTCCCTGTATTCCAGCTGTACCTGCCGGCACTGGCCTGCCTGTGCATTAGCTGTGCTTGCCAGCATCTGTCTGCCTTTTTTATCAGCCATGCCTGCCTGCACCAGCCTGCCTGTATATCAGCCATGCCTGCCAAAACCTGCCTGCCTGTAAACCAACGTTTTATCTTTTACCAAAGATCCACAAGGACGCCGTCGACCCCCCTGGGCGTCCGATAGTGTCTGGCATTGAAGGATTATCTGATCCGATATGCAAATTTATAGATAATTTTCTCAAACTATTAGTAGAGAACTTACCATCTTATGTACGTGACACTACGGACGTCCTTACGAGGGTCGATGGCATCTCGGTGGATCAGGATGTTTTATTGGTCACTGCTGATACTCAACCTTGTATACATGTATCGATCATACCCATGGCCTGGATGTGGTCTGTTTCTTCTTGGGGACCTCAGACCTGGACAGCTCTGTGTGCGAACTGATCCTCGAGCTCCTGTGCTTTGTCCTTACTCATAAATTCTTTGTTTTTAAAGACAAATTTTACCTTCAGAAGCACAGCACGGCCATGGGTGCAGCCTGTGCGCCCCCGTATGCTAATCTATTCTTCGGTTACTGGGGGAGATTCCTATTTGGCGACGGGGGCGTGGAGGCCGCTGACCAAGTGCTGTGCTGGCTTTGCTATATAGATGACATCTTCTTTATGTGGGGTGGAATGGCGTGGCAGCTCGAGGAATTCAGGTTCAAACTTAACTCTAATCCATATAATATTAGGCTGACTTACTAACATCATCCCACCAGGGTGGACTTCTTGGACGTCACTCTGGAACTTGATACTATGCGATGTATCCAGACTGATGTCTTTAGAAAGCCCACCTCTGTGAATGCTTTAATTCGTGCTGACTCAGGCCATAATCCTGCCACTATCAGAGCTGTCCGGTCAGACAGTTCTTGAGAATGAGACGGATCTGTTCATCTGACCAAAAGTTTTATATCCAGGCTGCTGATTTGCAGTCTTGATTCGAATCACGCGGTTATAGCCGCAGGAGCATCAGGCGCGTGGCTTTGACAGGGCTAGAAAGACCCCACGCAGTGACCTACTGTATACAACAAAAAATTGTAATAAAAGGGGCAATAATGATACCATCAGATTCACCAGTACGTATAATCACGAGTGACAAAACATTAGGGACATTCTAAATAAACACTGGTCCATATTGAAAACAGAGCCCACCTTGGGGGCCACCTTGGGTGACTTTCCTGCTATGACTTCCAGAAGAGCACTCAATATCGGCAACCTTCTGGTCAGGAGTCACTATATTCCACCTATTAAAAATATATTTGGTACTCGGGGCCCTCTTTGGGGTGTTTTCAGTGTGGCCACTGCCTGGCCTGCGCAAATGTCCAGCGCAGCTCCGTTTTTGAATAATCAGATGGCCTTAAACAATTCAAAATTAGACAGCACATTACTTATGGCACGAGTAATGTTATTTATTATGCCACATGTGCTTGTCCTCGGATTTATTTAGGCCTCACCTCCAGGGAGCTTAGACTTAGGATGCGCCAACATGTTCAGGACATTTGCGCGGCCAGGACAGTGGTTGATCCCTCTGAGTTGAAGACAATCCCACGCCACTTTAGGACACATCACAATTGTGATGCAGGGTCTCTTTGAGTCCGGGGAATTGAAAGTTTACACATCACGGTTAGGGGAGGTAACAACAAGAAACTGCTTGCACAACGAGAGGCGAATTGGATAGTGTGCTTAGATACCATGGTACCAAAGGGATTATGCGAGGCATTAAGCTTTGCCTCATTTTTGTAATTTATACTAGTAGTCCCTTTCCTAAGATTGGACATCCGTTCTAAACTTTTCCATCTTTTTGTATTCCCCTGATCACATTTGGATCCAGATATGTCCATTGATTTTTATGGTAGGTATTTTAACTGTATATTTCCTTTTCTGTTTATTACTATTTTCACAGTCTTAATTCATTCTTTGGCAAGGACTGGACTGTATCCATATTCATCTGTATATACTACCTTCAGCCACACCGTATGTCCCTTTGGTAGAATTTATTGCATCTCTGATCCTGAACTCAAATCTTCTACATGAATTGGAGTATTCCAGCACATGGATTTTCCTCTACATTGCATGTCACTGTTCTGGAATCTATTATGAACTAAGAGCTGCTTCATTAAGTTTTACTTTATGACAATTACACATTTTGTGATATGTTCTGAATATGTGGTGTCACGGATCGCTGCTCCGTGGTGTCACTTATTCGTCACGTGCCTGCTCTCACATGTGACTTGGGTTGTGCCTGCAAGGGTTAATCTATCTCCCCTCTCTCAGTCCAGCATTCAACCTCTGTCCTATGCTGTAATGGGAGCATAAATCATACACCGACCCAGGCCACACACCTGCTCATACACGCTGCCACCACTCATCGAATACATGGGCGATGAGTCCCAGAAATAACTAATCAAAATATGTTTATCACTCATAAGGCTCACACACCTCTAGGCTATGGATTCTTTAGAACATTCAAGGTTCAACTTATTAAAGTTTATACTTTAATAGAAAAAGGTTAAATGCTTACAAGAAACAGGTATAAAAATATGATAATAAAAAGACATACAACTTATGCAAAACAGTATAAAATAAAGAGGAGGAGACTTACAGAAATCATCTAACTTGTAGTCTGCTTCTGCTCCCTGAGGGGGGGGTGAATGTAGTTGTGGAACACATCAGCTTCTCAGGCTGCCCTCATCATGTGAACACAATTCTCTGTCTGCAGCCTAAATGTATAACTTTGGTCTGAGGTCAGGTTTCTAGACCGGCCCCTCAGGCCAATATCATAACTGCTGCCTGTTTGATTGGGCCACGGCCGCGCTACTAATGAATATATATTATTTTCCTCTGGAGACATGTGTGAAATGGTTCCCAGGGATACCTTCCCTCAAGCAGCATTTAGCATCTCCCCTCCAAGCACTCAGAGGCGCCAAGTGTTCCTCCGTTCCTGGCTCTAGCTAGACCCCCTGGTGAGATATGGAGACAGAATTCCTACTCTTCCCAAGGAAGCACACATTAACACCTAGGTGCCACTGGCCTTCAGGACAGATGCTACATTATCACTAGATAGATGTCAGAGGTCACTACACACATATAGATATATATAATATATATACACATATTCCACCACATGTGGATATATGGTTGGCTCAAAACAGTACCTTTTTTCAGATACTCATACGGCAGTGCGTGAGCGCGCTGCTGATCCAGCGGCTCCTCCCCTGTCGCGGCGTCCATACAGCCCTCCGTGCATGGGTGGTGAGTCGAGGTTCCCACGCATGCGCGATCGTGCCTGACGCCGGCGCCATAAATGCTGATATGATTGGCCAGTTCACACCATGTGACCGGCTTTAGCACTAACTACCAATGAGATATAAAGGTCCTTGCCTGCATCAAGAGTTATCCCCTTGATAAAGCAACAAATTAATTAATCCCCAATCCCCACAGTTTTAAGCGTGCCCTAAAAACTCATTTGTTCTGACTGGCCTACCGCCTCAATGCATTAACGTAGCGATCCCTGTGTGGCCTATTTAAAAAAAAAAAAAAAAAATGAATGTTCTCATTCACTTTATGCAGTTAATAGCCCTCTGTGTCTGTACTGCTACATACTTAGGCAGATAACTGGTTCATGCAGCTTTACATGAACACCTGAGCCTTACACTATAGCTGGTCCGAACAACTAAAGCAATTGTTATCATCCACCTCTCGTGTCTCCCCTTTTCCTCATAGTTTGTAAGCTTGCGAGCAGGGCCCTCATTCCTCCTGGTATCTGTTTTGAACTGTATTTCTGTTATGCTGTAATGTCTATTGTCTGTGCAAGTCCCCTCTATAATCTGTAAAGCGCTGCGGAATATGTTGGCGCTATATAAATAAAATTATTATTAATATATTATTATAAGAAGCGACACGTACGTTGGGGGCTCTGTTGTATCTATTCTGGTGTGGTGCCATCTACCCCATCTATTATCTGCTGGTAAGCATTGCTCTCTATATATCTTTACTAGAAGACCAGTTGGTCATATTATGCTTGCACTTTAGAGAGAGAACGTGTCCCACTTTTATATTCCCCTATTATGGGGCATGTGGCACCGGTGATCCTATACATCATCCTTTTCCACCATTTATTACTTTGTGTGTTGTATTTAGTATTACTATGATATACTAATAAAATATTCTTTTTAACCTAATTACTCCTTTTTTCTCCAATTTTTTTTCATTTCTGTATATCAGTCATGCCTACCAAAACCTGCCTGCCTGTATATCAGCCATGCCCGCTTGCACCAACTGCCAGGCCAGTTTGCATACCAGCCGTACCTGTCTGCACCTGCAGTGCCAGTCTGTATGCCAGCCTACCTGTTTACAACTGCAGTGTCTTCCAGTATTCTTCTCATGCCTGTCTGTACTTCCCAAGACCTCCTAGTGTTGGTCTTTCCATCTACCTGCCCCTTTGGGGATCAACTGCCGCGCGTCCAAGATCTGTCCTGAATAGAACCTGGTGTCCATTGGGATCCAAGTCTAAACTCATCATCAGAGGCTCTAGTGAATAGTCAAGTGTTCGCCTAGTCCCGCTCCTCAAAGCTCTCCTCAGTTCATGGCGCAGTGGTTCTACCACACCCCTTACAATTATTAGCTGCTACTGTAAAAAAAATAGATTGTTTATGAATTGCATATGGATGAAAAGTCAGAAAAAAATAATTTCATTTTTCTAGATGAAACTTTGAATTATTTTTATACGCTTGTGTAAATTCTATTTTACTTTCTTCTTGCAGCCGTATGATTCCAGTCATTGGGGTGGCATTGGAGCTGCAACAGTCTGCAATCTATATAGTGAATTCCAATTTAGACACACAATGCAAAGGGCTAACAATTACCAACCCCTATGCCCATCCGGAGACAAATATAACTAGTCCCATGCAAAGAAGATATGAACCTATAAATACATTTTGCACACCAGAACTCAAATCAGAAAAAAATATAAATTTTATGGATAATAACACTTAAAATCATGAATAATATGGCTATAATATTGGATAATTATGTCAAAAAAGTTCTGACTCCTACTGCCATGATATAAATATACCCAGTGGCTAATCAGTATCTCATGCCATAACCAGACTTAATCACTTAAAAACACCACATAAGGTTCAGTAAGAAAATAGCATAGTGTCAATACATAGGATATAATACTAGTTACCTCTGGTCCGATGGTGCCACGGCCCCTACTCGCGTTTGGTCTATGTGTGCCTTCTTCCGGGGGAGTGGCATCATCAGAGCCAGGTACACATTAAATACTAAGGTTACCCAATAAGAATACAAAACATCCGCTGCATCATAATGCCGCTACCATGTTTGGCGCATGCGTCGTCGATCGCCAAGATGCCCGCATCACCGCCGGCGTCATCAGAGAGCACCGCCCACCGGACCGCCCACCTGAGCGACAGCTCTCCAGCGACCACACAGCGACGCTGCAGCGATCGGGATCGTTGTCTAGATCGCTGCAGCGTCGCTAAATGTGACGGTACCTTTAAGACTTTGGCCAAGGCTACACTCAGAGTAGACCTTTTAGTCTATGACTATATGGTGACATTGGGATTGCAGTGTCGCACTTGCGACATCACATCTAAAGATGTCCTATGGTATAAACTTGCAACCTGTGACCTACAGTGATTGCAACACAGTCATCAAAATTTACAAATGTTTTTGAATTTCTGTCATTGTACGAATGCAACTCACTTTCTATAGACTTCATTAAGAGTCGCATGTTACTGTAATTTGCATATGAATCTATGTTTTGGCTGTTTTTTACAGATATATTACAGCCTTAATATGGCAGCTGACAGCAAGTTCCGCAAATGTTTTTGTCCGATAGTTTCTTTCCTGTGACACATGTGGCTGTGTAGCCCCAGACAAATTCCTCATCTCAGAGGTAAAACCAACTATACAGAGTGAGGGATTGGCAGTTCCCTCGACAACCAACCCACCATCCCATTTTTTTCTTTTATACTAATGACCATAGAAATTTGGGTGAGACATATATTTCCTTCAGTATTTTCTCATCCTTGAGCTCACTACACACTGTATACAGTACATGGGGACAAAAAAAGGAAAGAAAACTATGGCAATGTGGTACCAAAACACACACAATGTGTATCAGCCCACACAGAACACACCTAATAGGTATATTACAGATACATATGGACTAAATGTATATAATACAAGTAGCATCTATCAATAGTATGGCCCATAAAGACTGTAAAATACATATATAAAGTACAAAGGGCATGTAAATGTATATACAAATGTCCATATAGTATAATAAATAGATAAACAGGCAACCAACCAATCGGTAAAGGGCAGACTAGTATCAGCTAACTCACATAAGTGCATGTGTACTAAAAATAGAGTGGTCAGTAAACATGTAAGAATAAGACCACTCTCCCTGATGAAGGACTCTTGATCCGAAACGCGCGTCGGGGCGCGTCTGTCCACACTTACCACACCTTCCAGGTAACCGCTTCTTTATGATTCATATGCTGGGACCGTTACTTTGCAGCTGCAGGTCATGCTTGCTGCTGGGTCTTACGTAGTGCAGCTGGCATTTCTTGTATATTCTCACATGTTCACGCATACAGTGCAGTTGGTACTTTTTGTATACATCTTATTCTTACATGTTTACATGCCCTTTGTACTTTATATATGTATTTTACAGTCCTTATGGGCCATACTATTGATAGATGTTACTTGTATTATATACATTTAGTCCATATGTATCTGTAATATACCTATTAGGTGTGTTCTGTGTGGACTGATACACATTGTGTGTGTTTTGGTACCACATTGCCATAGTTTTCTTTCCTTTTTTTGTCCCCATGTACTATTAATAAAATTTACATTTTTGATGATTTCACGGATTATCATGTGTTTATTGATTTTTCTGGACCTTTGTTGTTTGGTTTGTTCGTTTTTAATGCCCTGTATTTTCCGAATGGTCTGCCATTTATATAGCTACCCCTTAGCAAGCTCTGTGATATTTTTTCACTTTTAGGTTTGCTTTCTTGACATTGCTTGTGTAGTGTGCTATTTCTTACACTGTATACAGTGTAGGCCGAGGCATAACATATGGGGAAGGGAAACATATCTGTGTGGGTCTCCATCCCATAATTTACATTTACTGAGATGCACCATAATCTAAATAGTAATAGTGTGAACCTAAGAAGAGGACAACCCTGTTACAATATAAAAATGATAGTGATAATGTACCAAGAGCTCCCTTAAGGAGTAAAAAGTGCCTGTACAAAATAATAATGCCTTCTGAGTTCCCTTCAAAAAGTAATAATTATCTGTCAATAATAGTTTAAAAGTAATATTACACAAGAAAAAAAAAAAAAATTATACTCACCTAATCCCAATAAGCATAACAGTCAAGTTATGTTCTTTCCTGTTAGCGTCCAAGCAAATTCAGAGCAATGCGATAATGTCCTATGCGTGTCCCCACCATTCTATGGACCACAGAACTGAATCGACTGTGAGTCTGTGGCCTATAAAGAGACCCGTGATTTGGAGATTTGTGATGTAATGGCCAGTAGAGGGCAGTGGTGTGAGGCCTGAGTTATAGCACGAGGCTTTGGCAGCTGGTGAGCAGTTGGGCAGAGGCAAAGAAGAACCCGGAGGGAAGTGGAGGTGCTGATCCTTGGAGAAATTCTGGATAGAGCGGTGCGACTCTGTATCCGTTGCTGGTGACTCTGGGACCCGTTGTTTGACTTGACATCAGCCGACTTGTTGAGGACAACCAAGTACACAGCATCTTGGGCTAGACCATGTGAGACCTCATCTCTAAGGACTTTGGAAAGCCCTGCACTAGAGAGATCGGCATTCCCTAAGAGCTTCAAGACAGCATTTCTGATTATTCGTGGCTCAGTCCAGCAAGGAGCCTTCTACTTTAGTCTCATGACCTACCAATACTATCTTACATCTGAATATATATGTGCATATATAAATAGCCTTATAGAGGTTTAGTTAGTTAAAAAAAATACCCCTTCTGTAAGAGACATTTCTAAAAATGTTATGGAAAACACAGGCTTAATACTGATTTATGCATAGAAAGGGTTAATCAGTGGCGGCTGCAGCCAGGGTCACATGATGCAAAGTGAGTGGTGTTGGATAGCGCCGCTCACAGGCACAGATGGCAACAAGAGGTATTTATAATGGTTCAAGGTATAAATCACTGGGGGCATTAAACAATGTAGTGGACAACCTCTAAACTCAACTTTAGTGACCAGTATCAAGAAGCTGTTGCCAAGGCAAATAAAATAATAGGAATCATTGAAAGAGGCATAGGTGTCGTTCAAGGATTAACTTCCACACGCTATCTTTACCCAGGAGAAATGGAGGTATGGGAGCCCTCAATATCCATATCTACTATTCAGCCACTATACTTTCAAGGACGGTTGATTGGGTCAGGATGACTAGAGAGAAACCCTGGCTCGGTATAGAAGAGCAGATGTCTCCCATTCAGTTGCGATCTATTATCCTATCTCCCGTTACACCACTCAAAACTACCTTTCCAAACCTCCTTACTCTGGCAGCAATAAGGTGCTGGAAATCTGTGGCACTCTACTTGTCTCCCTCCCCACTAACTAGGGTATCAAACATCATAGCCTTCTAACTAGCAAAACCTGCTTCAGCTGATAAGTCACCCCTGCTGGATCAGATATATAAGGAGGGGACCGTTATTTCCTTTCAAGAGATGAAGGAGGTCCCCACTATGTCTAATTACACCTTCATCCACTATGAATCTCTCAGGAAGACATTGCGCCAAGTCATGATTAGTGGAGACTTAAGGATGGCCGTTAACCGCCTTTGAAACTTTGTTCTCTCAAACAAGAATACCAAAAAAGGTGCTTTCCGTCCTCTATAATGTGCTATTCATAAAAGATATTCCTCTGAAAAGAGCTTTTCTGCTGAAATGGGAAAAAGAATTGGGCCACTCTTTTACTAATTCTCAAATTAACCTAATTTACAAATCTACATACGGCCCTTCACAAAGTGTGAGAGCTCAAGAAAATAGTTACAAAATAATAACCCACTGATATACAACTCCTCTCCTGCTGCATAAGTGGTTCCCTATGACACCTGATATATGCTGCAGATGTGAAAAAGACAGAGGTTCATACAGTGCCTTGCAAAAGTATTTGTCCCTTTGGAACTTTTCAACCTTTTCCCACATATCATACTTCAAACATAAATATACCAAATGTAAATTTTTTGGTGAAGAATCAACAAGTGGAACACAATTGTGAATTTCAACAAAATGTATTGGTTATTTTAAATTTTTGTGGAAATTCAAAAACTGAAAAGTGGGGCGTGCAATATTATTCAGCCCCTTTACTTTCAGTGCAGCAAACTCACTCCAGAAGTTCATTGTGGATCTCTGAATGATTTAATGTTGTCCTAAATGCCTAATGATGATAAATATAATCCACCTGTGTGTAATCAAGTCTCCGTATAAATGCACCTGCTCTGTGATAGTCTCAGGGTTCTGTTTGAAGCACAGAGAGCATCATGAAGACCAAGGAACACAACAGGCAGGTCCGTGATACTGCTGTGGAGAAGTATAAAGCCGGATTTGGATACACAATGATTTCCAAAACTTTAAAAATCCCAAGGATAACTGTGCAAGCGATCATATTGAAATGGAAGGAGTATCATACCACTGCAAATCTACCATGACCTGGCCGTCCCTCTAAACTTTCATCTCAAACAAGGAGAAGACTGATCACAGATGCAGCCAAGAGGCCCATGATCACTCTGGATGAACTGCAGAGATCTACAGCTGAGGTGGGACAGTCTGTCCATAGGACAACAATCAGTCATACACTGCACAAATCTGGCCTTTATGGCAGAGTGGCAAGAAGAAAGCCATTTCTCAAAGATATATAAAAAAAGTGTCATTTAAAGATTGCAACAAGCCACCTGGGAGATGCACCAAACATGTGGAAGAAGGAACTCTGGTCAGATGAAACCAAAATCGAGATTTTTTGCAACAATGCCAAACGATATGTTTAGCGTAAAGGCAACACAGCTCATCACCCTGAACACACCATCCCCACTGTCAAACATGGTGGTGGCAGCATCATGGTTTGGGCCTGCTTTTCTTCAGCAGGGACAGGGAAGATGGTTAAATTTGATGGGAAGATGGATGGAGCCAAATATAGGACCATTCTTGAAGAAAACCTGTTGGAGTCTGCAAAAAACCTGAGACTGGGACGGAGATTTGTCTTCCAACAAGACAATAATCCCAAACATAAAGCAAAATCTACAATGGAATGGTTCACAAATAAACGTATCCAGGTTTTAGAATGGCCAAGTCAAAGTCCAGACCTCAATCCAATAGAGAATCTGTGGAAAGAGCTGAAAACTGCTGTTCACAAACGATCTCCATCAAACCTCACTGAGCTCGAGCTGATTGCCAAGGAAGAATATGCAAGAATTTCAGTCTCTCCATGTACAAAACTCATAGAGACAGACCCCAAGCGACTTGCAGCTGTAATCGCAGCAAAAGGTGGGGCAACAAAGTATTAAGTTAAAGGGGCCAAATAATATTGCACGCCCCACTTTTCAGTTTTTTAATTTCCACAAAAATTAAAAATAACCAATAAATTTCGTTCAACTTCACAATTGTGTTCCACTTGTTGTTGATTCTTCACCAAAAATTTACATTTGGTATCTTTATGCTTGAAGCATGATATGTGAGAAAAGGTGGAAAAGTTCCAGGGGGCCGAATACTTTCGCAAGGCACTGTACCTTCATATTTGGTGGTCCTGTCCCATTATACAAAAATTTTGAAAAATCGTATCTCAAACTTTAGATCAAGTGATACGTAGTCATATAAAACAAACACCAGGACATGTTTTCCTAAATCTTCCGACGGTCCCAAATAACAATCTTATATCCAGATTGGCCTCCTTCATTCTGACAGCTGGTAAGCTTCTAGTACCCACTTTATGGCGCACGTCTAATATTCCAAGTGAAAATCCTTAATATTGACCAACTGGATTATACTGAAGAACTAGCAGCGCTTTCCACACATAATTTTTCCTCCTTTACACGTGTCTGGAACTCCTGGGTATCTTTTAGGAACTCGGATAAATTTATATCCTTATGTGTGCCGGATTCCATACCTTGATTTCGGACATGACTGATGCACCAGCGGACCTATTTCCCTTCCATCTTCCCTCCCCCTTTCCATAACACCGTCCTTCAGTTCCTTTTACCCCTTTATGTGTTTTTTGTTTCTAGTTGGTTTCATAACTTTCTAATGGCGACTTTTTGATCCCCAGAGCTTCAGTTAACCAATTTTATTTGGTTTATTTGTTAATAGAAATAAAAACTCTTTCATTTTCTGTATTAATGATGTTTTGATGGAGGCAATTATTTCTTATTTCTGGCATTTTAGGTACTTTACTAGATGTCATTTATTCCTTTGAGACTTGAATGGCTTTTAAAAAAGTGACATTTCTTCTGTTTTTCGAGTTTACCCTAATTGATTCTTTGTTTGCTGATGTCAACCATCTTATGATTCTCAATAAATAAAACATTGAAAACAAAACGAAAGAGGCATAGATGCTCATGACTAGAACATAGTTTTGCCTCTAGACAAGTCACTAGTTCAGCAACACTTAGAATAATGTACAATTTTGGTCTCAGCTGTATGACAAGGATACTGCTGAACTAGAGCGGGTGCAGAGAAGAGCGACCAAGGTTATTAACCCCTTTCTGCCATTGGACGTAATATTCCGTCCATGTGGGGTGGGCCTTAATTCCCAAGGACGGAATATTACGTCCAGCGCGATCGGCCGCACTCACGGGGGGAGCGCGGCCGATCACGGCCGGGTGTCAGCTGCTTATTGCAGCTGACATCCGGCACTATGTGCCAGGAGCGGTCACGGACCGCCCCGGCACATTAACCCCCGGCACACCGCGATCAAAGATGATCGCGATGTGCCGGCGGTGCAGGGAAGCATCGCGCAGGGAGGGGGCTCCCTGCGGGCTTCCCTGAGACCCCCGCAGCAACGCGATGTGATCGCGTTGCTCCGGGGGTCTCTTATCTCCTCCCTGCAGCAAGTCCCGGATCCAAGATGGCCGCGGATCCGGGTCCTGCAGGGAGGGAGGTGGCTTACCAAGTGCCTGCTCAGAGCAGGCGCTTGGTAACGCTGCACTGCTGTGAGACAGATCAGTGATCTGCCAGAGTGCTTTGCAAACTGGCAGATCACCGATCTGTATTGTCCCCACCTGGGACAAAGTAAAAAAGTAAAAAAAAAAATTTCCAAGTGTGTAAAAAAAAAAAAAAAAAATCCTAAATAATGAAAAAAAAATAAAATATTATTCCCATAAATACATTTCTTTATCTAAATAAAAAAAACAAAACAATAAAAGTACATATATTTAGTATCGTCGCGTCCGTAACAACCCGACCTATAAAGCTGTCCCACCAGTTAACCCCTTCAGTAAACATCGTAAGAAAAAAAAAAAAAAAACGAGGCAAAAAACAACGCTTTATTATCGTACCGCCGAACAAAAAGTGGAATAACACGCGATCAAAAAGACAGATATAAATAACCATGGTACTACTGAAAGCATCATCTTGTCCCGCAAAAAACGAGCTGCCATACAGCAACATCAGCAAAAAATAAAAAAGTTATAGTCCTCAGAATAAAGCGATGCAAAAATAATTATTTTTTCTATAAAATAGTTTTTATCGTATAAAAGCGCCAAAACATAAAAAAATGATATAAATGAGGTGTCGCTGTAATCGTACTGACCCGAAGAATAAAATTTCTTTATCAATTTTACCAAACGCGGAACGGTATAAACGCCTTCCCCAAAAGAAATTCATGAATAGCTGGTTTTTGGTCATTCTGCCTCACAAAAATCGGAATAAAAAGTGATCAAAAAATGTCACATGCCCGAAAATGTTACCAATAAAAACGTCAACTCGTCCCGCAAAAAACAAGACCTCACATGACTCTGTGGACTCAAATATGGAAAAATTATAGCTCTCAAAATGTGGTAACACAAAAAATATTTTTTGCAATAAAAAGCGTCTTTCAGTGTGTGACGGCTGCCAATCATAAAAATCCGCTAGGGCTAGGCTTAGGGCTAGGGTTAGGGCTAGGGTTAGGGTTAGGGCTAGGGTTAGGGCTAGGGTTAGGGCTAGGGTTAGGGCTAGGGCTAGGGTTAGGGCTAGGGTTAGGGTTGGGGCTAGGGTTGGGGCTAGGGTTAGGGTTAAGGCTACAGTTAGGGTTGGGGCTAAAGTTAGGGTTAGGGTTTGGATTACATTTGCGGTTGGGATTAGGATTAGGGGTGTGTCTGGGTTAGAGGTGTGGTTAGGGTTACCGTTGGGATTAGGGTTAGGGGTGTGTTTGGATTAGGGTTTCGGTTATAATTGGGGATTTTCCACTGTTTAGACACATCAGGGGCTCTCCAAACGCGACATGGCGACCAATCTCAATTCCATCCAATTCTGCATTGAAAAAGTAAAACAGTGCTCCTTCCCTTCCGAGCTCTCCCGTGTGCCCAAACAGGAGTTTACCCCAACATATGGGGTATCAGCGTACTCAGGACAAATTGGACAACAACTTTTGGGGTCCAATTTCTCCTGTTACCCTTGGGAAAATACAAAACTGGGGGCTAAAAAATAATTTTTGTGGGAAAAAAAGAGATTTTTTTATTTTCACGGCTCTGCGTTAAAATAAACGCCTGCAGACCATTCCATCTAAGTCTGCATTCCAAATGGCGCTCCTTCCCTTCCGAGCCCTCCCATGCGCCCAAACGCTGGTTCCCCCCCACATATGGGGTATCAACGCACTCAGGGCAAATTGGACAACAACCTTTGGGGTCCAATTTCTCCTTTTACCCTCGAGAAAATACAAAACTGGGGGCTAAAAAATAATTTTGAGGGGAAATTTTTATTTTTATTTTCACGGCTCTGCGTTATAAACTGTAGTGAAATACTTGGGGGCTCAAAGTTCTCACAACACATCTAGATAAGTTCCTTGGAGGGTCTAGTTTCCAATATGGGGTCACTTGTGGGGGGTTTCTACTGTGTAGGTACATTAGGGGCTCTGCAAACACAATGTGACCCCTGCAGACCATTCCATCTAAGTCTGTATTCCAAATGGCGCTCCTTCCCTTCCGAGCCCTCCCATGCGCCCAAACGCCGGTTCTCCCCCACATATAGGGTATCAGCGCACTCAGGACAAATTGCACAACAACTTTTGGGGTCCAATTTATCCTGTTACCCTCGGGAAAATACAAAACTGAGGGCTAAAAAATTATTTTTGTGGGAAAAAATTTTTGTTTTATTTTTACGGCTCTGCATTATAAACTTCTGTGAAGCTCTTATTGGGTCAAAGTGCTCACCACACATCTAGATAAGTTCCTTAGGGGGTCTACTTTCCAAAATGGTGTCACTTGTGGGGGGTTTCAATGTTTAGGCACATCAGTGGCTCTCCAAACGCAACATGGCGTCCCATCTCAATTCCAGTCAATTTTGCATTGAAAGGTCAAACGGCGCTCCTTCCCTTCCGAGCTCTCCCATGCACCCAAACAATGGTTTACCCCCACATCAGAGTACTCAGGACAAATTGTGCAACAACTTTTGTGGTCCAATTTCTTCTCTTACCATTGGGAAAATAAAAAATTGGGGGCGAAAAGATAATTTTTGTGAAAAAAAAAGATTTTTTATTTTTACGGTTCTGCATTATAAACTTCTGTGAAGCACTTGGTGGGTCAAAGTGCTCACCACACCTCTAGATAAGTTCCTTAGGGGGTCTACTTTCCAAAATGGTGTCACTTGTGGGGGGTTTCAATGTTTAGGCACATCAGTGGCTCTCCAAACCCAACATGGCGTCCCATCTCAATTCCAGTCCAGCTCCTTCGCTTCCGAGCTCTGCCATGCGCCCAAACTGTGGTTAACCCCCACATATGGGGTATCAGCGTACTCAGGACAAATTGTACAACAACTTTTGGGGTCCATTTTCTCCTGTAACCCTTGGTAAAATAAAATAAATTGAAGCTGAAGTAAATTTTTTGTGAAAAAAAGTTAAATGTTAATTTTTAATTAAACATTCCAAAAATTCCTGTGAAGTACCTGAAGGGTTAATAAACTTCTTGAATGTGGTTTTGAGAACCTTGAGGGGTGCAGTTTTTAGAATGGTGTCACACTTGGGTATTTTCTATCATATAGACCCCTCAAAATGACTTCAAATGAGATGTGGTCCCTAAAATAAAATGGTGTTGTAAAAATGAGAAATTGCTGGTCAACTTTTAACCCTTATAACTCCCTAACAAAAAAAAATTTTGGTTCCAAAATTGTGCTGATGTAAAGTAGACATGTGGGAAATGTTACTTATTAAGTATTTTGTGTGACATATCTCTGTGATTTAATTGCATAAAAATTCAAAGTTGGAAAATTGCAAAATTTTCAAAATTTTCGCCAAATTTCCGTTTTTTTCACAAATAAACGCAGGTAATATCAAATAAATTTTACCACTATCATGAAGTACAATATGTCACGAGAAAACAGTGTCAGAATCACCGGGATCCGTTGAAGCGTTCCAGAGTTATAACCTCATAAAGGGACAGTGGTCAGAATTGTAAAAATTGGCCCGGTCCATAACGTGCAAACCACCCTTGGGGGTAAAGGGTTTAAGGGAATGGATGGACTGTAATACCAAGACAGGTCATCATACTTGGGTTTGGAAAAATAAAAGCCTTGGGCGATATTATTACAATTTACAAATATATGAAAGGACAGTACAGATATCTTTGTAATATTTTTTTCACATCAAGGTATACAATAGGGACAACGGGCATCTTCTAAATGTAGAGGAAAGAAGGTTTAATCACAGACATCGATTCTTTACTGGAAGAGCAGTGGAACTTTCTGCCACATGGTGTTATAGTGGTTGATTCACTAGAAGGTAATAAATTCTGTGATGGGGTATTTATCCAGGGAACTAATCTGATTGTCATTTGTGCACTCAGGAAGGAAATTTTCCCCTAATATGGGGCAATTAGAATCTGCCCCACGAGTTTTTTGCCTTCCTCTCTAGCAATATCTTAGGCTATAGGTTAAACGCAATGGACTTTTGTCTACCTATAGCCTCAAAAATTCCGAACCTACTGTATGTTGGGAGAACTGAATACGAAAGTCAGTTTTGATGAATGGCCCATAGTAACCCATAATAAAATATAAACAAAAATTAATTAGATTTTTAATTAATACATGATATACTGTATGTCAACATGTCAAAGAGCTCCGTTTATTATCTCTGTACTGTGTTTATATTTAATAACATCTTTATGATCCTGTCATTGGTTTTTCTCTCTTAAGTGATCCAGAGTTACAGGCTCTAGAAATCTCATGTGCCTCCGTAAGTGCCATCATCTGTATTAGTAAAACTAAAGCATATGCAGGTGCAAACAATAATTACAGGAAAACTCGCGCCTTCTCCACACCTGTACTCACGGAATTTATGGCAAATGTCACATAGATAAAACAGCGTTTAAAAAGCAATGAAATGAAATATATAGTATAAATTAGCACTTTATTATCTTGATCTTAGAGAGAAAAATTGAATTAGTCTGATTAGTTTAATGATAGATATTTCCATCAAAACACTAATTGGTTATGATTTATTTACTTTGTGTTATTACACTTAACAAGGTCCCTGTTTTTTTCTCCATCTTTCCACTATTGTGATGAGTAGAATAAAATATATAAACACTGTAATAACTGTCAAAATAAGACTACAAATAATTCTAATACTATTACGATGATTAATTAGGATATTAATACAGATACAAAGAAGATAAATTATTCAATAGTGGGTGTGAAAACAATCTAATATAAAGTTGATAATACAATATTGCAAGGCAACGTGTAATACAATATAGAAAGCTATACAAACCCCTCCCCCACCCGATGAGTGGAAACTCTCTGAAGGCGTCAGATGCTTTAAGAACCAAGAACGTCCAATATCCCGGTATCATGGCCCTGTAAATCTCCAAGTTGACATCACAGGTGACAGCATCATGGTTGAGATAGTGTGATGGGCATCTGTGGCAATTTCTCAAAATTGTTGTCCCTTGAAAAACATGTATTGGTTACATGATAGACAATGAATGGATGTTCAAATGGATGATTGTTGGGGGTCCAGCTGCTCCCAATCTGGAGAATAGATGACTCAAAATCACTTGTGTGAGTAGTGTAGTAGTGAATATGTGTGACAATGACTCCTATGCACAGCAAATGAAGCAGTGGTTGCACATGCTCTCTGCTCCAATTACACACGTCATGATAGTGAGATCCCTAATATCATAATTAGTGTGAGTCCCAGCAGTCAGATCACCAGTGATCGTACCTTGAGGTGAGCGCTGAGGAGGAGATACCAGCAGGTATGGACTGGGGCTGGAATTCAGCCTTTGCAGCGCCCCAGAGTCCTTGTTCGTTGCAGTAATGTTATTCTTCCACCAGGGGGAGTGATGTTACATCTGAAGGCAATGAAGGAGATCTGCTCTCCAGGTATCACAGCCACACACACACTTCACACGCCAGTCCACCAGGGGGAGCTAAGGGTTCTATCTATTAGGCCACTCCTCATAAAACTGGAGGGTTGGTTAGGAAGTTAGTTAGTATCAGAAGAAGGAGAGGAGAGTTCCTGGCTGGGGACCGATGAGGAAAGGTCTCCCGGTCGAGCTGGCTGGGGTGATCCCTGGTCAGATCCAGACTGAAGTCTGAGGAGGAAGGAAAGAAGGACACGGAGCTGCGCCTGCAACCCCTGCGGCAGCTTCCTAAGAAAGGACAAGAAAGGAATTGTGCTGTAGTGAGTGAGCAAAGAAGTCATAGCAACAGGAGTGAAACATCAGTGGGAGACCAGCTAGAAGCAGGCTGCCTCCATCTGAAGCGCAGATCCAGTGGCCAGAATGCAGAGGGAGTAAAGAGCTCTATGCCGTTACTTCAGAGACTGGCAGGGCAGTTAATTCTAAGTTGGCTGTCCGACCTTTATACCTAAGAAGACACAGTGGCAACTTGTGGGGGTCGGGGCGTCTCTGGGGTCCCTATAAACAAGCCTCAGGCCATCAGTCATACGGGTTTTGTCCTATCCGTACCATCTGGGGGACAGAGAGAGAAGTAACAACAGTGAGGACCTTACGTAGCTTATGCAAGTAGGGACCTACTACTGTTGTGAATTCTGCTCTTGGGTTCCCTCCAGTGGTTGTTGGTGGGAATGCAGTTGTCTCTGACTCGCAGTCCTGGCCAGGTGTATCGGATGATTACAATTCTGACTGGGATATTTAGGTGTGCAGGATCCTTTAGCCCTTGCCAGTTGTCAATGCTACTTGTGAAGTGTTGGATCACTTTCTGGCTTCTCCTGTTGCTGCCAAATTCAGCAAAGATAAGTGTTTGTTTTTTGTATCTGATGTGTGCTTGTTTCAGTTTTATTCCTCCTCTGATTGTAGGATTCACTGGAGTTGCAGATTTACGCTCCTACATCTTTTAGTAGATGTAGCAAGTTTTTTGTATATTCTGCTGTGTATGTTTTGAAGGGTTTTAATACTGACTGCACAGAACTCTGTCCTATCCGGTCCTATCTAGCTAGAGTGGCCTCCTGTGCTAAATCCTGTTTTTCTGCCTGTGTATGTTTTTTCCTCTCCGACTCACCGCCAATATTTGTGGGGGCTGTCTATCCTTTGGGGATTTTCTCTGAGGCAAGATAGTATTCCAATTTCCATCTTTAGGGGTATTTAGTCCTCCGGCTGTGACGAGGTGTCTAGGTGTGTTAGGTACACTCCACGGCTACTTCTAGTTGCGATGTTAAGTTCAGGATTGTGGTCAGTATAGTGGACACCTTCTCCAGTGAAAGTTCTCATGCAGCTCCTAGGTCACCGGATCATAACATACTATGTTACTGTGCGCAAGGGGAAGGCTATTGAATTCCTCCTGGACAAGGGACTCTGGATTTGCCTTCAAACCGGCTGGACTCTGCCTACCCTGTGGTCCCTACTCTGGACTGTGGATGCTGAACCTTCAGTAAAAGGTAAAGAGACTGCAACCTTGTGTCCTCGTTATTCACTGCACCTCACACCATCCACCACCTACACTCTGGGAAGCCCGGGGGACATACTTCACCTGTGGGAAGGTATACCATATAGCTGCCATAACATCACCCCAGTGGACCCCTAAGCAGCATCGGTCACCCTGACCGAATACCACAGGTGGTGTCACGAACACTATCTCTATAAACTGTCCACCTTATATTGGACGCCCCTCCAAGGGCCACGGACCGGGTCAGGCCACCGTGACATCCCATTCCCCGAACCGAGGGACCCGATAACGAGTACCCCATTGCCCTTACCCTGGGGGGCAATCCACCGTCACATTTGAAATTACACATTCCCATGCTGTCCCCATCTTCAAGCACCAGATGGGATATATTACTAATTTTACCTTCCGTGGAGGAAAGCAAGATTTACTACAAGACCAATATTTCTAATGATACCTCCATCACAACTCTTAACATTATGGGTGTCTTGAGAACACTGATTCTGTTAACAATGTAGCAGGCAGTGTGCCTGTAACAGCTCTGCTGGTATCACGGCATGGCCTCTCATCTCTCACATACCATCTTACCCACTGCTCAAGGTCATGTTGTGGTCTCTGTCTGCTGCCAGCTCTAAATTCTGTGCCTCTGCTCTCTGCATGCTTCCTGGCTGTGTGCATAGGGGGGCGGCGCCAGAACTCTCTGGTTCTTATAGAATCAGGGCGCACCTGTCTAATGTGTTCCTGACCAATTACCAAGAGGCGTCCAGTATTTAGGGCAGCTCCACCCTGTGGACTGGGCCTGTGCAATGTGTCTAAACTCAGTTAGTGTCTAGCTTCTGAGTTGCCAGGCCTTGCTCTGTGTTCCTCCTTCTCTGGAGGTTCTTCTCCTAGCTTTGCCTTGATCTTGTCTGTCTGCCCTCTAGGAGGCTGCATATTCTGGTCTCAGTGTTTCTGTTCTAGTCTTGCCTTGATCTTGTTGTCTGCCCTCTAGGAGGCAGAATATTCTTTCCCTGCTTTGTCTTTCCTTGTGTCCTCTCTGTTTGCTTATGCTCCGCACTCTTGCGGCTCTTGTGACTTTGCCTGTGCTCCGCTCTCTTGCAGCGTTACCTCTGCTCCGCGGTTCTGCTCTGTTCTACTCTGCTTCACTCCTTTTGCTGCAGGAATCTCTTGCTGCAGATCCTCACCGCATTCCTTGCGGTTCCGCTCTGCTTGGCTTCTGCTGCTGCAGAAATCTCTTGCTGCAGCTCCTCTCCGCATTCCTAGTGGTTCTGCTCTGCTTAGCTTCTGTCGCTGCTCTATCTCTTGCTGCTCTACCACTCCTATCTGCAGCCTTACGGTTCTCTTCCTGTGTGAATAGGTCCCTACCTGTCTCTTCATACACCACACCAACCTGCCCTGTGTCTCAGCTGTACCTGCCTGCCCTGTGTCTCATAAACCACGATGAACTCAAAAAAAATAGTTCATTTGATTTTTTATTTATTATAATCAATTATTTTCAGTGATTCTCATATATGATGCCACAGGAAATGATGATATGAAAGTTGTTCACAGACTATTTACACAACGTTTCGGCTTATTATGCCTTTCTCAAGTTACATCTGTTTTCTGAAACATACAGAAAAAAAAAGACATCCATTATAACATATGTTGTGGCAATAAAACCAAAACAGAGGGGAAAAGGGGGAAAAAAAGGGTGGAGAAGAAAAATCGGACCATTCTGGTCAAAAGGAATGTACTGAAGAATTTTACAATACATCGGAAAGATATGTACAGTTCATAGCAACAACCAAGAAAAGGAGGAGCTTAGAACCCAGGAGAAGGAAGACCACTCGGAAATTAGGCATGAGCGTGACAGTGGCTCACAACCAGACAGGCCCTTCTGGCATTTGCCAGAATTGCCAGATGGCCAGTCCGGTCCTAGATACCAGAGATCATCACCCCTGGGGCCGCAGCGGGAGATTATTGCACGGCTGCTCAGTATCCACTACTTCTGCTGCCGATGCTGGTTCAATGGACAACCCTGCCGTGGCCAGACATGGGCCTTGTGGCCCATGAACTTAAAGTAATGTGCTGGAGTTGGATGCCGGAAGGAGAGACTTATCACTTATCCTATATATTGTATATGTTGTTTTTAGGACAGCCCCTTTAAAACAGCAAGTATACTTTATTATGGGGGTATCTGTATTTAGCTCACACTGTGAAGGGAAGACCTCTGTCAAACAGAGAAAATGTGGTTGCATTTGTGGCTAAAACCATGCAATGCAAATATGTGTGGCAAGCACAAAGTTATCGGTTCACTTTTGGCTGGCACGCTAGGTTGTGCATATATTATAGGGAGGGTTGCTTTTCCAAAAATGTAACTAACATCACAAATAGAGGGCATCTTGGGCCAAATTCGGACATCCATCTATCACAACAGATATCCGTTTGCAAAAAAAAAGCTTGCTCAGCACGATTCCCACATTTCTAAAGCATCTGAGAGAGGGCTAATCTAATTTATTGTTGCCACATGGGCTTCCCCATAATACACTGCAGGTATGTAGCTCCATTCAGAGAATGCAGCTTCATAGACTGAAGTTGCAGCTACTGCCGGCTCTGACGCTGTACTACATGAGACCTGGCTGCTGTGAACTGAGATGACGTCAGTAAGATTACCTCTGTTCATAGCGGCCGGTTCTCACAATATGATTTTTTGTTGTGTCTTCTGATGTTTTTACTTACTGGATTAGTAAGGGGAGTGTCTGATAGATGCCACTCCATTACTAACCTGTGCATAATCCCATTACCCCGATTGCCACTGCACTAGGGCAATCGGGTAGAGCCAAGACTAAGTGCCAGAGTTGATGCATCTAATATCCATGACCCTTTCCAGCCTATTAATATCAGCCCCCAGCTGTCTGCTTTCCCTTACCTGGTTATTAAAAATAGGGTAGACCCCATGTAATTTTTTATGGCCTCCCCATTTTTAATAGTCAACAAAGGCAAAGCAGACAACTGAGAACTGATATTAATAGGTTGTGCCGGTCCATGGATATTGGCTTATTCCTAGAATAATAATAATAATAATAATAATAATAATTATTATTATTATTATTATTATTTATACAGCACCATTGATTCCATGGTGCTGTACATGAGAAGGGGTTACATACAAATTACAGATATCACTTACAGTAAGCTAACTAACAATTACAGACTGATACAGAGGGGCGAGGACCCTGCCCTTGGGGCTTACATTCTAGAGGATGGTGGGGATGGAGACAATAGGTTGAGGGTTGCAGGAGCTCCGGTGTTGGTGAGGTGGTAGCTTTTGTAGTGGTGAGGAGGCAGCAGGGTCATTGCAGGCTGTAGGCTTTCCTGAAGAGATGAGTTTTCAGGTTCCGCCTGAAGGATCCGAATGTGGTTGATAGTCGGATGTGTTAGGGCAAAGAATTCCAGAGGATGGGGGATATTCTGGAGAAGTCTTGGAGGCGGTTGGGTGAGGAGTGAATAAGTGTGGAGGAGAGAAGGAGGTCTTGGGAGGACAGGAGATTACGTGATGGAAGGTATCGGGAGATTAGTTCAGAGATATATGGAGGACACAGGTTATGGATGGCTTTGTAGGTCAGTGTTAGTAGTTTGAACTGGATACGCTGAGGGAATGGGAGCCAGTGAAGAGATTTGCAGAGGGGGGAAGCGGAGGAGTAGCAGCGAGGAGAGAGATGAATTAGTTGGGCAGCAGAGTTAAGGATGGACTGGAAAGATGCAAGGGTGGTAGCAGGGAGGCCACAGAAAAGGATGCTGCAGTAGTCACGGCGGGAGATGATGAGGGCATACACAAGCATTTTAGTAGATTGACGGTTGAGGAAAGGACGGATTCTGGAGATATGTTTGATCTGGAGATGACAGGAGGTGGAAAGAGCTTGGATGTGCGGTTTGAAGGACAGGGCAGAGTCAAGGGTTACTCCGAGGCAGCGGACTTCCGGTATGGGGGAAAGCGTGATGTCCTTTACTGCAATAGATAGGTCAGGTAAGGAAGATCTATGAGATGGAGGAAAGGTGATGAGTTCAGATTTGTCCACATTGAATTGAGGAAGCGAGAGGAGAAGGAGGAGGATATGGCTGATAGACACTCTGGGATTCTGGACAGCAGGGAGGTGACGTCTGGGCCAGAAAGGTAGATCTGAGTGTCATCAGCATAAGGGTGGTACTGGAAGCCATGAGACTTTATGAGTTGTCCCAGGCTGAGTGTATAGATTGAGAAGAGTAGGGGTCCTAGAAAAGAGCCTTGGGGGACTCCAACAGAGAGAGGGTGGGATGAGGAGGTAGTGTGGGAGTGGGAGATGCTGAATGTGCGGTTGGAAACATATGATAGGGTGAGGTCTTTGATGCCAAAGGAGGAGAGGATCTGTAGTAGGAGGCAGTGGTCAACTGTGTTGAAAGCAGAGGACTGGTTTAGAAGGAGGAGTACACAGTATTGTCCGTTAGCTTTGGCTGTAAGTAGGTCGTTGGTAATTTTGGTCAGGGCTGTCTCAGTTGAGTGATGGGGGTGGAAACCAGATTGTAGATTGTCAAAGAGCAAATTAGAAGAGAGTTGGGAGGAGAGTTCAGCGTGGACGTGCTGCTCCAGGAGTTTGGAAATGAATGGGAGCAGCGATATTGGGCGATACCTGGACATAGCTGTTGGGTCGAAGGGTGGCTTTTTAGGATAGGCGTGATTGTGGCATGTTTGAAAGCAGAAGGGAAGGTGCCAGAAGTTAGTGATAGGTTGAAGAGGTGGGTTAGGAATGGGATAAGACAAGCTCACAGCTGTTTGCTGCTGGTTATAAAAATAGAGGGGGCCACCATATCATTTTTTTCATTTATTTATTAACAAGTACAGTAAAACTCACATTCAAGGTAACCTTAGTTCACAGCCTCAAGGTGTTCCAGAAGCTAGAAACTCCTGTAACCCTAAAAGTATCCCTTAAGGTCTCCGGGCCTTGCAGCTGTTGGGAGACCCAGTAGCTGTGAGCCGTGGTAAACCTTTACCTGAGTACACAGAAAAAATGCTGGCGCACTACAAATACTACCTATGCACTAATATCAAACGGGGGTGCAGTAAAGTGGCCAAAAGCAATCTAAACAAAAGGAAAAGAAGCCACAATATAATCTGCACACCACCAATAAGTTATATGAAACAAAAGACAATTTTATTGGTAACAAAGCTAATTTAAAAACAGTTAAAAATACACAGAACAACTCCCCCATGAGGCCTGTCCAAAACAATATCTCATAAATGGTATAGATAACACATGGTGCCTGACACAAGTACACAAAATATAAAGGCACAGCTGGGTTTAATCCATACAAATGTATACACCACCTGTTATTCCATCCCAGTGGGGAAATCCAAGTCCCGGCTACAAGCCTAATAATATAGACAACCCATGGGAGAAAATATAGAAGATAATAAGATATCAGTCCCTACTGAAGGATGGATAGAGCATGGCCATTGCCCCTAATAAGGCTGTCAAATAAACAAAAAACAAAAAAACCTCAACAGCGTGCGTAGAGAACCCTTGCATAAACGGCTCCTACAATTGGAGTCTCGGTGGATTTATCTGCTTAAGTCTATAGCACCTCAGGGCATTAATGAAGATCTCCTTTTTACAGGCTTCCTGGGATAGTCATTCCCTGTATGATCTCTATATCGGACTCCTTCTTGTTTGATCCTTACGTGACGGATGATTCTTTGACGAGGTTTTTTGGTTGGATGGCTATCTTGAGAAGGTCTCCCCCAAAGTTTCACTTCGATGTTTGGACATACTGGATACCGCATTTATTTCTGGAATGGATAACATCGGGACTTGTGACGTACTTTTTTGTGGAATTGGATTGATCGGCGGGAATTTTTCCCTTTTCCCAATGGATCTTTATCATTGTGAACTATTCTGGGGACACCAGTGATATCTTATGGACTATGAGGTCTATGGAGGGTTGGCAATTTCTACCATGGGTGGCAGGCTATGTTATATGGGTATTCTTATATTATATTCTTGGCTAGTTGTGTATTTTGTATTATGGTTATTGTTTATAAGGGTTTTGTTTGGTGATTGGTCAGTGTTTTTTGTTTATGTTATCGTTATATTTATTTTCATTTTCATGTTTATGTTTATTTCCTTTTATATTTATTTTTGTCATTGGGTGTTTTTTGTTATTTCTTATTGTATAAGATTATTGTGCTAATTATATGTTTTTCCTTTAGTATTAGGATTTAGGTCGGCCATATCCCTTCCTGTTCTCTTCTTCCCGTAGTACACTGTCACCTCATATTATCACACGCCTCTGTAGGCGATTCCCCTTCTTGTTCTCTCTGCTCCGATGCGGACCGCCGGCTATAGTTCCGGCGCGTGCGTACTGGAACAGTATGGGCAGAGACGTCTGCCCTCACTTGGTTTCTTCTATCGTGTGCGCAAGCGCGAGTACATCGCGCCGCTGACATTCCTCCATGCGGGTTCCGGTTTCTTCACTTCCGGTTCGGAGGTAGTCACATACACCGGTGCCCACTGATGGCCGCTCTATTTAGGATATAAAGACGGAGGTTTTATTCGGTAAGCTATCACCCCTGACGAAGCGGTCGTTGTAACCGCGATACGCGTTGGGTTCTCCCACCCTGCGGTCCTGATCCATGCATTGGTTGCCGGAGTTACCCTCCTTACTATAGGTTCCTTTTTGGGTTCTCTACGCACGCTGTTGAGGTTTTTTTGTTTTTTGTTTATTTGACAGCCTTATTAGGGGCAATGGCCATGCTCTATCCATCCTTCAGTAGGGACTGATATCTTATTATCTTCTATATTTTCTCCCATGGGTTGTCTATATTATTAGGCTTGTAGCCGGGACTTGGATTTCCCCACTGGGATGGAATAACAGGTGGTGTATACATTTGTATGGATTAAACCCAGCTGTGCCTTTATATTTTGTGTACTTGTGTCAGGCACCATGTGTTATCTATACCATTTATGAGATATTGTTTTGGACAGGCCTCATGGGGGAGTTGTTCTGTGTATTTTTAACTGTTTTTAAATTACCTTTGTTACCAATAAAATTGTCTTTTGTTTCATATAACTTATTGGTGGTGTGCAGATTATATTGTGGCTTCTTTTCCTTTTGTTTAGAAACCTTTACCTGAGTTCACAGCCACCGGGTCTTGAGGTAGCTCAAATGCTGGACTAACGAGTGCCGGAGTGCCAAGTGCCAGACTCGCGGTCATTCATCATTGCTTTTATTTTCATTTATTTATCTATTAGTATTTTTCATTTACTTATTTGTAATTATTAAATGAAAAAAATGGCTTGGTGTCCTCCCTATTTTTAAGAACCACCTAAGGGAAAGTAGACAGCTGTGGGCTGATATTAATAGGCTGGAAATTCCCATGGTTATTGGGCCATTCCCACGTTGTCACACAGAGTGCACTGTGGGAACCGCTGAATGTTTGGGCCCCCCATTGACTTCAATGGGGTTTGGGTTCACTGCATTTTTTTTGTGCCTGAACATAACTTTTTTCTCAAGTTTGACTGAACCCGACGAACCTGAACATTCACCTTTCCGCTCATTACTACTCGTGACCAATTCGCACATCACGGTCCTATATTGGACCGTTATATATGAAAGTCTGAGTTCAGGTGTATTATACCATCTCATCTTTTGATTCAATTCTTGTTGAGCCACATTTGGCTCTTTGCTAGAAATTATTATTTTTCATGGAATACTATATACACCTATCAGGCAGCAAAATAATCAGTTTCATCTGAATATCGTCTTGATATCATGAAGCTATAGCTAATTTTATTGTGTGACTTTATTTATATAAGATCTGATCATATTCCCTTAATTTTTATTTTTAAATTATTTTTTAAATGGATGTCATGCTTTTTGGAAATGTAAGATATATTGCATTTTACTTGCTTTGCTGGAAGTTTATGCTATACTCGTGTTTTGTCCTTTTATATTACTGTAGGTATATAATGATATCTCAGGAATTAAGCAAGATACAAACAAGAATCCAAGTGTAAATGCAAATTGGAAAAAAATACAGGTCACCGAGCATTCAGGCAGATAAAACCAACTCCTGTCATCTACTATATAGTTGCCGTTCTGGCAGGTTAACTCCTTTATATTGCTTGCATTGTAAATTATTAAACTAATTCTTGGAAATATAGGCTGTTTCACCTAGTGATCAAATTCCTGGTAAAATCCTGTTAAATTATTAATTAATATGTGACCTCTGCACAGTAGTTGTAATGCAGATTAAGAAATTAAAGAGAATCTGTCACCAGGTTTTCACTATATAATCTAAGAGCAGCATGATGTAGGGGCTGAGACCCTGATTACAGTAATCTGACAACAGTAATGCTGCTATTTTAATAAAATAACTGTTTTCTCTGGTGCGGATCTAGCAGTGCTCAGAATGCTGAGCTCTGTATAACCATGCCCACACCACTGATTGGCAACTTGGCCAGCAGAAAATCAGAGGTGGGGGAGTGGCTGAACTACATGGCATGCAAATCATAGTCCTGGAGTGATAATCTCCTGCTAATAAAACACTGATTTTATTCAAACAGTAACAGCTAATCTAATAAGTGGCACATTGCTGGAATCAGGGTCTAAGCAACTACATTATGCCACTATCAGATTATATAGCGAAAACCTGCTGGAAGACTCCTTTTAAAAGTTTGTTCCCAGAATTGCAAATTATCACCTAACCATAGGATATAAAGCAGTTGGACCTCCAGCAATCCTGAGGACCAGTAGTGTAGCTACCGAGGGGGCAGAGCCCGTGCACTGAGGGGGCCTACCCAGAGCTTTGCTACTGTAACTGTATTGGCATGCACAGCACACCTATACAGTTACACTATGTGGCAGAGCAGGGAGAATCGATCTTCCTGCACTGTCACCTGGCCACTATGGGACCCCTAATCAGCACCGGGCCCCGCCCATAATCGCATGTTCAACTGTATAGCTTAGATGCCAATACATTTGACCACATTAATGAGAGTGGGAGCCTTATGCCCCTCTCCCATGATCCCCCTCTCAGAGTCTGCCTATGGGGTTGTATTATATATAGAGAGTCTGCCTATGGGGGTGCATTATTCTATATAGAGTCTACCTATGGGAGAGCATTATACCATAGAGTCCTATGGAGGTGCCTTACACTATATAGAGAGTTTTCCTATGATGGATGCATTATACAATATAGAGTCTGCCTATGGGGTTTGTGATGCAGCGGGGTTGGTGCAGTGCGACAGACAGGCAGGTAGCACAGAAAGCTCCGGATCGCAGTTGGGTTTCCATATACACAGTCCATGTTTACAACCCATTGCCGTTGACAATGACACAGCTGTGTCTCTTGGGTGCGTCAGCTACCTTAAAGCTACTGGCTCTGTGTTAGCTCCACACAGACCTGGGTTGCACAGTGCCTGCTGCTCTACAGCTTGCAAGCTCCAAACTGACCCACCCAAAGCAAAACTGACATATTTAAATGGAATTGTGTCCATAGAGCCACTTCCAAAACCTGAAGTGAAGAGAGGGATTCGCCCCACGACCAAACCTGAAAATCCAGCTGAAAATAAAAGCCCTTAATGGGTTTCCTAAAAATCTGACTGAGTCACTATATGGACCCAATCCATACTTTCTTTTAATTTGACTTGTGACTCACAGGCATCCTGCTGTGAACACAAGGCACTCCAGCGGGTTTAATAGGACACCGTCCTCATCTTGGGGGACACATATTGACCCGCACGTATGATCCTCCTCACTGCCTCACATATCCCCCCTCTCTGTTCAAACTTGTGAGGTTAGACACTTGTCACCATACAGGGTGCCCGTGACAGGGCATCCACATTCCCTTACGCCTTCCACGCGTGATGTTCCATGGTGAAATTGAAATTTTGCAGAGACGGGAACTATCGGTTGACCCCAGCTTTCCTCTCCTTGGTATTTCAGATCCAGACCAAGGATGAATGATCCGTCACCAAGCGAAATGAGCGACCAAGCAAATAATAGCTTTGGGACTCCGAGGCCCACTTAATAGCCAGGCACTCCTTCTCCATTATGCTATAATTCTTCTTGGACAGGGTGAGTTTCCTACTCAGGTAAGTGACCGGATGTTCCTCTCCTTTCACTTCCTGCGACAAGACCGCTCCTAGGCTGCCGTTAGAGGCGTCCATCTGCACAGCGAAGTCTCTCTTGAAGTTGGGGCTGATGAGGATGGGCTCTCCGCACAGTGCCACCTTCATAGACTGGTATGCTTCCTCCGTTTGAGGGTTCCACTGCACCATGACCGACTTCACTCCCTTTAGGAGATCAGTTAGGGGTGTTGTTCTCCCACAGAAATTAGGTATAAACATAGTAACATAGTAACATAGTAACATAGTTAGTAAGGCCGAAAAAAGACATTTGTCCATCCAGTTCAGCCTGTATTCCGTCATAATAAATCCCCAGATCTACGTCCTTTTACAGAACCTAATAATTGTATGATACAATATTGTTCTGCTCCAGGAAGACATCCAGGCCTCTCTTGAACCCCTCGACTGAGTTCGCCATCACCACCTCCTCAGGCAAGCAATTCCAGATTCTCACTGCCCTAACAGTAAAGAATCCTCTTCTATGTTGGTGGAAAAACCTTCTCTCCTCCAGACGCAAAGAATGCCCCCTTGTGCCCGTCACCTTCCTTGGTATAAACAGATCCTCAGCGAGATATTTGTATTGTCCCCTTATATACTTATACATGGTTATTAGATCGCCCCTCAGTCGTCTTTTTTCTAGACTAAATAATCCTAATTTCGCTAATCTATCTGGGTATTGTAGTTCTCCCATCCCCTTTATTAATTTTGTTGCCCTCCTTTGTACTCTCTCTAGTTCCATTATATCCTTCCTGAGCACCGGTGCCCAAAACTGGACACAGTACTCCATGTGCGGTCTAACTAGGGATTTGTACAGAGGCAGTATAATGCTCTCATCATGTGTATCCAGACCTCTTTTAATGCACCCCATGATCCTGTTTGCCTTGGCAGCTGCTGCCTGGCACTGGCTGCTCCAGGTAAGTTTATCATTAACTAGGATCCCCAAGTCCTTCTCCCTGTCAGATTTACCCAGTGGTTTCCCGTTCAGTGTGTAATGGTGATATTGATTCCTTCTTCCCATGTGTATAACCTTACATTTATCATTGTTAAACCTCATCTGCCACCTTTCAGCCCAAGTTTCCAACTTATCCAGATCCATCTGTAGCAGAATACTATCTTCTCTTGTATTAACTGCTTTACATAGTTTTGTATCATCTGCAAATATCGATATTTTACTGTGTAAACCTTCTACCAGATCATTAATGAATATGTTGAAGAGAACAGGTCCCAATACTGACCCCTGCGGTACCCCACTGGTCACAGCGACCCAGTTAGAGACTATACCATTTATAACCACCCTCTGCTTTCTATCACTAAGCCAGTTACTAACCCATTTACACACATTTTCCCCCAGACCAAGCATTCTCATTTTGTGTACCAACCTCTTGTGCGGCACGGTATCAAACGCTTTGGAAAAATCGAGATATACCACGTCCAATGACTCACCGTGGTCCAGCCTATAGCTTACCTCTTCATAAAAATTGATTAGATTGGTTTGACAGGAGCGATTTCTCATAAACCCATGCTGATATGGAGTTAAACAGTTATTCTCATTGAGATAATCCAGAATAACATCCCTCAGAAACCCTTCAAATATTTTACCAACAATAGAGGTTAGACTTACTGGCCTATAATTTCCAGGTTCACTTTTAGAGCCCTTTTTGAATATTGGCACCACATTTGCTATGCGCCAGTCCTGCGGAACAGACCCTGTCGCTATAGAGTCCCTAAAAATAAGAAATAATGGTTTATCTATTCCATTACTTAGTTCCCTTAGTACTCGTGGGTGTATGCCATCCGGACCCGGAGATTTATCTATTTTAATCTTATTTAGCCGGTTTCGCACCTCTTCTTGGGTTAGATTGGTGACCCTTAATATAGGGTTTTCATTGTTTCTTGGGATTTCACCTAGCATTTCATTTTCCACCGTGAATACCGTGGAGAAGAAGGTGTTTAATATGTTAGCTTTTTCCTCGTCATCTACAACCATTCTTTCCTCACTATTTTTTAAGGGGCCTACATTTTCAGTTTTTATTCTTTTACTATTGATATAGTTGAAGAACAGTTTGGGATTAGTTTTACTCTCCTTAGCAATGTGCTTCTCTGTTTCCTTTTTGGCAGCTTTAATTAGTTTTTTAGATAAAGTATTTTTCTCCCTATAGTTTTTTAGAGCTTCAATGGTGCCATCCTGCTTTAGTAGTGCAAATGCTTTCTTTTTACTGTTAATTGCCTGTCTTACTTCTTTGTTTAGCCACATTGGGTTTTTCCTATTTCTAGTCCTTTTATTCCCACAAGGTATAAACCGCTTACACTGCCTATTTAGGATGTTCTTAAACATTTCCCATTTATTATCTGTATTCTCATTTCTGAGGATATTGTCCCAGTCTACCAGATTAAGGGCATCTCTAAGCTGTTCAAACTTTGCCTTCCTAAAGTTCAATGTTTTTGTGACTCCCTGACAAGTCCCCCTAGTGAAAGACAGGTGAAACTGCACAATATTGTGGTCGCTATTTCCTAAATGCCCAACCACCTCCAGTAATACCCAACGATGCCGAGAAACGCTGTTGGTTTGGTGGTAACAGGTCGGGGCCAGTTCTGTATGGCCTTGATTTTATTCATTTGGGGTTTGATAACCCCACAGCCCATCATGTACCCTAAGCAGGGCCGCCATCAGGGCATTACCGCCCTGACTGGCATATGGGGCCCGGTGGGCAGAGGGGGTCTGCATCGGGCCCCATCTCATCTGCTTACTGGGCCCCTACCGGCAGTAGCAGGCTAAACCGGACCCTTAGTGGTGCTGCGGCAACACTATTGACGTGCGGGTGCCCATGCCCGCACGTCAATAGTTAACAGCTACCAGCCAATCGGAGGCTGGCAGCTGACGTCAGCCGCAGCACGCACGTTGCCGGCGTCTGATGTCAGTGTCAGTTGCCGGCAAGTGTGTGCTTCAGCGGCCAGGTAAGAAGAACTTTTTTTTTTATTATTGAGAGCAACGATCCGGGGGTCCCCAGGGCAGAATGCTGGAGACACGGGGCGGGGGGCAGAACTCTGGAGCTCGGGGGCAGAATGCTGGAACACTGGGGGCAGAATGCTGGAGACACTGGGGCAGAATGCTGGAGCACTGGGGCAGAATGCTGGACACACTGGGGGCAGAATGCTGGAGACACGGGGCAGAATGCTGGAAAAATTGGGAACAGAATGCTGGAGACACTGGAGGCAGAATGCTGGAGACACTGGGGCAGAATGCTGGACACACTGGGGGCAGAAAGCTGGGGACACTGGGGGCAGAATGCTGGGGACACTGGGGGTAGAATGCTAGAGCACTGGGGGCAGAATGCTGGACACTCTGGGGGCAGAATGCTGGAGACACTGGGGGCAGAATGCTGGAGACACTGGGGCAGAATGCTGGAGACACTGGGGGTAGGGGACAGAACGCTGGAGCACTGGGGGCAGAATGCTGGAGCACTGGGGGCAGAATGCTGGAGCACTGGGGGCAGAATGCTGGAGACACTGGGCAGAATGCTGGAGACACTGGGGCAGAATGCTGGACACAGTGGGGGCAGAATGCTGGAGCACTGGGGGCAGAATGCTGGACACACCGGGGGCAGAATGCTGGAAACACTGGGGGCAGAATGCTGGAGCACTGGGGCAGAATGCTGGAGACACTGGGGGCAGAATACTGGAGACACTGGGGGCAGAATGCTGGAGATACTGGAGGCAGAATGCTGGAGCACTAGGGGCAGAATGCTGGAGCACTGGGGCAGAATGCTGGAGACACTGGGGCAGAATGCTGGAGACACTGGGGCAGAATGCTGGAGACACTGGGGCAGAATGCTGGACACACTGGGGCAGAATGCTTGACACACTGGGGGCAGAATGCTAGACACACTGAGGCAGAATGCTGGAGACACTGAGGCAGAATGCTGGAGACATTGGGGGCAGAATGCTGGAGACACTGGGGCAGAATGCTGGAGACACTGGGGGCAGAATGCTGGAGACACTGGGGCAGAATGCTGGAGACACTGGGGCAGAATGCTGGACACACTGGGGGCAGAATGCTGGACACACTGAGGGCAGAATTCTTGACACACTGGGGGCAGAATGCTGGAGACACTGGGGGCAGAATGCTGGAGACACGGGGGCAGAATGCTGGAGACACAGGGGCAGAATGCTGGACACACTGGGGGCAGAATGCTGGACACACTGGGGGCAGAATGCTGGACACACTGAGCGCAGAATGCTGGAGACACTGGGGCAGAATGCTGGAGCACTGGGGCAGGACTGGAGACAGGTGAGGCTAGAATGGAGATACAGAATGAAAGACATGGGGCAGGATTGGATCATGGGGCAGGATGGATACGATGGAGACTGATGGGGCAAGATGGGGAGATCATATGGGGCAGAATGGATACTCATGAGGGCAGGATGGGAGAACATATGGCTGGAGCCAGGAATGTGACACACAGGGCCCAGGATGTGGAATATTATTACCATAGGGGCTAATTAAGGGATACAGTACAGAGCTCCTGTGTATAATATCACTAAGGACCTAAGGATGAAGCAATACCAGCAAGCAAAAAAGAAAAGGGCACACAGCAACAAGTGACAGCAAAAAGTACAGCCAAGAAGCAACGAAGAGTGGTGGTGGTGGGAGACTCACTACTGAGAGGCACAGAAGCAGCCATCTGCAGACCGGACATAACTGCAAGAGAAGTATGCTGCCTTCCAGGTGCGATGATCAAGGATGTGACCGATAGGATACCAAAGCTCTTCAACTCCAAGGACGTCCACCCATTTCTTCTGATACATGTTGGCACCAATGACACGGCAAGGAAGGACCTACCGACAATCTGCAAAGACTTTGAAGAGTTGGGGAAGAAAGTAAAGGCACTGGATGCACAGGTAGTTTTTTCTTCTATCCTTCCAGTAGACGGGCATGGCACCAGGAGATGGAACAGGATCCTTGATGCAAACAACTGGCTAAGACGATGGTGCAGACAACAAGGATTCGGATTCCTGGACCACGGTGTGAATTACTTGTACGATGGACTCCTCGCCAGAGACGGACTACACCTCAACAAACCTGGGAAACACACATTCGCCAGAAGACTCGCTACACTCATCAGGAGGGCGTTAAACTAGAAGAAGAGGGGACGGGAAGAAAAACATTAGACTTGAACAAAGAAGATCCAGGAAAACATACTCAGAAGGGAGGTAAGAACATTTCTAAAGCAATCCACAGCGAGGAGATTGGAACAAAACAAAATCCTCTAAACTGCATGCTTGCAAACGCCAGAAGCCTGACAAACAAGATGGAAGAACTAGAAGCAGAAATATCTACAGGTAACTTTGACATAGTGGGAATAACCGAGACATGGTTAGATGAAAGCTATGACTGGGCAGTTAACTTACAGGGTTACAGTCTGTTTAGAAAGGATCGTAAAAATCGGAGAGGAGGAGGGGTTTGTCTCTATGTAAAGTCTTGTCTAAAGTCCACTTTAAGGGAGGATATTAGCGAAGGAAATGAGGATGTCGAGTCCATATGGGTCGAAATTCATGGAGGGAAAAATGGTAACAAAATTCTCATTGGGGTCTGTTACAAAACCCCAAATATAACAGAAACCATGGAAAGTCTACTTCTAAAGCAGATAGATGAAGCTGCAACCCATAATGAGGTCCTGGTTATGGGGGACTTTAACTACCCGGATATTAACTGGGAAACAGAAACCTGTGAAACCCATAAAGGCAACAGGTTTCTGCTAATAACCAAGAAAAATTATCTTTCACAATTGGTGCAGAATCCAACCAGAGGAGCAGCACTTTTAGACCTAATACTATCTAATAGACCTGACAGAATAACAAATCTGCAGGTGGTCGGGCATCTAGGAAATAGCGACCACAATATTGTACAGTTTCACCTGTCTTTCACTAGGGGGACTTGTCAGGGAGTCACAAAAACACTGAACTTTAGGAAGGCAAAGTTTGACCAGCTTAGAGATGCCCTTAATCTGGTAGACTGGGACAATATCCTCAGAACTAAGAATACAGGTAATAAATGGGAAATGTTTAAGAACATCCTAAATAGGCAGTGTAAGCGGTTTATACCTTGTGGGAATAAAAGGACTAGAAATAGGAAAAACCCAATGTGGCTAAACAAAGAAGTAAGACGGGCAATTAACAGTAAAAAGAAAGCATTTGCACTACTAAAGCAGGATGGCACCATTGAAGCTCTAAAAAACTATAGGGAGAAAAATACTTTATCTAAAAAACTAATTAAAGCTGCCAAAAAGGAAACAGAGAAGCACATTGCTAAGGAGAGTAAAACTAATCCCAAACTGTTCTTCAACTATATCAATAGTAAAAGAATAAAAACTGAAAATGTAGGCCCCTTAAAAAATAGTGAGGAAAGAATGGTTGTAGATGACGAGGAAAAAGCTAACATATTAAACACCTTCTTCTCCACGGTATTCACGGTGGAAAATGAAATGCTAGGTGAAATCCCAAGAAACAATGAAAACCCTATATTAAGGGTCACCAATCTAACCCAAGAAGAGGTGCGAAACCGGCTAAATAAGATTAAAATAGATAAATCTCCGGGTCCGGATGGCATACACCCACGAGTACTAAGAGAACTAAGTAATGTAATAGATAAACCATTATTTCTTATTTTTAGGGACTCTATAGCGACAGGGTCTGTTCCGCAGGATTGGCGCATAGCAAATGTGGTGCCAATATTCAAAAAGGGCTCTAAAAGTGAACCTGGAAATTATAGGCCAGTAAGTCTAACCTCTATTGTTGGTGAAATATTTGAAGGGTTTCTGAGGGATGTTATTCTGGATTATCTCAATGAGAATAACTGTTTAACTCCATATCAGCATGGGTTTATGAGAAATCGCTCCTGTCAAACCAATCTAATCAGTTTTTATGAAGAGGTAAGCTATAGGCTGGACCACGGTGAGTCATTGGACGTGGTATATCTCGATTTTTCCAAAGCGTTTGATACCGTGCCGCACAAGAGGTTGGTACACAAAATGAGAATGCTTGATCTGGGGTAAAATGTGTGTAAATGGGTTAGTAACTGGCTTAGTGATAGAAAGCAGAGGGTGGTTATAAATGGTATAGTCTCTAACTGGGTCGCTGTGACCAGTGGGGTACCGCAGGGGTCAGTATTGGGACCTGTTCTCTTCAACATATTCATTAATGATCTGGTAGAAGGTTTACACAGTAAAATATCGATATTTGCAGATGATACAAAACTATGTAAAGCAGTTAATACAAGAGAAGATAGTATTCTGCTACAGATGGATCTGGATAAGTTGGAAACTTGGGCTGAAAGGTGGCAGATGAGGTTTAACAATGATAAATGTAAGGTTATACACATGGGAAGAAGGAATCAATGTCACCATTACACACTGAATGGGAAACCACTGGGTAAATCTGACAGGGAGAAGGACTTGGGGATCCTAGTTAATGATAAACGTACCTGGAGCAGCCAGTGCCAGGCAGCAGCTGCCAAGGCAAACAGGATCATGGGGTGCATTAAAAGAGGTCTGGATACACATGATGAGAGCATTATACTGCCTCTGTACAAATCCCTAGTTAGACCGCACATGGAGTACTGTGTCCAGTTTTGGGCACCGGTGCTCATGAAGGATATAATGGAACTAGAGAGAGTTCAAAGGAGGGCAACAAAATTAATAAAGGGGATGGGAGAACTACAATACCCAGATAGATTAGCGAAATTAGGATTATTTAGTCTAGAAAAAAGACGACTGAGGGGCGATCTAATAACCATGTATAAGTATATAAGGGGACAATACAAATATCTCGCTGAGGATCTGTTTATACCAAGGAAGGTGACGGGCACAAGGGGGCATTCTTTGCGTCTGGAGGAGAGAAGGTTTTTCCACCAACATAGAAGAGGATTCTTTACTGTTAGGGCAGTGAGAATCTGGAATTGCTTGCCTGAGGAGGTGGTGATGGCGAACTCAGTCGCGGGGTTCAAGAGAGGCCTGGATGTCTTCCTGGAGCAGAACAATATTGTATCATACAATTAGGTTCTGCAGAAGGACGTAGATCTGGGGATTTATTATGATGGAATATAGGCTGAACTGGATGGACAAATGTCTTTTTTCGGCCTTACTTACTATGTTACTATGTTACTATGTTACTATGTTACCAGTGATCACTGTTACCTGTACACAGCCACTGCATAGTAAGTACAGATCTCCTGTGTATAATGGCACTGATGGTGATAGTATTGTGTTTTTTTTAATTACTGATCAGTATTGTAGTATTCAGTCACTATGTGGAGGTAATATGTGGTCTGGACATGGTGTTGCAGTATTTGTCCCTTGTATGTGCTATTTGATCACTTTGTGGTGGTAATATGTGGTCTGGTCATGGTGCGGTGGTATTTGTTACTTGTATGGCTACGTTCATATTTGCGGTGTTGGGCGCAGCGTCGGCGACGCATACCGACGCATGCGTCATGCGCCCCTATCTTTAACATGGGGGGCGCATGGACATGCGCCGGTATGCGTTGTATTGCGTTTTGCGCCGCATGCATCATATTGATGCACAGAGAGGGTGCAGAGAACACTACTTGCAGCATTTTTCCTGCGCCGAAATTCCTGCTCTGTACGATCCTATGACAACGCATGCGTCGCAAAACGCTGCATTGTGTATTTGCGTTGTTGGTTGCATTGCATTGCGTCGCCGACGCTGCGCCCAGCAACGCAAATGTGAACGTAGTGGTATTATAGGTCACTATGTGGTGGTAATATGTGGTCTGGTCATGGTGTTGTGGTATTTGTTCCCTGTATTTGATATTATTCGATTACTGTGGTGGTAATATGTGGTCTGGTCATGGTGCGGTGGTATTTGTTCTTTGTATGTGATATTATTGGTCATTTTAAAAATTGAAATATAAATAAAAATATACTGTGGTGCACTAAAAGGTGTAGTGCTGGACGGAAGATATGTTTCTCAAGCAGGATAAGTTTTGGCATGTTATTTCCCTAAGGTTGAGGACCTGCAGTGATGTCACGATCATGTGATCAGCCCATGTGATGGATACCTCACCTGTGGGTGTGGCTATAGACTATGTAATGGAGTTTCTTTTGTTTGGCACATGTTATTCTGGGGATGGAACTAGGCTGGAAGGAGCCTGAACTGTTTTCTCTCCCACACATGTCACAAAGGTTGGTGACACGACTGTTAGGTGCCCTGGGAATGGCACCTGGCGGAGGCCGCTGACCTGGCAGCCGCTTAGTTAAGCCCGTCCCGTGTAAGGGTGAGTCTGAGACCAGTGGTTCTCCAAGCTGGAGTATGTTTGGTTTTTTCTCTTACTTTTTTGTCACGGACTGTTTAAAGTGCCAATAAACCACTGAAGTTTGGACTGCAAGCCTGTGTGTTACTGCGGCCCTGCTATTGCTCACCTGAGCTAATCCCTACAATTTGGTGTTTCGAATGCGGGCATACGCAGTGAGGCCAGGCTATTTTTGCTTATTTTTACTCCAGCTTATGTCCTGGGTGAAAGGAGTGGCGCAGACCCAGTCGGGGAACTCTGCAGAAATGGAGGCCACAATAAAGGTGCTTGTGGATGCTATGCGACAACAGCAGCAGGCTACGCAGCAGCAGCAGGAAACCAACCAGCTGTTGATACAGCATATCACGGCGTCGCAGACGAGAGGAGCTTCACGGGGAATCCATGATGTCCGGAAAGCGGTTCGCACAGCGATTCCCAAAATGGAGAAATCTGATGACGTCGAGACATACTTGGAGATGTTTGAGGGAGTAGCTGAGCGGGAGAGACTACCAGTTATTGCTCCATTTCTGGCTCCAGGACCTATGAAAGCCTATCAAGATCTATCCCCTGAGCAGAGAGAGGACTACGCAGTCGTCAAGGGTGAGATACTGGCACGTCTTGGGGTAAATGTGTTGGTCCGGGCCCAGCGGGTACATCAGTGGGAGTTTAACCCCTCCAAGCCAGCTCGCTCCCAGTATTATGACCTGTTGCACTTGTTTCAGAAATGGTTTCAGCCTGAGGTTCTGTCTCCCGTGGCCATGCTGGACCGCCTAGTGACGGATAAATTTTGGAGGGGTCTGCCCTGCGACCTCCAGTCATGGGTCGGGCATGCATCCCCTACTAATGCTCTCCAGATGATGGACCTGATAGAACGATATGGGGCAACCAAAGAGCTCCAGGGAGGGACTCCCCGGAAGATGTCCGGAAGGTTCCCTGAATCTCCACCCCTGGCTTAGCGAGCAGAGCCTAGGAAGGCCACTCAAGACTTATCTGGAGGAGAAAGAGGCCCCATAGTCTGCTGGCGGTGCCAGGAGCCTGGCCATATGAGAGCTGATTGCCCCCACCTGGCTGAGCCCATGGAGACAAACTTTGGGAATCGCCAATCCCATTATGCCGAACTGATTTGCGCTACTGGTATCCAGGAGGGATCCAATATGGGACATTTGTGTAAGGTGGATGTGGAGGGTACCCCAGCCGTGGCCTTACTGGACTCAGGGAGTCTCGTGACCCTGGTACAAGCCAGTCTGGTACAGTCCAGCGAGTACACTGGTCGGAAAATTGGGGTGTTATGTATACATGGGGACTTAAAAGACTATCCTACCGCACTAGTGGTGATAAACACGCCAGCGGGGAGGCGGTGCCACGAGGTGGGGGTTGTGGTTAACTTACATTATGAATTGATACTTGGTAGAGATTTTCCTTTATTTTCTGTACTATGGCCCACAGTTGTCTCACCCAGTGGACAACTGCCGTCACCGATGACAACAAGGCTACATTCTCCAGAAGTGGGGCATGAACCTGGTAGCCCAGAGGAAGAAGAGTTGGCGGTAGGCGTGGCCTCCCCTTTGGTCGAGGAGGGGGAAAATTCTCCCATAGCAGTGTTGGCCGGGGATGTGGAAGACTTGCCGCCAGGACCTGAATTGTTAGATTTAAATGTATCGAGCGATAATTTTGGTACAGCGCAACTCCGAGACCCTACTTTGACTAGGGCCAGGGAAAATGTACTGTTTATTAACGGGGAACCCCAACAACCTGGGGCATCTACCCAGTTGCCACGCTTTGAGCTAAACCGAGACCTGTTGTATAGAGTTGAGAAAGTATGTGGGGAAATGGTAGAACAGTTATTGGTACCTCAGGCCTATAGTAGGCTGGTAATGGACCTAGCGCATGCGCATGTACTCGGGGGGCATTTGGGCCAAAAGAAAACCCTGGACCGAATTTTGCAGGCTAGGGGTCCATGAAGAAGTTAAACGGTATTGTAATTCCTGTCCTGTGTGCCAGGTAACCAGTCCTCAGCCACACTTTCGGAGTCCTTTAGTGCCTTTACCTATTATAGAGGTGCCTTTCGAAAGAGTGGCAATGGATCTGGTCGGTCCTGTCAATAAGTCAGCAAGGGGGCACCAACACATACTAGTAGTTCTAGATTATGCCACCCGGTATCCGGAGGCTGTTCCGCTGCGCCACACGTCAGCTAAGCTTATAGCAAAGGAACTCATGGGAATGTTTTCTAGGGTGGGGATTCCGCAAGAGATTTTAACAGACCAAGGAACCCCCTTTATGTCAAAAATTATGAAAGAGCTCTGCCGCTTGTTAAATGTCAAACAGTTGCGCACCTCAGTTTATCACCCCCAAACAGATGGGCTGGTTGAAAGATTCAACAAAACGCTAAAGAGCATGCTAAAAAAAACAGTTTCTAAAGATGGGAAGGATTGGGATCTTTTACTCCCATATTTGTTGTTTGCAGTATGGGAGGTGCCGCAGGCATCTACGGGGTTCTCGCCCTTTGAATTGTTGTATGGCCGACATCCCCGGGGCTTACTTGATATAGCCAAGGAGGCTTGGGAGAACCAACCAACCCCCCACAAGAGTGTAATAGAGCATGTTGCAAAAATGCAGGAAAGGATGGAGACAGTCCTACCATTGGTACGGGAACATATGGAAGCAGCACAACAGTCTCAGAGTCGGGTCTATAACTGGGAGGCTCGGGTAAGAACCTTTAGTCCTGGGGATCGCGTGTTGGTACTTGTGCCCACAGTGGATAGCAAATTTCTGGCAAGGTGGCAGGGGCCCTATGAGATTATGGAGAAGGTGGGACCGGTAGACTATAAGGTACACCAACCAGGCCGGAGGAAACCAGAGCAGGTTTATCATGTTAATTTGCTTAAACTGTGGAAAGACAGAGACCACCTTAGCGGGGATAGTCCGCTGCCTACATTTTCTGTAGAGAAGGCTCCATTACCTCTGAGTGAGTCAGGAGAAGCCTTGTCTGTAGTCAAAATACCAGATACGTTATCTCCTAAACAGGTTCAGGAGATCCGGGAGTTTATTAGCCGAAATGCAGACGTTTTTTCTGAACTCCCTGGACGTACCTCCTTAGTCCAACATGACATTGTTACGGAGCCACAGGCCAAAGTCCGATTAAAGCCATATCGGGTGCCTGAGGCTCGGCGACAAGCCATATCCCGGGAGGTGGAAAATATGTTAAAATTAGGGGTCATAGAAGAGTCGCAAAGTGACTGGGCCAGTCCAATAGTCCTTATACCAAAGCCTGATGGGACCCTAAGATTCTGTAATGACTTCAGAAAACTTAATGAAGTTTCAAAATTTGATGCTTACCCCATGCCCCGGGTGGATGAATTGATAGAACGGTTTGGGCAGGCACGGTATTTTACAACCCTTGACCTTACAAAAGGGTATTGGCAAGTGCCCCTAACAAAAGCAGCTAAGGAAAAAACGGCTTTTGTAACGCCCGAAGGGTTGTTTCAGTATAAGGTGTTACCTTTTGGTTTGCCTCAGCCTATCTGGATGATATTATTGTGTACAGTGCATACTGGGAAAGTCACTTACCCAAGGTACAGGCGGTGGTTGACTCTCTCCGACAAGCAGGTCTAACAGCCAATCCAAAGAAGTGTTCCATAGGGATGGAGGAAGCGCGGTACTTGGGTTATGTCATTGGGAGAGGGGTTCTTAAGCCCCAAATAAACAAAGTGGAGGCAATACAGAACTGGCCTCGTCCCCTCACAACAAAGCAGGTAAAAGCCTTTTTAGGCCTAGTGGGATATTACAGGCGATTTGTTCCCAACTTTGCAACGTTGTCCGCGCCTTTAACAGACTGTTTGAAAGGGAGGAAGTCTGTGATGGTCCAATGGAATGATCAGTTAGAAGAGGCCTTTGTAAAGTTAAAATCAGTACTGTGTGGTACACCCGTTCTGATTACACCGGATTTCAAAAGAGAGTTCATCGTGCAAACCGATGCATCTGAGATAGGTCTGGGTGCCGTGTTGTCTCAAGAAATTAATGGAGAAGAGCATCCCGTTAGTTTCCTGAGCCGGAAGCTTACCCCAGCCGAAAGCAGGTACAGTATTGTGGAGAGAGAGTGCCTGGCCATTAAGTGAGCACTTGAGTCTCTTCGCTATTATTTGCTGGGGAGAAAATTTCGCTTGGTGACAGATCACTCCCCTCTTACATGGATGAGTCAAGCTAAGGAGAGAAATGCACGAGTCACCAGATGGTTTCTGTCCCTGCAAAATTTTAAATTTTCAGTAGAACATCGGGCCGGCAGACTACAGGGGAATGCAGATGCCCTGTCCAGAGTCCACTGTATGTCATGTGTCCACCCCCATATGGTTGAACAAAGGGGGGAGGTATGTGGTGCACTAAAAGGTGTAGTGCTGGACGGAAGATATGTTTCTCCCAGCAGGATAAGTTTTGGCATGTTATTTCCCTAAGGTTGAGGACCTGCAGTGATGTCACGATCATGTGATCAGCCCATGTGATGGATACCTCACCTGTGGGTGTGGCTATAGACTATGTAATGGAGTTTCTTTTGTTTGGCACATGTTATTCTGGGGATGGGACTAGGCTGGAAGGAGCCTGAACTGTTTTCTCTCCCACACATGTCACAAAGGTTGGTGACACGACTGTTAGCAGCCCTGGGAATGGCACCTGGCGGAGGCCGCTGACCTGGCAGCCGCTTAGTTAAGCCCGTCCCGTGTAAGGGTGAGTCTGAGACCAGTGGTTCTCCAAGCTGGAGTATGTTTGGTTTTTTCTCTTCCTTTTTTGTCACGGACTGTTTAAAGTGCCAATAAACCACTGAAGTTTGGACTGCAAGCCTGTGTGTTGCCTCATTACTGCGGCCCTGCCATTGCTCACCTGAGCTAATCCCTACAATACATAAATTGCATATTTTAACAAATATTTAGTAGGTTAAAGTAGAGTAGGGCCTGGCCAAAAGTGTCTACCGTGTTATGGTGGTGGCTTAAAAAATCTTTTGGCCAAATCAAAAGCTGCCGGCTATATGTAACAACTCTGCTGACATCACGGCATGGCTTCTCATCTCTCACACCATCTTACCCACTACTCCAGGTCATGATGTGGTATCTGTTTCTTGCCAGCTCCATATTCTGTGCCTCTGCTCTCTGAATGCTTCCTGGCTGTGTGCATAGGGGGGCGACGCCTGAACTCTCTGGCTCTTACAGGAATCAGGTGCACCTGTCTAATCTGTTCCTGACAAATTACCAAGAGGCCACCAGTATTTAGTGCAGCTCCACTCAGTGGACTGGGCCTGTGCAATGTGTTAGCTCAGTTTGTGTTTAGCTTCTGAGTTTGCCAGGCCTTGCTCTGTGTTGCTCTCTCTCTAGAGGCTTTTCTGCTTGCCTTGCCTTGATCTTGTTTGTCTGCCCTCCCGGAGGCTGTATATCCTGGTCCCTGTGTCTTTGTTCTTGTACCTTGTCTTGTTCCATTACCTTGTCTGAACTTAGTCCTATCTCTGTCTCCTTGTCTGTGGCTTCCTTCCCTGCTGTGTCTTTTCTTGTGTTCTCAGTCTGCTTATGCTCCACACTCTTGCGGCTCTGTCTGCTCTGCACCCTTGTCACTTTGTCTGGGCTCCGCTCTCTTGCAGCTTTGCCTCTGCTCCGCACTTCTGCAGTTCTGCTCTGCTTTGCTGCTGCAGAGACCTCTTGCTGCAGCTCCTCTCCGCATTCCTTGTGGATCCGCTCTGCTTAGCTTCTGTTGCTGCTCCATCTCCTGCTGCTCTACCTTTCCCATCTGCAGCCTTACGGTTCTCATCCTGTGTGAACAGGTCCCAACCTGTTCCTTCACACTCCATTCCTTCCTGCTTGTTTCTGTACCTGCATCTCCTGTATGAATAGGTCCCAATCTGTTCCTTCCAAACTCCATTCCTTCCTGCTTGTTTCCGTACCTGCATCTCCTGTATGAACATGTCCCAACCTGTTCCTTCATACACCACACCTTCATACGCCGTTCCTGCCAGCCCTGTGTTCTCTGCCGTTCCTGCCAGCCGTGTGTTCTCTGCTGTGCCTGCCAGCCCTATGTTCTCTGCGTGCCTGTTGCCTACTCTTCCAAGTTTCAGCCGTGCTCATCTGCCAGTCGCCCGCACCTGTCCTAGTGTTACTGTCTCCCGAGTGAGATCAGCAGCCACAGCCAGACACCACCCTGGAGTAGCACCTGGCAGCCGCCTGCTGCACAAGCCTGACCTCACCATCAAAGGCTCCAGCGAAAACCCAGGCAGCTGTCATAGTCACACCCCTTCCAGTGTAGTCTGGTTTGTGGCACAATGGAGCCACAAACCCCCTAGCTCACGCCCACCAGTCAGGGCGTGAGTGTGACACTATATGTTGATCTGGTGATGGGAACTGTTAATGTGTGATAGGTGAGAAGTGGAGTTTTTCCAAGAGAGAGCGGTGGGACTGTGGACAGTTTGAGGGGTGGAGGCGGGGCTGGGGTGGAGCCTGGGCAGAGTCTCAAGGGGGCTCTGAAAATGTTGCCAGTATGGGGCCCCGAAATTTCTAGTGGCAGCCCTGACCCTAAGTACCAGGCTTCCTTGAGCCCTATTGCACATTTCTTGGGATTCGCTGTCAAGCCCACGGCTCTGAGCAAATTCACCACGGCTTGTACCTGGGACAAGTGGGTATGCCAGTCAGTACTAAAGATGATGATTTCATCCAAGTATGCTGACGCATACTCCCGATGGGGTTCTAGCACTATGTCCATCAGCCTCTGGAACGTGACTGGTGCCTCATGCAGTCCAAAGGATAAGACAACATAATGGTACAGAACTTCTGTTGTTATGAAATCGGTCTTCTCTTTTTCTGACTCCGTGAGAGGTACCTGCCATTAACCCTTGGTCAGATCGAGTATGGTAAAATACTGGGCTTGCCCTAGTTGCTCGATCAGCTCGTCCACCCAAGGCATTTGATAAAGGTCGAACTTCAACACCTCATTCAATTTACGGCTTCGAGATTAGCACAATGGGGCTAGCCCATTCACTCCGGGACTTCTCAATTACTCTTTCCCGTGCCCGAGTCAGGGTGAGATCCTCTAGCTTGGGAATTGTTGGAGTCTCCTCGACCTCTTCTGCCATTACCTCTAGGGGATACCTATTGGGTTCACACGCTTTCCCTATGGGGGTGACCCCTACGGCAGGAATCCCTGTGTCTGGATCTTCGGGCTCTGCCCTCGGAAAAATATTTGTTTGGGGAAAGTTAATTTTATTTTTCCACAGAGACCAGAAGAGGGGCAAATCCCTTCCCAGGACCACCTCATAAGGAAGTGTCTTTGCTACCCCAGCACATGTTTAATTTCCCCGTATGGTGTAACAAATGAAATTTCTACTGTCAAATACTCGCAGAGTTTACCATGTATACACAGGACACCCACATTTTTCCCAGTGGGTTCTCAGCCCAAGAATAATGACCCATGCACAAGTGTCACTAGGCTCCTTGAGACCAGGAGGGCCTCGGCCTGGTGTCCGTTGATGCGCACCTGGCACAGATACAGTTCACCCGCCGGGATAAATGAATCTGCAGTGAAGACAGCCTGGGCGTACAACGACACACGCCGAGTAAACCTACCGTTCATGGGTTCAGCTGTCTGTAGGCAGTTGGCAGCCACATATTCTGGCCCTTGGCACCGCCAACACCTAATAGCTGCGGCGTGACTTGACCCCGGGACCAGTTTAGGGGAAACGGGTCTCTTGTTACTCTCAATTCGGGGTACCCCATCAGTACGGGCTTTGTCCTGATTGGCCCCAGCAGAGGGTCGTGGAGATTTCCCAGGCTCCTGGGCTGGTGAGGCCCAACGTCTTAACTGTAGCGGAGCAGAATCCCATATTAAGTCCTGTGTGGCCGTATACTGCTCAATCAGGCTGACCACTTGGTCTAGGGTGCCGGGATCCTCTTGGCCCACCCAGCATTGAATAATGGCTGGCAGAGTTCTTACTACCTATTCGACCACCACCCTCTCTACCATCTTGAAAGGGGTTAAGGTCTCAGTCTGAAGCCATTTCTTTACCAGCTGTAGTAAGTCATATGCCTGAGACCTGGAGAGGTGAGTTTCCACAAAGGACTACTGGAACACCCGTTGAGCCCATACATATGTATTAATGCCCAATACGTATTGTTAGTCTGCTGCTGCTGGTAAAATTCCTGCTGCTGCCGCTGACTAAGGACCAATTGCTTCAACAGCTCCTCCATTTTGTTGGCTGGCTTGGGCTGCAGTGTTGCAGGGATAATAACTGATCTGCAGCTGGCTTTGTGTATGCTTCAGTTCACACTGCCTGCATTCTCCAACCATATGTGCAGCGAGGTAGGTTTATTGCCACAGACAGGCAGGGACTACAGAAAGTTTAACGTAAACCGTGTCTTTATTTGCAGACTCACATACAGGGGTGGTTTCCTCATGAAAGCAGCTGGGTTTCCATATACACAGTCTGTGTTCACAACCCATTGCCATGGACAATAACAGAGCCATGTTGCTTGGGTGCATCAGCTGCCATGAAGCCCCTGGTTCCATGTTAGCTCCACTCAGACCTCGATTGCACAGAGCCTGCTGCTCTGCAGCTTGCAAACTTCAAACTGACACACACAAAGCAAAACTGACAGATTTAAATGGAACCGTGGCCACAGAGCCACTTCCAAAACTTGGAGTGGAGAGAGGGATTCGCCCCACTACCAAACCTGCAAATCCCTCTAAAATAAAAGCCCTTAAACTTTCTTTTATTTTGCCTTGTGACTCACAGGCGTCCTGCTGTGAAAACAAGGCATTCCAACAGGGTATAATAGGACACTGTCTGCATCTTGGGGGACACATATCAACCCTCACATATGATCTCTCTCACTGCCTCACAGGGTGCATTATACTATAGAGTCTGCCTATGGGGAGTGCATTATACAATATAGAATCTACCTATGGGGGTGCATTATTCTATATAGAGTTTGCCTATAGGTGGTGCATTATACAATTTAAAGTATGCCTATGGGGAATGCATTATGCTTTATAAAGTATACCTATGGGGAATGCATTATACTGTAGAGGCCTATGAGGGGTGCATTATTCTATATGGAGGCCTATGGGGAGTGCATTATACTATATAGAGGACTATCTGGTGCATTATACTATATGGAGGCTATATAGGGAGCCATCATACAGTGTTGGAGCAATCAAACAGTTTGGGGCTACTAAGGGGTCAGTATACTGTGTGGGTGGCACTATACAATGAGAAGATATTATACTGTGTATAAGAGAGCATCATACTGTGTATAGGGGATCTGTACAGGGGGAGACTCGTGACATTATTAAATGTTAAGTGGTCAGTTATTGTTAAAGGGGAA